>NC_140994.1:143051897-143245399 GCF_052327205.1 Somniosus microcephalus | reverse complement strand
CCCTCCCCCCCCCGCTCCCTCTCCCCTCCCCCCCCCGCTCCCTCTCCCCTCCCCCCCCCCTCCCCCCGCTCCCTCTCCCCTCTCCCCTACCCCCCCGCTCCCTCTCCCCTCTCCCCTCCCCCCCGCTCCCTCTCCCCTCCCTCTCCCCTCCCCCCCCCCCCTCTCCCCTTCCCCCCCCCCCGCTCCCTCTCCCCTCCCCCCCTCCCCCCGCTCCCTCTCCCCTCTCCCCTCCCCCCCCCGCTCCCTCTCCCCTCTCCCCTCCCCCCCCGCTCCCTCTCCCCTCCCCCCCGCTCCCTCTCCCCTCCCGCTCCCTCTCCCCTCCCCCCCCCGCTCCCTCTCCCCTCCCCTCCCCTCCCCCCCCCCCCGCTCCCGCTCCCTCTCCCCCCCCGCTCCCGCTCCCTCTCCCCCCCCCCCCGCTCCCGCTCCCTCTCCCCTCCCCCGCCCCGCTCCCTCTCCCCTCCCCCCCCTCCCTCTCCCCTCCCCCCCCCCCCGCTCCCTCTCCCCTCCCCCCCCGCTCCCTCTCCCCTCCCCCCCGCTCCCTCTCCCCTCCCCCCCCGCTCCCTCTCCCCTCCCCCCCCCGCTCCCTCTCCCCTCCCCCCCCCCCCGCTCCCCTCCCCTCCCCCCCCGCTCCCTCTCCCCTCCCCCCCCCCCCCGCTCCCTCTCCCCTCCCCCCCCCCCGCTCCCTCTCCCCTCCCCCCCCCCCCCCCGCTCCCTCTCCCCTCCCCCCCCCGCTCCCTCTCCCCCCCCCGCTCCCTCTCCCCTCCCCCCCCCCCCGCTCCCTCTCCCCTCCCCCCCCCGCTCCCTCTCCCCTCCCCCCCCGCTCCCTCTCCCTCCCCCCCCGCTCCCTCTCCCCTCCCCCCCCGCTCCCTCTCCCCTCCCCCCCCCCGCTCCCTCTCCCCTCCCCCCCCCCGCTCCCTCTCCCCTCCCCCCACCCGCTCCCTCTCCCCTCCCCCCCCCCGCTCCCTCTCCCCTCCCCCCCCCGCTCCCTCTCCCCTCCCCCCCCCCGCTCCCTCTCCCCTCCCCACCCCGCTCCCTCTCCCCTCCCCCACCCCGCTCCCTCTCCCCTCCCCCCCCCGCTCCCTCTCCCCTCCCCCCCCCGCTCCCTCTCCCTCCCCCCCCCGCTCCCTCTCCCCTCCCCCCCCCGCTCCCTCTCCCCTCCCCCCCCCGCTCCCTCTCCCCTCCCCCCCCCGCTCCCTCTCCCCTCCCCCCCCCCGCTCCCTCTCCCCTCCCCCCCCCGCTCCCTCTCCCCCTCCCCCCCGCTCCCCTCCCCGCCCCCCGCTCCCTCTCCCTCCCTCTCCCCTCCCCCCCCCGCTCCCTCTCCCCTCCCCCCCCCCCGCTCCCTCCCCCCCCCCGCTCCTCTCCCCTCCCCCCCCCGCTCCCTCTCCCCTCCCCCCCGCTCCCTCTCCCCTCCCTCCCCCCCGCTCCTCTCCCTCCCCCCGCTCCTCTCCCCTCCCCTCCCCCCGCTCCCTCCCCCCGCTCCCTCCCCCCCGCTCCCTCTCCCCTGCTCCCTCTCCCCTCCCCCCCCGCTCCCTCTCCCCTCTCCCCTCCCCCCCCGCTCCCTCTTCCCTCCCCTCCCCCCCGCTCCCTCTCCCCTCCCCTCCCCTCCCCCCCCGCTCCCTCTCCCCTCCCCTCCCCCCCGCTCCCTCTCCCCTCCCCCCCCCCGCTCCCTCTCCCCTCCCCCCCGCTCCCTCTCCCCCCCTCCTTTCCCTCTCTCCCCCCACTCCTCTCCTCTCTCTCCCCCCCTCCTCTCCCTCTCTCCCCCCCTCCTCTCCCTCTCTCCCCCCCTCCTCTCCCTCTCTCCCCCCTTCCTCTCCCTCTCTCCCCCCCTCCTCTCCCTCTCTCCCCCCCCTCCTCTCCCTCTCTCCCCCCCTCCTCTCCCTCTCTCCCCCCCCTCCTCTCCCTCTCTCCCCCCCTCCTCTCCCTCTCTCCCCCCCTCCTCTCCCTCTCTCCCCCCCTCCTCTCCCTCTCTCCCCCCCCTCCTCTCCCTCTCTCCCCCCCCTCCTCTCCCTCTCTCCCCCCCCTCCTCTCCCTCTCTCCCCCCCCTCCTCTCCCTCTCTCCCCCCCCTCCTCTCCCTCTCTCCCCCCCCCTCCTCTCCCTCTCTCCCCCCCTCCTCTCCCTCTCTCCCCCCCTCCTCTCCCTCTCTCCCCCCCCTCCTCTCCCTCTCTCCCCCCCCTCCTCTCCCTCTCTCCCCCCCTCCTCTCCCTCTCTCCCCCCCCCTCTCCCTCTCTCCCCCCCTCCTCTCCCTCTCTCCCCCCCTCCTCTCCCTCTCTCCCCCCCTTCTCTCCCTTTCTCCCCCCCTCCTCTCCCTCTCTCCCCCCCTCCTCTCCCCCTCTCCCCCCCTCCTCTCCCCCTCTCCCCCCCTCCTCTCCCTCTCTCCCCCCCTCCTCTCCCTCTCTCCCCCCCTCCTCTCCCTCTCTCCCCCCCTCCTCTCCCTCTCTCCCCCCCTCCTCTCCCTCTCTCCCCCCCTCCTCTCCCTCTCTCCCCCCCCTCCTCTCCCTCTCTCCCCCCCCCTCCTCTCCCTCTCTCCCCCCCCTCCTCTCCCTCTCTCCCCCCCTCCTCTCCCTCTCTCCCCCCCCTCCTCTCCCTCTCTCCCCCCCTCCTCTCCCTCTCTCCCCCCCTCCTCTCCCTCTCTCCCCCCCTCCTCTCCCTCTCTCCCCCCCCTCCTCTCCCTCTCTCCCCCCCTCCTCTCCCTCTCTCCCCCCCTCCTCTCCCTCTCTCCCCCCCTCCTCTCCCTCTCTCCCCCCCTCCTCTCCCTCTCTCCCCCCTCCTCTCCCTCTCTCCCCCCCTCCTCTCCCTCTCTCCCCCCCTCCTCTCCCTCTCTCCCCCCCCTCCTCTCCCTCTCTCCCCCCTCCTCTCCCTCTCTCCCCCCCTCCTCTCCCTCTCTCCCCCCCTCCTCTCCCTCTCTCCCCCCCTCCTCTCCCTCTCTCCCCCCCTCCTCTCCCTCTCTCCCCCCCTCCTCTCCCTCTCTCCCCCCCTCCTCTCCCTCTCTCCCCCCTCCTCTCCCTCTCTCCCCCCCTCCTCTCCCTCTCTCCCCCCCTCCTCTCCCTCTCTCCCCCCCTCCTCTCCCTTTCTCCCCCCCTCCTCTCCCTCTCTCCCCCCCTCCTCTCCCTCTCTCCCCCCTCTCTCCCCCCCCTCCTCTCCCTCTCTCCCCCCCTCCTCTCCCTCTCTCCCCCCCTCCTCTCCCTCTCTCCCCCCCTCCTCTCCCTCTCTCCCCCCCCTCCTCTCCCTCTCTCCCCCCCTCCTCTCCCTCTCTCCCCCCCCTCCTCTCCCTCTCTCCCCCCCTCCTCTCCCTCTCTCCCCCCCTCCTCTCCCTTTCTCCCCCCCTCCTCTCCCTCTCTCCCCCCCTCCTCTCCCTCTCTCCCCCCTCTCTCCCCCCCTCCTCTCCCTCTCTCCCCCCCTCCTCTCCCTCTCTCCCCCCCTCCTCTCCCTCTCTCCCCCCCCTCCTCTCCCTCTCTCCCCCCCCTCCTCTCCCTCTCTCCCCCCCCTCCTCTCCCTCTCTCCCCCCCTCCTCTCCCTCTCTCCCCCCCTCCTCTCCCTCTCTCCCCCCCTCCTCTCCCTCTCTCCCCCCCCTCCTCTCCCTCTCTCCCCCCCCTCCTCTCCCTCTCTCCCCCCCCTCCTCTCCCTCTCTCCCCCCCCTCCTCTCCCTCTCTCCCCCCCCCTCCTCTCCCTCTCTCCCCCCCCTCCTCTCCCTCTCTCCCCCCCCCTCCTCTCCCTCTCTCCCCCCCCTCCTCTCCCTCTCTCCCCCCCTCCTCTCCCTCTCTCCCCCCCTCCTCTCCCTCTCTCCCCCCCTCCTCTCCCTCTCTCCCCCCTCCTCTCCCTCTCTCCCCCCCTGCTCTCCCTCTCTCCCCCCCCTCCTCTCCCTCTCTCCCCCCCCTCCTCTCCCTCTCTCCCCCCCCTCCTCTCCCTCTCTCCCCCCCCTCCTCCTCTCCCTCTCTCCCCCCCTCCTCTCCCTCTCTCCCCCCCCTCCTCTCCCTCTCTCCCCCCCTCCTCTCCCTCTCTCCCCCCCCTCCTCTCCCTCTCTCCCCCCCCTCCTCTCCCTCTCTCCCCCCCCTCCTCTCCCTCTCTCCCCCCCTCCTCTCCCTCTCTCCCCCCCTCCTCTCCCTCTCTCCCCCCCTCCTCTCCCTCTCTCCCCCCTCCTCTCCCTCTCTCCCCCCCTCCTCTCCCTCTCTCCCCCCCTCCTCTCCCCCCTCCTCTCCCTCTCTCCCCCCCCTCCTCTCCCTCTCTCCCCCCCCTCCTCTCCCTCTCTCCCCCCCCTCCTCTCCCTCTCTCCCCCCCCTCCTCTCCCTCTCTCCCCCCCCTCCTCTCCCTCTCTCCCCCCCCTCCTCTCCCTCTCTCCCACCCCTCCTCTCCCTCTCTCCCCCCCTCCTCTCCCTCTCTTCCCCCCCCTCCTCTCCCTCTCTCCCCCCCTCCTCTCCCTCTCTCCCCCCCCTCCTCTCCCTCTCTCCCCCCCTCCTCTCCCTCCCTCCTCTCCCTCTCTCCCCCCCTCCTCTCCCTCTCTCCCCCCCCTCCTCTCCCTCTCTCCCCCCCTCCTCTCCCTCTCTCCCCCCCTTCTCTCCCTCTCTCCCCCCCTCCTCTCCCTCTCTCCCCCCCTCCTCTCCCTCTCTCCCCCCCCTCCTCTCCCTCTCTCCCCCCCCTCCTCTCCCTCTCTCCCCCCCTCCTCTCCCTCTCTCCCCCCCCCTCTCCCTCTCTCCCCCCCCCTCCTCTCCCTCTCTTCCCCCCCCTCCTCTCCCTCTCTTCCCCCCCTCCTCTCCCTCTCTCCCCCCCCTCCTCTCCCTCTCTCCCCCCCTCCTCTCCCTCCCTCCTCTCCCTCTCTCCCCCCCCTCCTCTCCCTCTCTCCCCCCCCTCCTCTCCCTCTCTCCCCCCCTCCTCTCCCTCTCTCCCCCCCTCCTCTCCCTCTCTCCCCCCCCTCCTCTCCCTCTCTCCCCCCCCCTCCTCTCCCTCTCTCCCCCCCTCCTCTCCCTCTCTCCCCCCCCTCCTCTCCCTCTCTCCCCCCCCTCCTCTCCCTCTCTCCCCCCCCTCCTCTCTCTCTCTCCCCCCCCTCCTCTCCCTCTCTCCCCCCCCTCCTCTCCCTCTCTCCCCCCCTCCTCTCCCTCTCTCCCCCCCCTCCTCTCCCTCTCTCCCCCCCTCCTCTCCCTCTCTCCCCCCCTCCTCTCCCTCTCTCCCCCCCCTCCTCTCCCTCTCTCCCCCCCTCCTCTCCCTCTCTCCCCCCCCTCCTCTCCCTCTCTCCCCCCCTCCTCTCCCCCCCCCCTCCTCTCCCTCTCTCCCCCCCCTCCTCTCCCTCTCTCCCCCCCTCCTCTCCCTCTCTCCCCCTCTCTCCCCCCTCTCTCCCCCCCTCCTCTCCCTCTCTCCCTCCCTCTCTCCCCCCCTCCTCTCCCTCTCTCCCCCCCTCCTCTCCCTCTCTCCCCCCCTCCTCTCCCTCTCTCCCCCCCTCCTCTCCCTCTCTCCCCGCCCTCCTCTCCCTCTCTCCCCCCCTCCTCTCCCTCTCTCCCCCCCCCTCCTCTCCCTCTCTCCCCCCCTCCTCTCTCCCCCCCTCCTCTCCCTCTCTCCCCCCCCTCCTCTCCCTCTCTCCCCCCCTCCTCTCCCTCTCTCCCCCCCTCCTCTCCCTCTCTCCCCCCCTCCTCTCCCTTTCTCCCCCCCTCCTCTCCCTTTCTCCCCCCCTCCTCTCCCTCTCTCCCCCCCCTCCTCTCCCTCTCTCCCCCCCTTCCTCTCCCTCTCTCCCCCCCTTCCTCTCCCTCTCTCCCCCCCCTCCTCTCCCTCTCTCCCCCCCTCCTCTCCCTCTCTCCCCCCCCTCCTCTCCCTCTCTCCCCCCCTCCTCTCCCTCTCTCCCCCCCTCCTCTCCCTCTCTCCCCCCCTCCTCTCCCTCTCTCCCCCCCTCCTCTCCCTCTCTCCCCCCCCCCTCTCTCCCTCTCCCCCCCCCTCCTCCTCCCTCTCTCCCCCCCCCTCCTCCTCCCATCTTCTTTTCCCCCCCCCCAGTCGCTCGCTCTCTTTCTCCCCCCCCCCCCCAGTCGCCCGCTCGCTCTCTTTTCCCCCACTCGCCCGCTCGCTCTCTTTCCCCCCGCCCGCTCGCTCTCTTTCCCCCCCCCCCCCCCGACCGCTCGCTCTCTTTCCCCCCCCCCCCCCCCACGCTCTCGCTCTCTCTTCCAACAACAACATACCCTCGAAAAAGCCTCGGCACCGCCGGCCACTCCAGCTAGTATATATATATATATAGATATATTGAATCTTGCCACTAAGTAATCCCCATTGGGGTAGATTTTTTTTCTTTACCTTCACCTCGGCTGAGCACAGAGGAAAATCGGGAGGGGAGGAACACACATTCCCAACAGAACCTACCTGATTTTCTTTCCATGTAAATCAATGGAAGGAAAATGGGATGGGTTCTGTACAATTCCTGTTGCCTAATTTTCCTTCTTCGCTCCGCCCCATGTGCTGTTTAAAGAAGAAAATCCGGCCCACTGTTTTGAAATTTAATTCTGTAGACTAAGTTTCACCAACATAACTTATTGGAACAGTATCCATTGAATGAGACAGACTGAAACACTTTGATACAAAACCCATGTTTCTGTTCTTTGATGTAGCAATTTTCCGGGAGGTTCTGAGCCTGGACACCAGAGTGGAATCCACCTACGAAAACGTCTATTACAAGGCACATGGACAAGAGCGGTAAGTTTAGATTGCAAGTATCACCTGAGAAGTCTAGATATTGGTTTATATCCATATAAAGTAGAGATCCTCAAATCCACTACTGTTGGTGTCAACAGTGAAGGAACATAAGAACCTAAGAAATAGGAGCAGGAGTAGGTCATTTGGCCCCTCGAGCCTACTCCGCCATTCAATAAGATCATGGCTGATCTGGTCTTGGCCTCAACTCCACTTCCCTGCCTGCTCCCCATAATCCTTGATTCCCTTATCATTCAAAAATCTATCTATCTCCACCTTGAATATATTCAACAACCCAGCCTCCACAGCTTTGGGGTAGGGAATTCCAAAGATTCACGACCCTCTGAGAGAAGGAATTCCTCCTCATCTCCGTTTTAAATGGATGCCCCCTTATTCTGAAACTATGCCCCCTAGTTCTAGATTCCCCCACGAGGAGAAACATCCTCTCTGCATCTACCCTGTCAAGCCCCCTCAGAATCTTATACGTTTCAATACGATCACCTCTCATTCTTCTAAACTCCAGTATAGGCCCAACCTGATCAACCTTTCTTCATAAGACAACCCCTTCATCTCCGGAATGAACCCAGTGAACCTTCTCTGAACTGCCTCCAATGCAAGTATATCCCTCCTTAAATAAGGAGACCAAAACTGTACACAGTACTCCAGGTGTGGTCTCACCAACACCCTGTACAGTTGTAGCAAGACCTCCATACTTTTATACTCCGTCCCCTTGCAATAAAGGCCAACAATCCATTTGCCTTCCTAATTACTTACTGTACCTGCATGCTAACTTTTTGTGTTTCATGTACAAGGACCCCCAGATCCCTATGTAGCTCTTGGAGACACCACTGAATCCTTATTGAGGGTTTTTTTATAGGGTAGATGGGGAGAAACTGGTTCCACTGGCAGGAGGATCGGTAACCAGAGGTCACATATTTAATATAGCACAAAAATTCAGGGGGAGCATAAGGAGAATTTTTTTACGCAGCGAGTTGTGATGATCTGGAATGCACTGCTTGAAAGGGTGGTGGAAGCAGATTCAATAGTAATTTGCAAAAGGGAATTGGATATATACTTGAAAAGGAGAAATTTGCAGGGCTGTTGGGGAAGAGCAGGGTAGTGGGACTAATTGGATAGCTCTTTCAAAGAGCTAGCACAGACTTGATGGGCTGAATGGCCTCCTTCTTCTGTGCTGTATGATTCTTATGATTCTAACTGGAGATAAGGTGAGAATTCTCTCGCTGCTACACTACCATTGTGTTTGTAAATAAACCCAGTTGTGAGTTCAGAATCTGATGCAGTTGGTTAACAGTGTATATTCAGTCCGCTTTTGTAAGAGAGGAACATCAGGGGGTGGCTTGTGATACCTTCCAGTAGCCAGTTTACAGTGTAAGGTTCTCTGTTACTCTCTATTTACAGTACTTGGATATTGGGCAAGGAGAGGTACACTCTGTTAAGTCCGTGAATGATTGAGACATGGACTAACAGGAGAGAAACAAGTCTTTACTGGTGAAAGGCATAAACGAAACTAACCAACAGAGGCTCTCTAGCGCCTTTTATACAGGGGTGGTCACTGCCGGTACTGCAGTCTGAGACCAGTTATTCTCTTAAAGGTACATACACAACAATTCCTCCCCTTTTAGATAAACAGTACATAACATTCATTTAACAACTAATGATAACGAATTACAATCACAATTACTGTTGCTAGATACATTGGTTAAGTTTAAGCAATTATAAGTTCAGTCTTTGAGGAGGCTTCCTGATTCTGTCTGGATAACGCCTCTTTGGAGTATCAGGTTCTTCTGGCAATGTTGAGTCGGAATCAATGTCGTCGTTTGGTTCATCTGCTTCCAATATTACCGGTTCTGCGGTAGCTGCAATTGGAACGTCGATTTCATTACCAGGTGTATCAGATCGTGGTGTGGAGTTGACGTTTTCCAGTGACTCTAGAATCTGGTCAGCATGGCGTCTTACAATGCTCTCCCCAACGTCCACGGCATACATGAGAGGTCCTTGTCGTGTACAAATCGTTCCTGGCTGCCATTTCTCAGTGCGGTAGTCCCGGGCCAAAACTGGTTGACCTATCTTAAAACTCCTGGTCGGCCTTTCATTTATATTGTGAAACTGCCTGCTCTCCACATCTCTTCTGATGTTTGGCTTAACCAAATCCAAGCGGCATCGTAGTCTTCGATTGAAGAACATCATGGCTGGAGTTTGGTTGGTAACCGCATGTGTCGCATTCCGGTAGGCAAACAAGAAGTTGTCCACCTTGTGTTGTAGGGGTATATCTTCATTACACATTGCCTTGACAGCCTTCTTGAATGTTTGGACAAACCTCTCAGCCAATCCATTAGTGGCTGGATGATATGGGGCAGATGTGTAATGCTTAACACCATTGTTCTTTAAGAACCTCCGGAACTCTTCACACACAAACTGTGGTCCATTGTCAGAGCAAATCTGTTCAGGCAGCCCATTCCTGGCGAATATGGTTCGTAAAACTGCGATAGTTTTTTCCGTGGTGGTTGAGGACATTTTTATTACCTCTGGCCACTTTGTGCATCCACTGCAATTAAAAACATCGAGTCCATGAAGGGACCAGCAAAATCAATGTGCACCCTTTGCCATGGAGATGAGGGCCACTCCCATGGATGCAGAGGAGCTTGTGGTGGGGCGTTTTGGAGCTTCTGGCATCCTGCACAGCTCTTGGTCATCTCTTCGATTTCTCTATCGATTCCCGGCCACCACACAAACGCTCTGGCTAAGTTCCTCATTTTTACCCCACCCAGATGACCCTCATGAAGCTCATTGAGCACTCTATCCATCAACTTAGGTGGAATTACTACTCTGGATCCACACATCAAGGTTCCTCTGCACACTGACAGCTGTTCTCTTCTTGGCGAAAATGCTGGCAGCAGTGGTTCGCCATGTGCTGGCCATCCCTTCACCGTTAAATCATAGACCCGTGATAGTGTCGGGTCATTCCGTGTTTCCTTTTCTATGTTTGCATTCGTCACAGGGAGACATTCGACTGGTCGAGTGGAATAACTCCATTGGATCCACTGCAAGGTCGTCTTCTTCCACCGTCGGCAACGGTAGACGTGACAATCCATCAGCATTTCCATGCTGTTTAGTTCCCCTGTGATGTAAGCCCCCAAAGTGTGGACTAAGTGATATACAAAGTCGACTACACTGGCTTGTAAGAAAGACAGACCCAATAATTGAAGTAAAAACGGTTTATTCAGGCCTGGGGAGCTGTGGCTCTTGCGTCCCAACACAAGGCTCCAACTCCACCGAATCTCTTGAGGTTCACACAGTTATACAAAAATTAAGGCCCTGCCCTAAAGGCAGGGATAAGCTTATTAGCATATACAGAATTATAGTTAAATTGTAATTATAAAACCGTGACATTCCATTCTTCCAGTCGCTTACAAATCTCACATTTCGTTATCAGTTGGTCTTGTTACTTTCTCATGACCCGGGCCTCAACTTTATTACTTTATGATCGCCCATTTGCTGTTGTCAGATGGCTTGGTCTTTTTAAGTATTTCTCTAAGATAGTAGATCTTTCCAAAGCGGGCAATCCGCAGACTTTCTGTCTCTCTCTCTTGAATTATTTCTACAGAGCAAAAACACTTTAGTTAGTTAAAAGAATAGAACCCTGTTGAGCTTCACACTTAACAAACCCTTAAGTGCAAAGGTGTCGACTCGCGTGGCCGAACCCATATATCTCTCCCTCTTTCTAAGGGGTTGTTTTGACAGTTTTAATCTCTCCGCAGTTAACCCGTAGTCCTGTTTAAACCTTATCTGGGTTTATACAACTTTTACAGACTTCTGTTGTTCAACTCAGAGCACGAATTAACCTATTCCCTCCATTTTGTATATTGGTGTTACAGATGAATCCTGGTTTGTTTTACCTTGTTAAATCCAATTTTTAATATCTTACTTCACCCTGTACTCGATGTCATATTGGTGTGCCCCTAGGAAAAGGGACCATCTCTGCAGCCGCTGTGCTGTCATTATCGGTACGCCCTTCTGAGGGTTGAAAATGGAGACAAGAGGTTGATGATCGGTTAGTAGAGTAAATTTTTGACCGTGCAGATAGTGATTGAACTTCTTCACCCCCCCACACTAGGCTGAGGGCCTCTCTGTCAATCTGGGCGTAGTTACGCTCGGCAGAAGTTAACGAGCGTGACGCAAAAGCTATCGGCCTCTCCAAACCATCAAGGAATTTATGTGACAGTACCGCCCCAATGCTGTAGGGAGACGCATCACACGCCAGCCTGATTGGCAGTGCTGGGTTGTAGTGAGCCAATACTTCCTTCGAAGTGATTAAGTCCTTACTCTTCTGAAAAGCACGTTTACAATCATCGCTCCATTTCCATGCTACCCCCGTTCGTAGCAGGGCGTTCAGTGGATGCAGAATTGTCGACAAATTCAGCAAAAACTTATGATAGTAATTCACCAACCCGAGGAATGACCTCAGTTGCGACACATTTTCAGGCGCTGGGGCCTTAACAACCGCTTCAATTTTGTCAGGGGACTTATGTAACCCCTCTTCATCAATCACGTGGCCACAATACGATATCTGTTTCTTAAAAAATTCGCACTTGGGGCAGTTGGCTCGCAGCCCATGTTCCCGTAGTCTAGTGAGCACCTGTTCTAGGTTGCTAAGGTGTTCACTGTCATCTTCACCTGTTACAAGGATGTCGTCCAAGTAACACTGAGTCCCCGGAATCCCTTGCAGGACTGGTTCCATCGCTCTTTGCCATATCGCCGGAGCCGATGCTACTCCGAATACCAATCGATGATACTGGTAAAGACCTTTGTGAGTGTTTATCGTGAGATACTTCCTAGAAGACTCTTCAACCTCCATCTGCAAATATGCTTGTGCTAGGTCAATTTTTGTAAAACGCTTCCCTCCAGTCAGTGAGGTGAAGATGTCTTCTATCCTTGGAAGAGGATATTGTACTGTGTGAAGGACAGGGTTCACCGTCACCTTGAAATCCCCACAGGTGCGAATCTTCCTTGGCTCTCCGGACTTATTGCTTAACATTTTCTTCATGACAGGAACGATGGGTGTCGCCCACTCGCTCCAGTCGACCTTGGACAACATGCCCGCATTCTCCAGCTCTGCCTCGACGGCTGGACGAATTGCATATGGTACCGGTCTCGCTTTGAAAAACTTGGGAACTGCATTCTCTTCTATTTTTAACGAGGTGATTACGCCTTTAAGCGTGCCCAGTTCTTGTTGAAATACCTCTTTGGCGTTAGCTGAGATTGTTGACAATCGTCCAGGAGTGACGTCTTCATCTTTTTTACCGTCCACCGTCATTGCATGAATGGAATGCCAATCTAAGTTTATCTTCCTGATCCATTCCCGTCCCAATAACGGTGGTCCACCATTTGGCAGTATGTAGAGATACAATTTCTGTATTTTCTTGCCATTGTATTCGACAGGCACCCTTAATTTTTCCTCTGGGGTATACTTTTTGCCCCGTATACGTCGTTAAGACGATGGATGTCTTTCTCCAAGGGTATGTGTGAAAATAGCCGCTCATAGTCTCGTCGATTCATGACGGTTAGCGCTGATCCTGTATCCAATTCCATTTTAACTTGGGACCCTGCTATCGTGAGGGTGACCCAAATGGTTCGGTGATCCTCTTTTGCGATTACATTGTGAAGTTTGAGACAGCTTAATCTCCTGTTCTCGGATTCACTATCGCTCACCTGGTCTTTGGAACTACTGTCTGTCATCTTTTGTACTTTCTTGTACGGTTCCTTAGTAGCCTTTTTGTTGTCGCTGGTCTTCTTCCCAGACCTACAAACTCGTGCAATGTGTCCAATCTTCCCGCATTGTCTGCATATTTTGTCTTTGGACCAGCAGTCCTTCTGGTCATGGTTAGTTCTGCCGCAGCGATAACATTTTGCAAATCCCCGTGTCATTTCGTGGGTGCCGTATTCCTGTGGTTTTTGTTGAATTTCTGCAGCTCCCCTGGCTGCTGCTTCATACGATACTGCCACGCTGAAAGCCTTATCTAGCGTCAGCTCTTTTTCTGCGAGTAACCTCTTCTGTGTTCCTTCACTCGGGAGTCCACAGACAAATTTGTCCTGTAGGGTATCTGCCAATCCTGCTCCGAACTGGCAGTGCTTTGATAGCTTGCGTAGTTCCGTAAGATACTCAGCATTGCTCTCTTTGTGCTGAGTTCTCCTGTGGAATTTAAATCTTTCTGCTATCAACAGCGGTGCAGGGTTTAAGTGCTCCTGTAGAACAGCAACAATTTCGTTAAAACTCTTCGCCTTCGGTTTGTCTGGAGTAATCAGATCCTGCAATAGGCCGTACGTTCTAGCGCCCATTACGTTTAGCAATATTGATGCCTTTTTCCCCTCCGCTATTTCATTTGCCTCGAAATATACCTCGACTCTTTCCACATACGTGGTCCAGTCCTCTAATGTATTATCAAAAGCAGTGATACAGCCAGTCTTCGGCATCTTGCAAATCTAAAATGGCGCCTCCCGCGCTTTTCCTTCTTCCCCGCTGTTGTTAGCGCTGCTTTCCACGGTTTCTTGCGCGTATTCTTTTTCTTTTATTATTTTCCCGTCGTGGAGCGGACCCTCTGGAACACTTCCCTCCCTCTTCTGAGGTCCGAACGCTGCCCAGCTTTGAAACACCGGCTGCGCCCTCTATGCTCCACCCTCTCTCTCTCTCTCTCTCTCTCTCTCTCTCTCTCCTTGCTTCCCGACTCGCTGCCCGGCCCCGTTGCAGCCCAGGAAGGATCAGAGCACTACCTGCCACCAGCCCGATTAGCTGGGAAACCACGGACCGAGGAACCCAGCCTGGCTCTGGAAAGTCGCTCCTGCAAGTTTTGAAATCGATGATTGACGGTCGACGCCCGTTTCTCGAGTTTCAATGGCCTATTTTTTTTTTTCTTCTGGCTCCGACCTTCAACACGTCGTCGGAGCTGCTGCTGAGTTGCAGGTAAGTTCGTTTCTAACTCGTCGCCAGTGTTAAGTCCGTGAATGATTGAGACACGGACTAGCAGGAGAGAAACAAACAAGTCTTTACAGGTGAAAGGCATAAACGAAACTAAACAACAGAGGCTCTCTAGCGCCTTTTATACAGGGGTGGTCACTGCCGGTACTGCAGCCTGAGACCAGTTATTCTCTTAAAGGTACATACACAACACACTCCAGATCGTAGGGGATGTGAGGAGTTCTTACAGAATTTCCAGTGATGCTGAACCTCAGAAAATAGTTTGAGTAAAAACGTAACAGCCCCCATTTGCTTATGCTGCTGGCAAAAGTTTCTCACTCTTATCTTTTGAAGTTAGTTTTAATAATAAAATATGCAATAAATGTAATTGGTATTGATATATTTTTCAACCTTTATGAACAAAGTCTCTGATACAATATTAATCAGAAAATGCTGGAAATGAGCAGTATGTCAGTCAGCATTTATAAAAGAGAAGTCCGGTTCATGTTTCGTGTGTATCAGCTTCCTGGGCATTTGACAACCGATCTGTCTTTCCTCTTAACCGTGAGTGACCTGTTGTGTGTTGTCAGCATTTTCTGTTTCTTGTTCAGATTTCCAGCATTTGCGGATTTTTTTGTTTATCTCTGCAGCAATTATTGTTTCCTGGGTTTACTTCTAAAGATCTCTCTCTTTTATTTCAGTGAAACTCATTTGAGGAAACAGTAAAGGATGGAGAAACTTTGCCTGCAATCATATTTTGTAAATACACTGTGTTTACCTATCACAGTTCCGTGGGAACTAAAGAAATGTTTGCTGATTTCTTCTCGCCTGTTGTTACTGGTCAGTTACTCACATTACCATGAAGGATATACACAGGCATTGATGGGCTAACACTCTGTTCTTGGATATGTTTGGATTTTTACATAGAATATACAGCAGAGAAACAGGTCTTTCGGCCCAACGAGCCTGTGCTCCACACGTGTCTCCTCCCATTCTATACACCTCATCTCAGCTTTTCAGGATATCCTTCTTTTCCTTTTTCTCTCATGCACTCATCTAGTTTCCTTTTTGAAAGCAGCTAAGCTGTTGGCCTCAACCACGTCCTGTAGTTTCTTTGAATCTTTTGTTATGTTAAAGAAAGTCAGATTGCTCGTCCCCTCCCACCATCATTGTAAATATATCAAGCCAGGGGACCAACCCTAGTTCATAAGAACATAAGAACATAAGAAATAGGAGCAGGAGTAGGCCATACGGCCCCTCGCACCTGCTCCGCCATTCAATAGGATCATGGCTGATCCGAATCTAGACTCACATCCACTTCCCTGCCCTCTCCCCGTAACCCCTAATTCCCTTATCTGCTAGGAAACTGTCTATCTCTATTTTAAATTTATTTAATGTTGCAGCTTCCACAGCGCTCTGGGGTAGCAAATTCCATAGATTTACTATCGTCTGAGTGAAGAAGTTTCTCCTCATCTCAGTTTTGAAAGGGCAGCCCCTTATTCTTAGATTATGCCCCCTAGTTCAAGTCTCACCCATCAGTGGAAACATCCTCACCACATCCACCCGATCAAGCCCCCTCACAATCTTATATGTTTCGATAAGATCGCCTCTCATTCTTCTGAACTCCAATGAGTAGAGTCCCAACCTACTCAACCTTTCCTCATACGTCAACCCCCTCATCTCCGGAATCAACCGAGTGAACCTTCTCTGAACTGCCTCGAGAGCAAGTATATCTTTTCTTAAATATGGAAACCAAAACTGCACGCAGTATTCCAGGTGTGGCCTCACCAATACCCTGTAAAGCTGCAGCAAGACTTCCCTGTTTTTATACTCCATCCCCCTTGCAATAAAAGCCAAGATTCCATTGGCCTTCCTGATCACCTGCTGCACCTGCACACTAACATTTTGTGTTTCATGCACCAGGACCCCCAGATCCCTTTGTACTGTAGCACTTTGCAGTTTCCCTCCATTTAGATAATAACTTGCTCTTTGATTTTTTCTGCCAAAGTGCATAACCTCACACTTTCCAACATTATATTGCATCTGCCAAATCTCTGCCCACTCACTTAGCCTGTCTATGTCCTTTTGCAGGTTTTTTATGTCATCCTCACTCATTGCTTTCCCTCCCATCTTTGTATCGTCGGCAAACTTGGATATGTTGCACTCGGTCCCTTCCTCCAAATCGCTAATATAGATTGTAAAGAGTTGGGGTCCCAGCACTGACCCCTGCGGAACACCACTAGTTACTGATTGCCAGCCCGAGAATGAACCATTTATCCCAACTCTTTGTTTTCTGTTAGATAGCCAATCTTCCACCCATGCCAGTATATTACCCCCAATCCCTTGATTTCTTATCTTGATCAGTAATCTTTTGTGTGGAACCTTGTCAAATGCCTTTTGGAAGCCCAAATACACTATATCCACTGGTTCCCCTTTATCCACCCTGTACGTTACATCCTCAAAGAATTCGAGCAAATTTGTCAAACATGACTTCCCCTTCATAAAACCATGCTGACTCTATCCTATTAAATTATGTTTATCCAAATCCTCTGTTACTGTTTCCTTAATAATGGACTCCAACATTTTGCCAACCACAGATGTTAGGCTAACTGGTCTATAGTTTCCAGCTTTTTGTCTACTTCCCTTCTTAAATAAGGGTGTTACATTAGCAGTTTTCCAATCTGCCGAGACCTTTCCTGAGTCCAGGGAGTTCTGGAAAATAATCACCAATGCATCCACAATCCCTACCGCCACTTCTCTCAAGACCCTAGGATGTAGGCCATCAGGTCCGGGGGATTTATCCGCCTTAAGTCCCATTATTTTACTGAGTACCATCTCCTTAGTGATTTTAATCGTCTTTAGCTCCTCCACCCCCATTGCCCTGTTTGTCCAGTGTTGGGATATTTTTAGTGTCCTCTACTGTAAAGACTGATACAAAATATTTGTTCAGCGTCTTTGCCATCTCCATGTTCCCCACCACTAGTTTCCCGGTCCCATCCTCTAAGGGACCAACGTTCACTTTAGCCACCCTTTTTCTTTTTATATAGCTGTAGAAACTCTTGCTATTTGTTTTTATATTTTTTGCTAGTTTACTTTCATAATCTATCTTCCCTTTCTTAATTAATCTTTTAGTTATTGTTTGCTGGCTTTTAAATGCTTCCCAATCTTCTATCCTCCCACTAGATTTGACTACTTTATATGCCCTTGTTTTCAGTCGGATAGTAACCATTATTACTTTACTAAGCCACGGATGGCTGTCTTTTCTTTTACTCCCCTTTTTCCTCAGTGGAATATATTTATCTTGAAAGATGTGAAATATCTTCTTGAATGTAGACCACTGCTCTTGTACCGTCTTACACTTTAATCTGTTTTCCAAGTCCACTTTAGTCAATTCTACTCTCATACCTTCATAGTCTCCTTTATTTAAGCTCAGTATGCTGGTTTGAGATCCAACTCTCTCACCCTCAAACTGAATTTGGAATTCAACCATATTATGGTCACTCATTCCAAGGGGATCCTTTACTAGGACATTTTTTATTAATCCTGTTTCATTACACAGGACCAGATCTAAGATTGCCTGTCCCCTGGTTGGTTCAGTTACATACTGCTCAGGGAACCCGTCCCTAATACACTCTATGAACTCTTCCTCAAGGCTGCCATGCCCAATTTGATTCGTCCAGTCAATCTGAAAGTTAAAATCCCCCATGATTATAGCTGTTCCCTTATTACAAGCCCCAACTATTTCCTGATTTATACTCCGACCAACAGAGTTGCAACTGTTAGGAGGCCTATAGACTACGGCCACTAGTGACTTTTTCCACTTCTTATTCCTTATCTCCACCCAAACTATTTCACTATCCTGATCCTTTGACCCAATATCATTTCTGACTATTGCAGTGATTCCATCCTTGATTAACATAGCAACCCCACCTCCCTTTCCTTCCTAATTGTCAAATACCCTTGTATGTTTAGTTCCCAGTCATGATTATCTTGCAGCCATGTTTCCGTAATGGCCACCAGATCATACCCATGTGTAGTTATTTGTACCGTCAACTCGTCCATTTTGTTACGAATGCTGCGTGCATTCAGATAAAGAACTTTCAAATATGTTTTCTGACAATTTATTCCTGCTTTTACCCCTTTTACTACTTTACCATTATCATTATACATTCTGTCCCTTCCTGACACGCTCTGGTTTTTAATTCCTCCACTGCTACCTTGCTCTATTGCCTTCTCCGCTGTCATTTTCATTTTTCGCTCTCTTAAAACCACCCCCCCCACTAATTAGTTTAAAGCCCTCTCTACAGCCCTAGTTATTTGATTCACCAGGACTCTAATTCAATGAGGAGTGCAGCAGAGCATGCCAGGCGCAGCCCCAGGCATACCTACAAATCATCAGCAAAGTGATGGAAGGTGTCATTGACAGTGCTATCAAGTGGCTCTTACCAATTACCTGCTCACCGATGCTCAGTTTGGGTTCTGCCAGGACCACTCGGCTCCAGACCTCATTACAGCCTTGGTTCAAAAGAGCTGAATTCCAGAGGTGAGGTGAGAGTGACTGCCTTTGACATCAAGGCAGCATTTGACCGAGTGTGGCAGCAAGGCTCTCTAGTAAAATTGGGGAAAAAAAGAAAAGAAAGACTTGCATTTATGTCAATGGGAAGCAGGGGGAAAACTCTCCACTGGCTTGAGTCATACCTAGCACAAAGGAAGATGATTGTGATTGTTGGAGGTCAATCATTTCAGCCCCAGGACATTGCTGCAGGAGTTCCCCAGGGCACTATCCTACGTCCAACCCATCTTCAGCTGCTTCATCAATGAGCTTCCCTCCATCATAACGTCAGAAGAGGGGATGTTCGCTGATGGTTGCACAGTGTTCAATTCCATTCACAGCTCCTCAGATAATGAAGCAGTCCATTCCCGCATGCAGCAAGACCTGGATGGTGTTCAGGTTTGGCAAGTAACATTTGTACCACACAAGTGCCAGGCAATGACTATCTAACAAGTGAGAGTCTAACCACTGCCATTGACATTGCCATCGCTGAATACCCCACCATCAACATCCTGGGCGTCATCATTGACCAGAAAATTAATTGGATCAGCCACATAAATACTGTAGCAACAAGAGCTACAATGTCAGAGGCTAGGTATTCTGTGGCGAGTGTCTAACCTCCTGACTTTCCACCATCTACAAGGCACAAGTCAGGAGTGTTATGGAATATTCTCCACTTGCCTGGATGTGTGCAGCTTCAACAACACTCAAGGAGTTCGACACCATCCAGGACAAAGCAGCCCGCTTGATTGGGATCCCATCCACCACCTTAAACAATCACTCCCTCCACCACCGGTGTACTGTGGCTGCAGTGTGTACCATCTACAAGATGCACTGCAGCAACTCACCAAGGCTTCTTAGGCAGCACCTCCCAAACCCGCAACTTGTCCCACCTAGAAGGATAAGGGCAGCAGGCGCATGGGAACACCATCACCAAGTTACACACCATCCTGACTTGGAAGTATATCGCCATTCCTTCATCGTCGCTGTGTCAAAATCCTGGCACTCCCTAACAGCACTGTGGGAGTACCTTCACCACACGGACTGCAGCGGTTCAAGAAGGCAGCTCACCACCACCTTCTCAAGGATCAATTAGGGATGGGCAATAAATGCTGGCCTTGCTGCTGACACCCACAGCCCATGAATGAATATTAAAAAAAGGCTGCTTGCCTCATTCCTGCTGAAGCCCTTGATTCTGAAGTGCCAATTTGTTTCAGTTTTGCATTGTTTGCTTTTTCATAATGATTGTACAATAAAGAGGTTCTTGGTGAAGTTGCTTAAAACTACAAAGCTCCAGTTATGAGTTTTATTTTCTAAATAAAGCAGTTAAAAAAGCTGGAGGATTCACTGTGGACGGCAGGAGCCAGACCTGGGCACTAATCGATGATATATGGGAGGAACAGCTTCAGTGTTGGAAACAACCCAGTGTTTTCTGACGTGGAGTCATGAATATTGCCCTGCTACACACTCGTGTCCATTCGCAATGCACTGACTGTGTCTGTAGGGAGTAAAGAATATTGTAGAGGCTAATAAATATAATGTTATTGTATGCTTAAGCAGCAATCACTAGGTACAGATGGGCAAGGGCATTATCAGTGTGTTAAAGACCGATGATGTATTTCCGGCATTTTCTGTTTCCATTTGCAGTAGTACTGATTTTTGGGGTTAGGATTTTTCCCAATGTTACTGATTATATTAATGCCCTATAACACACTGTGTTTCTACATTGCATTTGCTAAATAAAATGGACTTGCTCAAAGGTTTTCAATACATTGTTAATGAACAAAAATCCATGACCCACTGCACCTGATTGTGTGCAACTTAGATAATCATCATCATAAAATTAAAGCTCAGCAGTCCCCAGAGCACCTGGTCTGAACTACAAAGACAACACATTTACATACGATGGCCTGAGTTAGAATCACAGGACGCTACAGCACAGAAAGAGGCCATTGGGCCCATTATGTCTGCACTGGTGTTTATCTCAATATAAATAGCACTCTAATCCCACTCTCCTGCTCACTCTCCTACTATTCCTCTTTTCCAAGTAGCTATCTAACTCACTGTTAAAAAGAATTTGTGGACTTAGTTTCAACAAAGGTTTGTAGCAGAGAGCTCCATATTCTAACCAAAAGTAAATAACTTTTTCTAATCTCTTTAATTGCTTTTGTAATTGTCTTAAATTTCTGTCCCCTGATTACCATCTTACTGACCAGCGCAAACAATCTATCACGATTTACCATATCATAACCCTTTATCTTTGTCTGTCTCTCCAGAGACTTGAGCACGTAATCTAGGTTGACACTTTAGTGCAGTAGTGAGGGAGTGTTGTACTGTCAGAGGTGCCATCTTTCAGATGAGATGTTAAACCAAGGCCCCTTCTGCTCTCTCAGGTGGACATAAAAGATCCCATGACACTATTTGCAGAAGAGCAAGGGAGTTCTATCCATTGTCCTGACCAATATTTATCCCTTAAGCAACATAATTGAAACAGATAATCTGGTCATTATCTCATTGCTGTTTGTGGGATCTTGCTGTGTGCAAATTGGCTGCCGCATTTCCTACATTACAACAGTGACTACACTTCAAAAGTACTTCATTGGCTGTAAAGCACCTTGGGACATGAAAGGTGTTATATAAATGCAAGTCTTTCCTCTTCAAAAGTCTCCTTAAAACCTATGTCTTTGACCAATTTTTGTGTTACCTCCCCTAACCAGCTTTTCCCAATTCCTATTGGATGTCTGTTACCTCTTCCCTTTGCAAAACACTTTGGGTGGGTTTGGGTTGGTTGTGAAGTAAAAATGTAAACAATGTCAAACCTGAACTCAACTTGCGTCGAACCCGCCCACTTCCAGTTTTAGCAGAGGCAGAACAAGGGGGCAGGCAACCAACCCGCTCCCAGGAGACAGGTCACTTATTGAAATATTTGAATGAGGCTGTGTGCCTCAGACTTTTCTCTGTTCCAGCTTTAACTCAGGCCAGCTGGGTTTCCTGGGTCTCTCAATCTGGCTGGCTGTGGCCGGGAAATGGCGTCCAAAAATTCAGCAGGCCCATACGCTACCGCAAAACTTCACCCTCGCTCCTTCCCCACCTCTCTGTTACTATCGGGTCCCTTGGGTCATTTCACTATCATAAAAGCTGTCCATAAATGTAATTTGATCTGTTAATGATTTAAATTCATACCTGAATAGGAGATGAATAAGGCATGAACACACATGAGGGAAGAGGCTTAGGACTCCCTCTCTATACTGCTTTGGATCTGCAGTTTCTGCCTGGATTTGTAGGAACTGAATGAACTGTACTATTATGACATTCTTTTGTAAAATTAACAATTATGCATTTTTCACATACCTGCAGTGATTACCTTAAGTTAGTCAAATCTATGCTGATCACTGTAGGTAGATATGTAGCATGCCAGGAGCAGCACCAAGCATACCTACAAATGAGGTGCCAACCTGGTGAAGCTGCAACACAGGACTACGTGCATGCTAAACAGCGGAAGCAGCATGCTATAGACAGGGCTAAGCGACCCCACAACCAATAGTTCAGGTCAAAGCTCTGCAGTCCTGCCACATCCAGTCATGAATAGTGGTGGACAATTAAACAACTAACGGGAAGAGGAGGCTCCATGAATATCCCCATCATCTATGATGATGGAGTCCAGCACATGAGTGCAAAAGACAAGGCTGAAGCATTTGCAACCATCTTCAGCCAGAAGTGCTGAGTGGATGATAAATATCGGCCTACTCCTGAGGTCCCCACCATCACAGAAGCCAGTCTTCAGCCAATTCGATTCACTCTACGTGATATCAAGAAACGGCTGAGTGCATTGGATACAGCAAAGGCTATGGGCCCCGACAACATCCCGGCTGTCGTGCTGAAGACTTGTGCTCCAGAACTAGCCGCGCCTCTAGCCAAGCTGTTCCAGTACAGCTACAACACTGGCATCTACCTGACAATGTGGAAAACTGCCCAGGTATGTCCTGTCCGCAAAAAGCAGGACCAATCCAATCCAGTCAATTACCGCCCCGTTAGCCTACTCTCAATAATCAGCAAAGTGATGGAAGGTGTCATCGACAACGCTAGCAAGTGGCACTTACTCACCAATTACCTGCTCATGATGCTCAGTTTGGGTTCCCCCAGGACCACTCGGCTCCAGACCTCATTACAGCCTTGGTCCAAGCATAGACAAAAGAGCTGAATTCCAGAGGTGAGGTGCATTTGACCAAGTGTGGCATCAAGGAGCCCGAGTAAAACTGAAGCCAATGGGAATCAGCGGGCAAACTCTCCACTGGCTGGAGTCATACCTAGCACAAAGGAAGATGGTTGTAGTTGTTGGAGGTTAATCATCTCAGCACCAGGACATTGCTGCAGGAGTTCCTCAGGGCAGTGTCCTAGGCCCAACCATCTTTAGCTGCTTCATCAATGACCTTCCCTCCATCATAAGGTCAGAAGTGGGGATGTTCGCTGATGATTGCACAGTGTTCAGTTAAATTTGTAACTCCTCAGATAATGAAGCAGTCTATGCCCGAATGCAACAAGATCTAGATGACATTCAGGCTTGGGCTGATAAGTGGCAAGTAACATTCGCGCCACAAAAGTGCCAGGCAATGACTATCTCCAACAAGTGAGAGTCTAACCACTGCCCCTTGACATTCAACGGCATTACCATCACCAAATTCCCTACCATCAACATCCTGGGGGGTCACCATTGACCAGCAACTTATCTGGACCAGCCACATAAACACTGTGGCAGCAAGTGAAGGTCAGAGTCTGTGTATTCTGTGGTGAGTGTCTCATCTCCTGACTCTCCAAAGCCGTTTCACCATCTACAAGGCACAAATCAGGAGTGTGATGGAATACTCTCCACTTGCCTGGAGGAGTGCAGCTCCAACAACACTCACGAAGCCCGACACCATCCAGGCCAACGCAGCCCACCTGATTGACACCCCATCCACCACCTTAAACATTCACTCCCTGCACCACTGGTGCACCGTGGCTGCAGTGTGTACCATCGACAAGATGCACTGCAACAACTCACCAAGGCTTCTTCAGCAGCACGTCCCAAACCCACGACTTCTACCACCTAGAAAGACAAGGGCAGCAGGGGCATGGGAACAGCATCACCTACAAGTTCCCCTCCAAGTTACACACCATCCTGACTTGGAAATATAATCGCTGTTCCTTCATCGTCACTGGGTCAACATCCTGGAACTCCCTCCCTAACAGCACTGTGGGAGTACCTTCACCACAAGGACTGCAATGGTTTAAGAAGGTGGCTCACCACCATCTTCTCAAGGGCAATTAGGGATGGGCAATAAATGTTGGCCTTGCCAGCGATGCCCACATCCCAGGAATGAATTTTTTTTTAATGATCAGGTAATCAAGGATTATCAAACTATATAGTGCTCTGGTCAGACTGCACATTGAGTGGTGCAACCAGTTGCAGTCACCAAGAAACAGGAGACTTATTCATGCACTGAAGCCAATGCAGAGAAGAGCTCTGAGAATGATCCCCAGAGCCAAGGATTTTCGTTATGAGGAAAGACTTGAGAAACTTGGGCTTTCTAGCCTAGACAGGAAGCACCTGAGATGTGATCTTATGGATTTATATAAGACTAGCTGGAGTGCCCGGCGGTGCCGAGGCTTTTTCGAGGGCATGTTGTTGTTGGAAGAGAGAGAGAGAGCAACTGGGGGGAAGAGAGAGAGCGACTGGGGGGAAGAGAGATAGCGACTGGGAGGAAGAGAGAGAGCGACTGGGGGGAAGAGAGAGAGTGAGTGGGGGGAAGAGAGAGAGCGACAGGGGGGGAAGAGAGAGAGCGACTGGGGGGGAAGAGAGAGTGCGACTGGGGGGGAAGAGAGAGCGCGACTGGGGGGGAAGAGAGAGAGCGACTGGGGGGGAAGAGAGAGAGCGACTGGGAGGAAGAGAGAGAGCGACTGGGGGGGAAGAGAGAGAGCGACTGGGGGGGAAGAGAGAGAGCGACTGGGGGGAAGAGAGAGAGCGACTGGGGGGAAGAGAGAGAGTGACTGGGGGGAAGAGGGGGGAAGAGGGGGGAAGGGGAGGGGAGGGGGAAGGGGAGGGGGGAGGGGAGGGGGGGAAGGGGAGGGGGAGAAGGGGAGGGAGAGGGGAGGGGGGAAGGGGAGGGGGAAAGGAGGAGGGGAGGGGGAGAGGGGAGGGGAGTAGGGGGGGGAGGGGAGGGAGGAGGGGAGGGAGGGGGAGGGGGAGGAGGGGGAGGGGAGGGGGGAGAGGAGGCGGGGGAGAGGGGAGGGGAGCGGGGGGAGGGAGGGGTGGGGGAAGGGGGGAGGGAGAGGGAGGGGGGAGTCCCCGAGCCCCACCCCCCATCTCCCGTGGCTCCCCCCCACACCCCTGATCTCCCGAGGCTTCCCCCCCCCCGATCTCCCGAGCCCGACCCCCTGATCTCCCAAGCCCCGCCCCCCCGATCTCCCGAGCCCTGCCCCCCGATCTCCCGAGCCCCGCCCCCGATCTCCCGAGCCCCGCCCCCCCGATCTCCCGAGCCCCGCCCCCCCCGATCTCCCGAGACTCGCTCCCCCCGATCTCCCGAGGCTTGCCCCCCCCCGAGGCTCGCCCCCCCCCGATCTCCCGAGGCTCGCCCCCCCGATCTCCCGAGTCTCGCCCCCCCCGATCTCCCGAGGCTCGCCCCCCACCCCGATCTCCCGAGGCTCGCCCCCCCCGATCTCCCGAGACTCGCCCCCCCCCGATCTCCAGAGGCCCGATCTCTGGAGCCCCGCCCCCCGCCCGTGCCGGCTTCAAGAGCAGAGAGACCCCGCCCCCCGCCCGAGCCGGCTTCAAGAGCAGAGAGACCCCGCCCCCTGCCCGAGCCGGCTTCAAGAGCAGAGAGACCCCGTCCCCCGCCCGAGCCGGCTTCAAGAGCAGAGAGAGAGACCCCGCCCCCCGCCCGAGCCGGCTTCAACAGCAGAGAGAGAGAGAGATGCCGCCGCGCAACCTACCGCGTGAGGCACGCGCTGACTCCTGCCCCCACCCGCCTTTACTAAGATGGCGGCGGTAGCGACGCTCGGCTGTGTCCCGCCCCTCCAGCCTTCACAAAGAGGGCGGTGATCGGGGGCCGCTTGTTGACTGGGGCTGGGAGGTGCCTAGCTTGGGTGTGGGTGCGGAGGAGAGGCCGAGGCTTCGAGGCCTACAAAAATGGTGAAAGGTATCAAAATTATAGAGGTTAGACAAAAGATTGACAAATTAATTAACTTTTTTTAAAAACAATTTGTCTTTTAAAAGCAACTTTTTTTTTGCTGGAAATGTATATTTGAAAAAAAAGGCGCAGAAAGCGGGAAAAAGAATGGAAGCAAGATGGCGGCGACTCACCTCGGTTCAGAACGATAAGGCCCGCCCACACACGCACCGATTGGTTGACCGTCAGGTCACCAAAGCGTAGGATTGGTCAATCGTCCTGTCACTCGACTGTAGGAGGGCCCGGCCGCACGCGCCAGGAACCTGGCGTACGATTGGTCGACCTCGAGGTCACTCTATCGCTAATGAGCGGATAATGAGATGCTAATGAGCAGAATTTTGAACGTTTTTTGGATACTGCAGGCGCAATTTTTGTCCGTCCGAAACGTAAATACGCGTACGACTGTTTTGGAAAGGTAAGCTTTCTTTTGATGTAACACACGCGTAGGTACGCTCTATAACTTTCGAGTGCATAGCCGGACAGACGCACACTGGAGGACAGACAGACAGACAGACAGACAGACAGATCGATCCGTTTATATATATAGATTGTTAAGGGTCTAGAAAAAGTTAACCCGCAATAATACTTTAAACTGTGGGAGTAGAACAAAGAAACTCTGGTTAAAACTAGTCAAAGGTGATTTTAGGACAGATATCAGGAAATATTTCTTCACAAAAAGAGTGATCAATGCTTAGAATAAATGTCCAGATGGAGTAATGGAAGCAAAAACCCTGGAATCATTTAAGAAACAGTTGGATCCTACAATGTGGGGAATGTTAGCATTTCTCTGGGTGGATGAATTATGATGAGCTCAATGGCCTTCCTCATCTATAATTATCTTGTGAAAATATGTTTAGGTTGTAGTTCTGTTAAAATTACTCGTCTAATTCCTGTATTTCTGGATTACAATATGGAACTGGCAGATCTGAGTTATACTCCTGATAGTGAGTTGTATTAGGTCCAAGGGAAAGGGCACCCTCACGCAATCTTGGAGGTGCAGCTCATCACTCTCCCACCTGACACCCTGGCTGAAACCAGAAGCTAGCTATGAAAACATTTAGTTTGCTGCTGTACCAGCATTAAAAAAAGGAAGTAATTCTTGCAGAGTGGAATTTCTCAGAAATTAAACAGAAATAAATATATATAAACATCAAGAAACTGCAGGCCATTTAGAAAGTAGTGATTTCCCAATGTTCTGAACCTATACTGATTACAAAATTGCTGACCACACTTGTTCCTCTCCCAAAATACTTCAAGAATTTCTCCCTTTATGTGGAAGTGACTAAACAGTTACATTCACACCCAAAACCAACTTTGTGCAAGAAAGACTTGCCTTTATAAAGTGCCTGTCATAATCTCAGGACATCGCAAAGCGCTTTACAACCAATAAAGTACTTTTGAAGTGTAGTCACTTTGTAATGTAGGAAACGCAGTGGCCAATTTGCGCACAGCAAGCTCCCACAAGCAGCAATGTGATAATGACCAGATAATCTGTGTTAGTGATGCTGGTTGAGGAATAATGGCCAGGACACTGGGGAGAACTCCCCTCTCTTCTTCGAATAGTCCCATGGGATTTTTATGTCCATCTGAGGTACTAGGTACAGAGGCCAAGGGCATAATCAGTGTGTTAAAGACCAATGAAGCATTTCCAGCATTTTCTGCTTCCATTTTGCAGTAGCATTGTTTTTTGGGGACAGGATTTTTCCCAATGCTACTGATTATATTAATATCCTATAACACTCTGGCCTAGAAATTGGGTATAGCCCTGCTTGAGGCGTTAGAACTGGCACTGTGCAATGTTTATAGCCAGACGCAACTTATCGCCGCCTGGCGCGATATTGGGTTGCATCGCCCCCAAAGGTGATTGAGGCGCGACTTCAGATGTTGCACGTGTGGTGATTATTCTTTATGTTTAGTAAGAGGTATTGTGATTGGTTGTTTGTTTCCTGCCTTGGGATATATGCTGTAATCTCATTGGTAGTTGATGCCATGTGATTTGTGGTGGCCATCTTAAATTCAGTTCTTTCCAGCCTTTAGTTGGGACTGGGTGTTGAAGATGTGCTACCGGATTTTTAAGTTAATAAAGCCTAGATTAGAAAGGCAAATCTATTCTTTATTTCAATTTATTAACTTTATGTCAGAATGGAGCGATATCTTCAACCAGAACGATTCAATGCTGACCCTAATTCTGCAGGAGTGGATGATAAATGGAAACATTGGTATTGTACATTTAAAAACTTTTTGGGCGTGTTGGATCAAGAGTCTCTAAATAAGCTGAATATGCTGATCAACTACATTGCTCCGGATGTGTATAAGTATATTTTGGACTGTAAAACTTACGAAGTGGCGATTTCTACATTGGAAAAGATTTTTGTTAAACCAAAGAATGAGGTATTTGCACGTCACCTTCTATCTGCCCGTCGGCAGCAGGTGGGAGAATCTTTGGATACTTATTTACAAGCACTTCGGTGCCTTAGTGTTAACTGTAATTATAAGGCCGTGACGGCTGAAGAATATAAGGAAGAATCGGTACGGGATGCTTTTATTAATGGATTACTGTCTAGATCAATTCGTCAGCGGTTGTTAGAAAATAAGACTTTGGATCTTAAGAGTGCTTTTGAGCAAGCTTCTACATTGGATGTGGCTCAGCGAAGTTCGGATTCTTATGCTCTTTTTAATCAGCCTGTGACTGTGGTTTCGGCAGTTCCGGATGAAAAGGAATTATGTGGACTTAATAGGAGTGGTTTACTAGATTCTGAAACAGTTTCTACTTCAGCGGCTGTTGCCTCTAGGATTCAGAAGTGTTATTTTTGTGGGAACGTCCGGCACCCTCGTCTGAAGTGTCCTGCTCGGGAGGCTGTGTGTAGTAAATGCGGCAAGAGAGGTCATTACGCACGTGTGTGTAAATCATCAGGTTCAATTACCTCCTCTGTGACTATTCAGCCTTTAGATAGGGCGTTTATTGCATCAATTTCTGCTGCATTTGCTCATGGCCTAAACAAAGCTATAGTTACGGCCCAAGTTAATGGGTTGGAAGTGAAGGCCCTTATAGATACGGGCAGTACCGAGAGTTTTATAAGTCTTCAGTTTGCAAAGGAGAAGCATTTGAAAATTTCGCCTGTTTCCTATCAGGTGTGTATGGCTCAGACGACTCTCACTTCACAAGTAGCTGGTTGTTGCCTTGTGAAATTGATTCTTCTAGGTAATACGTATACTGATATACGCCTATCTGTTTTGCCTAATCTCTGTGCGGATATTTTGATTGGTCATGATGTGCTTCAGTTACACGAGAGTCTCAGTCTTTCATTTGGAGGGACTAAGCCACCTTTATCTATTTGTGGATTAACCTCTTTATCCATTTCTCCATTATCACTTTTTTCCAATTTGATGCCGGATTGTATGCCAATTGCTATCAAGTCAAGAAGGTATAGCAGTCAGGATAGAGAATTTATTAATTCTGAAGTTCAACGTCTCTTATTGGAAGGAATCATTGAACCTAGTTGTTCGCCTTGGCGGGCACAGGTAGTTGTCACGACTAACGAGAGACATAAGAAATGAATGGTGATAGACTATTCCCAAACTATTAATAGGTATACTCAATTAGATGCGTACCCTTTGCCTAAGATTGATGAGCTTATCAATAAAGTATCTCAGTATAAGGTTTTTAGCACTATTGACCTAAAGAGTGCTTATCATCAGATTCCTATTGTTAAGAAGGATCAACCATATACGGCCTTTGAGGCTGGTGGAAAGCTGTATCAGTTTTGCCGAATACCATTTGGTGTTACTAATGGTGTTGCTTGTTTTCAACGGGCAATGGATGCTTTTATAAGTGATAACTCTCTCTCTGACACCTTTTCATATTTAGATGACATCACGGTGTGTGGCAAATCAAGGGTGGAGCATGATTCTAATTTAGAAAGATTCCTTCAAGCTGCGGAAAAAGTTGGTTTAACTTTCAATAAAGAGAAGTGTACCTTTTCGACCACTGAGGTAAATCTACTGGGGTACATTATCTCGGGAAACAAGATTAAACCAGACCCAGAACGTCTGCGACCATTGATTGATTTACCTTGTCCTACTAATTCTAAGGCTTTGCAACGAGTTGTTGGACTGTTTTCTTACTATTCTAATTGGATTGCAAATTTTTCACAGAAGATCCGGCCTCTTATTCGGGTTACGACATATCCTCTATCATGGGAGGCCAGGACGTGTTTTGATAATTTTAAAAAGGATATCCTTGGAGCAGTTGTGCATTCTATTGATGAGCAGGTTCCTTTTGTGATTGAGACGGACGCTTCTGATTTTGCAATTGGGGCTACTCTGAACCAAAATGGAAGACCTGTGGCCTTTTTCTCACGTACCTTGAACAATAGTGAAAAAAGGCATTCTTCAATAGCGAAAGAGGCGTATGCAATAGTAGAAGCACTGCGTAAATGGAGACATTATTTATCGGGGCGACATTTTACGTTGGTAACTGATCAAAAGTCTGTGTCCTTTATGTTTGATGTCAAACATTTTGGAAAGATTAAGAATGATATAATATGAGGTGGAGGATTGAGTTGGCATGTTACCATTTTGATATAGTTTATCGTCCGGGGAAGGATAATGTTGCTGCTGATGCGCTGTTGAGGGCTTATTGTTCTGTGATTCACGGAGATACGCTTATTAATCTTCACAATGCCTTATGCCATCCTGGGGTTACGAGGATGATACACTTCGTACGCAGTAAGAATTTGCCCTTTTCAGTTGAAGACGTCAAGCGGATGACTTCATCATGTTCTATCTGTGCTCGGTGTAAACCGAATTTCTTTAAGCCTCAACGAGCTCATCTTATAAAGGCTACTTCTCCTTTTGAACGTTTGAGCGTCGATTTCAAGGGGCCTCTTCCTTCAACTACTCAAAACCGATATATATTTACTGTTGTGGATGAGTTTTCAAGGTTCCCTTTTGCTTTTCCTTGTGCAGATGTATCAGCTGCTACAGTTATTAAATGTCTGACTCAACTTTTTGTCATCTTTGGGATGCCTGTGTATATCCATTCGGATCAGGGAAGTTCTTTTATGTCTTCCCAGTTGAAGGAATACCTTCAGAGTCGGGGAATTTCTACTAGCAGAACTACCCCATATAATCCCCAGGGTAATGGACAGTGCGAACGATACAATGGGGTGATCTGGAAGGCAGTTATGTTGGCTTTGACATCCCGGAACCTTAAGAGTACACAGTGGGAAATGGTACTGCCTGATGCCCTGCATTCCATTAGATCATTGCTTTCAACGGCTACTAATGTGACCCCCCATGAAAGGCTCTTTAACTATCCGCGGAGATCTACTACAGGATATTCGGTACCTTCATGGCTTACTATGCAGGGACCTGTGCTGCTTCGACGCCATGTTAGATTGTCAAAATATGATCCTTTAGTGGAGGAGGTGGAGCTGTTGGAGGCAAATTCCCAATATGCTCATATTCGATTCCAAGATGGGGAAGAAAGTACCGTTTCAATTAAAGACTTGGCTCCTTGTGGTGGCCAGCCCTCTTCTGAGGATATTAACAATAGTCATGATTCAGATAATGTGGATGCTGTTACAGATACTACGAATATTTCCAATCTGACTGCAGATAATTATACTTCTATTAGTCAGCCCTCGATGGATGTTCATGACCATCCCAGTTTACCTCCTGATGGGATTTCTAATCCGGAAACCATTGAAAATCAGGATATGGATAGCCTTCCTGCACAAGATACTTCTGTGTCTCCTGGTGTGGGAGGGCAAGGAATTTCACCAAGGTTAAGAAGGTCGACACGAACAAGATATCCGGTCGACCAATTGAAAATGGACTTTTAAATTGATAGTAATGTTTTAAAATTGTTGAAATATTATATTATATTGTTTTAGTTGAGAGATACTTAATACTTATGTGCAATGTTACTATTTGTTGTTGCTCACTTAGTATTGTGTCATGTTGAATAGTTTTATTTTGTCTGTGCATAGTTTTAGTTGTAAATAATTAATTATAAATTATAAAGGTTATTTAGGTTGGAGTATATTTTAAAAGGAGGGGTGAATGTGGTGATTATTCTTTATGTTTAGTAAGAAGTATTGTGATTGGTTGTTTGTTTCCTGCCTTGGGATATATGCTGTAATCTCATTGGTAGTTGATGTCATGTGATTTGTGTTGGCCATCTTAAATTCAGTTCTTTCCAGCCTTTAGTTGGGACTGGGTGTTGAAGATGTGCTACCGGATTTTTAAGTTAATAAAGCCTAGATTAGAAAGGCAAATCTATTCTTTATTTCAGCACGGGACTCCTAAGGCACAAAACTTCCGGCGCAACCCAATATCGGCGCGGACGGGTGCAGTGCAGGTGCTCTCAATTACCGAAAACCACGAGACTTCCAGGCACCGGCCGGCTCTTAAAGGGGTGGGTCTGTCAGCTTCAGCTTCCACACTCAGCGCCTTGTAGGCCTCAGAATCGGCGCAGGCCCTTCTCTGGCGCAAAAACCTTGGACCAGATGGAGAAGGTGAGACAGAGAGCAGAGCGCTTCAGCAATGAGGCTCTGGAGCAATTGGTGGCCGCAGTGGAGCGCCGTCGAGATGTTCTGTACCCAGACAATGGCAGGAGGCCGAATCAAAAGGAATACCGCCGAGCTTGGAGGGATGTTTCTCAGAGGGCCAACTCCAGCAGCATGGTGACCAGGAGCCCTGTACAGTGCAGGAAGAAATTCAACGACCTCACTCGGGTCGTGAGAGTGAGTGGTGTTTATTCAAACTTCTGAATCCCTCCATCTGCACCTGACTTTATGGCTACAGGGTGCGCGATGCCCCAATGACCATATGTCAGCAAGCACCCATGGCCCTTTCTGGGCACACACATGCACATTTGACTCAGGGCATCACGTAAGGGCTCTTCCACCATGGGGGGCATGAGATGATCACTCAGGGCATCATGTAAGGGCTCTTCCACCATGGGGGGCATGAGATGATCACTCAGGGCATCATTTAACATAACTTCCCCTTCTTTCCCCTGCAGTCCAAGCTGGCGAAGAATCGCAAAGACCAGCTTCGAACCGGTGGAGGACCTCCACAAGTGGTCACTCTCACGGATCTCGAGGAGAGAGTGCACCAGATTCTTGGAGGACGTCTGAGTGGTCCTGTTACCACTGCAGCTGCCGACCCCATTGTCGACAGCGATGGTAAGGTTCTCACCTTTTACAGCTGTCTCCTTCCACTTGGTCCCCCCACCAGCATGCTTTCTCACTGTGGAGCCATGTCATAGCCTTGCCGCAATCTTGCATGCCTTGCTGCCAACCTGTCCTTTTGCTAAAGCCACTCTTCCACCTCCCTGCTTTCAGATGCTGCATCACTAGCTCGGGATCCAGGCCCTGAAGCTGCCAGTGCCACTGCCTCCGGAGGCGAGGATCAGGAGGAAGCCGGACCATCAGGGGAGCCTTCACATCTGCAGACTGGGGATAGTAGTTCCCTGGAGGGGAGGGGGGGGCTCTGATGAGGAGCCAGTTGCCGGAACAAGCGGCCTGCAGCAACGCGAGGGAGGTAGGCAAGTTCGGCCACCGGCTCCCCGGAGGGCAAGGCAGGGAACGATGACTGCTGCACAGAGTGCAGAGGGGGTGTGGAATCTGGCTGAAATGAGCACCCAGGCCTGGCTCAGGCACACTGAGCTTATGGCTGCAGTGGGGAGGATGCCTCAGTCGATAGAAACACTGGCAAAGAGTGTGCTGGACTTTGGGGCAGCAATGGAGAGGACTGTCCAGGGCTTCGGGGCAGCAATGGAGAGGACTGTCCAGGGCTTCGAGGCTGCTATGGAAAGGACTGTTCAGAGCTTCGGACAATCCCTGGAAAGGTCTGTCCAGGGCTTGTCCGAGGCAGTGGAATGGACTGCTCCGGCCTTGTCCGAAGCAATGGAAAGAACTGTCCAGGGCTTCTCTGAAGCACTGGCACCTGCCACACAGGTCCTCACTGCTGCCACGCAGTCACTTGCTGGCCTCGTCCACACCCAGATTGAGGCATCGTGAACTCTCACTGCTGCCACCCTATCTGCACCAGTTAGGATCACCCCGGGCCCTTCCAGTACCACACGAGGCCAGGAATCAATGGAGCAGTCAATTGTGGCGGCTGAGCCGAACCGGCCCCCTCAGAGAGCCAGTGTGTCATCCGACCATGGTGCAGGTGTCCTCTCTCGGCAGGTGACCATTGCTCATGCCACCGCTGGAACGTCTGCAGTGCAGCTGCCACCACTTGCAGTGCACACTGCTTCCAGCCATGCCCAGATCAAGCAGCCAGCCTCCGCACCCTCCAAGCCCAGAGGTCGTCCAGGCCATCCCTCAGGGGCTTCTGCGATTCCAGACAGTCAGCAGGCGTCCCCCAGCCTTGACGCCGCCACTGGGGTTCAATTACGTAGGAGCAGCAGGGAGGGAAGGGGCCGACTGCGAAAGAGAAGTCGGTCTCCATCAAGGGGCCAGCAGTAGAGTGAGTTGCTGAGACGTTTCTTCCTCCAAATTCAAGGACGCCCTCACCTGTTGTGATTGTTTGTGATGGTTTGTTTAGTTTTGCGGCTTTGCCAGAGAGTTCACTGTTATTTTGTTAGTTATGGTTTCTGTTGACATGACGTTGTTATGCTGGAAGGAAGCACTTTTTTGACAATAAAGATTTTTTTTTATTTACAATGGTACTCGTAACTATTTACACTCATGGTGGCCTTCATAGGCTTAGTACGATCCGAAGTGCGCAGGACGAATGACACCTATCATTCCGTCAGAGGGTCCTCGAACCAAGTCCTTATGAGCCTCTGACGGACGGCCCTTCCAGTTTCAGGAGCCCTCCCATCTTCCTTCTCCTCCTCCTCCTCCTCCTCATCCGCATGCTCCTCCTCCTCCTCCTCATCCGCCTGCTCTTCCTCCTCCTCCTCCTCATCCACCTGCTCTGCTGGACCTTGAGGGTCGGCTGGCATTGGCTGGGTTCGTTGAATGGCCAAGTTGTGGAGCATGCAGCAGACGATGACGATGTGACCCACTTGCTCCGGCGAGTACTGCAGGGCTCCCCCCGAATGGTCTAGACAGTGGAAACGCTGTTTGAGCACGCCAATAGTGTGCTCCACAATGTTCCTGGTCGCCTGATGGCTGCTGTTGTAAAGCTCTTCTGCCGGGGTGGCGGGCAAACGGAGTGGGGTCATGAGCCATGGGCAGAGAGGATAGCCCTTGTCGCCCAGAAGCCAGCCTCATGGGTGAGCCGGGCCCTCAAAAAGGTCAGAAACTGAGGTCTGCCGCAGGATGAACGCATCGTGGCTGCTCCCAGGGAATTGTGCATTGACTGCCATGATCATCTGGCGGTGGTCACAGATCAGCTGGACATTGAGGGAGTGGAACCCCTTGCGGTTGCGGAACTCCTCCGGATCCTGTAATGGCACCCGCAAAGCCACGTGTGTGCAATCAATGGCCCCCTGCACCATGGGGAAGTCCGCAATAGCAGCGAAGCCCTGCGCGCGCTCTGCCTGCTTCTCCAGGGTCACAGGGAAGGTGATTAATTGACGCCTCCTTCTATAGAGAGCAGCTGTCACTTGCCGGATGCAACAATGCACTGCAAATTGTGTTATATTCGCTATGTCCCCAGTGGCTGACTGAAAGGATCTGCTTGCGTAAAAGTTCAGGGCAACAGTCACTTTGACAGCAACCGACAGAGAGGTCCTGCACCATAGACGCGGCTGCAGATCCTCAGCAAGCAGGTGGCACAGCTCAGTCACAACCTCCTTACCGAATCTGAGCCTTCGCAGACACTGCTCCTCAGACATGGTAAGGTATGACACCTGCTGCCTGAAAACCCTCGCAGCGTATCGTCGGATTGGGCAACCTTTATTGCCCCTCCTCCTTCTTGCCAATCCCGGCCCTCTCTCCCGCCGTCTCTGTGCCCCTTCCAAGTGTCCGGCCATGAGGACGTTCCCCTCCAAAGCAGCTCCCATTGCTATGCCAGACGGGCAACACGCAGTAATGTCTAGCGCTCCAACTGCTCCGGACAGGCCTGCAGGTCCCAAGTCTTCGAAGGCTAAATCCGAAAAATAGTGTGCAACAGTAGTTCACCAACTCTCTCCAGCAACGAACAGAATGAACAGGCCAAGTGGCTGCAGCTTTTACACTAGAGCTGTCCCCTTTAAATAGTGCCCCCGACTCCGAGAAGGGCCTGGGAACGTTCCATCCAACTGTCACTAATAGCGCCAGGCGGAAAGGTTCCGGGAGCCACCGAATATCCGGTCAGGGGCACCAAAAAGGCGTTGCACACTGAAATGACGTCATGAACTGCCTGCGCACGCGGGCGCGCGCTAAGAGTTAGCGCAGGCGCTAAATGGATACTCAATATGGGAGGTGTCGCTATCTTCATTGCGCCCGCCCTAACATTGGGTAACGCCCCAATTCCTGGGCTCTTTAGGCGCTAATCGCTGGCGCAAACAACTGAATTTCTAGGCCTCTGTGTTTCTACATTGCATTTGTTTAAATAAAATGGACTTGCTCAAAGGTGATGACTTTTCAATACATTGTTAATGAACAAAAATCCATGAACCACTGCACCTGATTGTGTGCAACTCAGATTGGAATCATATCATAAAATTAGAGCTCAGCAGTCCTCAGAGCACCTGGTCCGAGCTACAAAGTCAAAAATTTTACATAAGATGGCCTGAGTTAGAATCACAGGACGCTACAGCATAGAAAGAAGCCATTGGGCCCATTAAGTCTGCACTGGTGTTTCTCTCTATATAAATAGCTACTCTAATCCCACTTTACTGCTCACTCTCCTTTCCACCATCTACAAGGCAGAAGTAAGGAGTGTGATGGAATACTCTCCACTTGCCTGGATGAGTGCAGCTGCAACAACACTCAAGAAGCTCCACACCATCCAGGACAAAGCAGCCCACTTGATTAGCACCGCATCCACCACATTAAACATTCACCTAACAGCACTGTGGAAGTACCTTCACCACACGGACTGTAGCAGTTCAAGAAGGTGGCTCAACACCACCTTCTCAAGGGCAATTAGAGATGGGCAATAAATGCCAGCCTTGCCAGCGATGCCCACATCCCATAAATAAATTTAAAAAAAATTCCTGTCTGCACTGGTGTTTTTCTCTGTATGAATACTGACTCTAATCCCATTCTCCGGCTCATTCTCCTTTAATATTCCTCTTTTCCAAATAGCTATCTAACTCCCTGTTAAGAATAATTTATGGATTTAGTTTCAATGAAGGTTTGTGGCTGAGAATTCCATATTCTAACCACCCTTTGTCTAAAGAACTATTTCTAACCTCCCCTTTATCATATGGTAAATGGTGATAGATTGTTTCCACTGGTCAGTAAGATGGTAATGCGGGGACACAAATTTAAGACAATCACAATTAACCCCCATTAACGGCTGGGTTTGCGTTGGGTGGAATGCTAAAATGTTAAAATTTCAAACCCAAACCAACCCACCTCGAACCTGCCCACTTCTGGTTTTAACGGAGAAGGGATTGGGGGGGAGGGGCCGGCAACCAATCTGCTCCCAGGAGCCGGGTCACTTATTTAAATATTTTAATGAGGCTGCGTGCCTCAGATTTTATCTCCATTTTAGGTTTAACACTGGCTGGCCGGGTTTCCCAGTCCTTGGGGAACCCAGTAGCTAAAGGGAGGGGAGGCCTGCTGGATCCAGCAGGTAACTGCCTTTCCAGCACTGCATGTGGGCCAGGAGGAGCAGGAGCACTTCCCCACCGGCCCTCAGGCTTACCTGTAAACCACTCCCACGATCGGCCAACCCTACCCACGATTGGACACCCCCGAACCTTGATGTCCCCACGTACCATAATCTCCCATGGACCTGGCCTTTCTGATCTCTGCAACATACTCAATTTGTATGCATCCTTAAGTAGCACCAATTTCTCCTTTTATTACTAATAATAGAAATCCAATAATATAACACGAATTAGGCATATATCTGGTATTGCTGGGAACTGTATTATGTCAGCACCCAGCTGCATATTATTCTTTGCACAAATAGACTTCTCACTACTCTACTTCCCAAACTTGCTCTCTCTTTTGCTGTTTCACTATAAGTAATTCAAATCCAGCTGTTATGTACAATTGATGATAGAATCTTTGCCTTAAAGGGGACCTAAGTTAAATCTGTGTGCCTTGTTCCAGTTTCCCCTGTCCTCCCTTCATGACATACACTTGATTTTGAGTCACCATGTGCAATGACTTGTATTTGCCATATCTATAAATATTATGATTCCCCTTAATCTCAAAAGAACATTGAGCTTCCTCATGGGCTGAGCCTCAATTGAAAATTGACCCTTGCAACACTGTTGCTAATCCTTTGTAATATTTTCATGCAGAAGACCACCTTTGGTCCATCTGCTCCACCTATCCACAGTATTTCCTTGATGCTTCTCTAATGATCCTTACATTGCCATCTGCTACCACCGAGGCCCCCTTTCAGGTCATAAAGCAAAGTGAATTGAAAACAGGGATTTATCAGAACTACATTTAGGTGGTCAAACATTCATGGGTAACCCAAACATACAAAACTGCCAAATATGTTCATGTGCACACTTTGTACAAACACTCTTCTCACTACTGTAGGGCATCTACTTCAGTTTTACTAGGGCTCCTTGGTGCCAAACTTGGTCGAATGCTGCCTTGATTTTAAGGGCAGTCACTCTCACCTCACCACTGGAATTCAGCTCTTGTATGCAATGGGCCAAGGCTACAATGAGGTCTGAAGTCGAGTGGGCTTGGTGGAACCCAAACCTCCATGAGCATGTTATTGTTGAATAAGTGCTGCTTGATAGCATTGTTGATGACTCCTTCCATCACTTTGCTGATGACAGGGGTTAGGCTGATAGGATGGTAATTTTCTGCATTGGATTTGTCCTGCTTTTTGTGGACAGGACAGACATGGGCAATTTTCCACATTGTTGGGGAGAAGCCAGTGTTGTAGCTATACTGGAACAGCTTAGCTAGAGGTGTGACCAGTTCGGGAGCACAGGGCATCAGCACTACAGCCGGGAGACTGTACAAGGGTATATTGGGTGTATGAGGGTGTAGGAGTAGGTGCATGGAGGACACACGAGTATATATACGGTGGTTGGAGGCTTATGAGTGAATACAGGGTGTATGGAGGATGCATGAGGATATTCGGTGTCTAATGAGAGAGAGTAGCAGGGTTCACAGGGCCTAAAGAAGGTGTATGATGAGTATACTGGTGAATGGAGGGTATATGTGTATATGGATCGGATACGAGGGTATACGGGCTGTATGGTGGCTCTATGAGGGAATGCTGGGTGTATGGAGGGTGCACAAGGGTACTTGGGGTCTAAGGAATGTGTACAAGGTGTATGAGGTTATGGAAGTGTATGGAGTGAATAGGAATGTATGCATGACGTATGGAGGATATATAAGGGTATGCGAGTAGTATGGAAGGATTATGAGGGTATATTGGATGTACAGGGGCGGTACGAGGGTACACTGAATGCGTGGAGTGTGTATGATGGTATACTGCCAAGCCTTACTCACTTGCTGCACATATTAGGAAATAGAGGGTGTGCTGCCAATGCTATTCTATCGATTCATTCGTAAACATGTCCCTTTACTGTACAGAAAAAATAGATTTGCATCACCAGGATCATATTTTTTATATGGAATTCTTCTTGACTAAACCTTAACAATGCCGCTTACAAAATGTTCAGTTTTCTTGCTATGTAATACTTATTACTATGCTCAGTGGATGAAGACGACCTTCAAGCTTTTGCTCCAATGCAAAATCAGTGAACAGGATAAACAGGTTTGACACCAACACAGGAAGAGATGAAAATAATCCATTCAGAATTTGGAAAGATCGACCTGGGGGGAATGAGCTAGATGGAAGAAATAGATTGTCCTTGGTTTATTTTACCTTCTTTTATCTTTAAGTGTTGTACAGTTTTATTTCAATTTGATATGGTTAAATATTCTGTACTGGAAAAGTAATGATACAAGAATCTTGCACATAAAAGAAGATTTAATCTTCTTAAAATTATACAAATAAATTAACTTCACAAGTAGATAAAAGTAAACAATCGCTTTAAAGACAGACCAATAGGTAACTTCTGTCCATCACAGGTAACCTGGGTACAGATCATAACTTAATATAACTGAGCATTTATTATAACACTCTGCTCTACAGTGCCAAATCAAATATCCAACTACAGTTGCCTAGCTTTCTTTATGAAACATATCTGACATTCACATGTGCGTTCAAAGGAGGTGGACACAACTACCACAGTGCGACGTTCAATCTTGGGATGTGGAGTTGAAGTAAGGTCTCAATAACTTCTAATTCTTCTGATTCACTCCACTGACCGAGAGATAGGCTACAGTATTGTTAGTGAGGGCATTAAACAGCTCTTAGAAAAGGGTGAAAGGATCGGATTAGGTAGCATGGTGGGTCCAACCCAGGCTATTGAGATAAATATTGTTTGTCTCTATTGGCTGCCAGACTCTGAGCTGGAATCAATTTGGAATGTCTCAACCCAGTTCCTAGTGTGGGGCTCAGGGTCTACAGCACAAAACTGTTCATAACTTGACACTAAATTAGCATTTTCAATTCATGAGACTGGCTGATGTGTAAAAACCAAAACTCACACTGTACAATGAGGGTACTCTTAGGAATGTGTTAATGTAGAGGCTTGGGAAAATGTAGTGGGAGCTCTACTCTGCATCTAACTTCGGCTACTTTTGACCTGGGAGTGATCAATGTTGACACTGGGTCTAAACAAAAAATTACCTTTCTCACCAGAAAAAAAGAGTTTAATGCCTTTATCATGTGAATTCCACGGCAATGAGTGTGATTCATGAGAGTAATTTTGCATGAGCAGCCCACCATCAAAATGTGTTCTCAATACCACAATACTACATCAGTGAATCCGACTGGAATTGAAAAATGTTGCTAGCAAATTGAACCATTATCATGACAGTGTATTATTTATCACATGATTGGATAGAAACGATCAATCACACCATAAGATAAATGTTTCTCAGCTTTGATTGTGAGTTTATCTAACTATCACAAACTAAACTCTTGTTGCAAAGCTGAGCTGAAAAATCGCACTTTTAGTCCATCAGCCGGGTGAACGATCGGCACCATCAGCATCTTAGGGAATGTTTTAGTGGCTAGTTCCCAATGACTGACGCTGGCCAACTCAATAGCAAGGACTTTGAGGATGAGTTTGGCAAGCTCTTTGCCAAGGCAACGTCTAACACCTCCACCAAATGGCAGGTACTGAAAGCGTACATTCTTGTCCTTCATTTGATTGTTGGCAAATCTATCTGGATTGAATATTCCGGGATCCTGGAATATAGGAGCAGTGTCATGTGTGTCTCGGATGCTGTACATCACACTCCATCCTTTGGGGATCTGAAAACCCTGTCATAGAAACAGAAGCATAGTATTGGCATGATTGTATATTTATCCATTTCTCTCTCTTTCACAAACACTTCATCAATGTCTACTTTGTTCATGGCATCCCTTTTGCAACAGAACCATCAATGTATTTTAAAATTGATAGTGCTCAATTCCACATTAAATAAGAACTCTGAAACTAGAGTTCGCTGGAACCACTAAGGCCTACCGGTAAGCGTGTGGCTGACTGTTGAATAAAAAGGTCCAATCTCTCTAGGTGCCATGTGGTGGTATAGCAGAGGTAAACTGGGGCCTTTTGTACATTTATAAATAAATAGGGCAGTACTGTGGTGTAGCTTAGTGAAGGAGAACATTAGTTCTCCGTAAGAAACAGCTTCAACGCTGCAGGCTGAATACAAGCTCCTGTTCCCTGCTGGTTAGGCAAAATAATCTTTTTGCGCATTGACACACACACACATCAAATCCAGACTAGATGGAGACAGACTGGGCAAAAACAAGTCTTCCTTTCTAGGAACATAGAAACATAGGAACAGGAATAGGCTATTCAACCCCTCGAGCAAGCTCTGCCATTCACTTAGATCATGGCTGATCTGTACCTGCCTTGGCTCCAAATGCCTTGATTCCCTTTCCTAACAACAATCTATCTCAGTCTTGAAAGCATCAATTGATCCAGCATCCACAGCCTTTTGGGGGAGAAACTTCCAGCTTTTTATTAGGCTTTATGTGAAAAAATGTTTCCTGATTTCCCTCCTAAATGGCCTAGCTCTAATTTTAAGATAATGCCCCCTCGTTTTTGATTCCCCATCAGAGCAAATAGTTTCTCTGTATCTACCTTGACCGGATCACCACTCAATCTTTTATACTTAAGGGAAAACAAGCTACGTTTATGCAACCTGTCCTCATAAATTAACCCTCTAAGCCCCGGTATCATTCTGTATCAAATTCTCTTCCTGTTCACCAGCAAATTAAGAACTTGGATCAGCTACAACTCCCAGTTAACAATGGGAAATGGGAGCTAAACTCAGGGATGGTGAATTCTGATGAATGCATTCAACTTGTTTTAGTGAACACAGCCAGACTCTCTGTGCGAACTGGACATACTTTAAGAGATTGTGACACCTTCATGAGAAAGTGATGTTAATAGGATGATAGCACTTTGGTTCACTGGCACAACTCCCCATACAGAATTATTGACTTTGGTCAGGCAATCGGAGGAAGGTGGTCAGTGAAGGAAAAGCAAGAAGCTCAAAGGATGAGTCAACATGGCCTCGTACTAGCTAGAAAGTGGGTAGAGAGTGACAATGTCACTTTCATCCCCTCTCTCCCAAGGAATGAGGTAGCTGGCACAGAATCAACATTCCACATTTTCTAAATCCTCTCTAAACCAAGTTATACTTGAATTCCAACGCAAACTATCTGTGAAGATCAATAACAACAACTTGCATTTATATAGCACCTTTAACGTTAAACATCCCTAGGCACTTCACAGGAGAGCAGTTAACTTTAAAATAAACCAACTTACGCCCAGCTCGAAGGTCTGGAGTGCCACCCGATATCCTCCAGACACAGGGGGTAGCAGCCTCAGCACCTCCTTTACTACACCATCCAGGTACTGCAGATGGGTGACATCACTGAGACACAGCAAGTCCTCCCTTGTGGCACTTTCAGGCCAGAATCCATTGGTCTGGAGATCCATCCGCAGCTTGGCAAGGACAGCTGGATTCTTCATCAGCTGCAGGATGAGAGAAGTGGCGGCACTGGCCGTGGTGGCATAGGCAGCGAACATCAACTCCACCATGGCCTCCTGTAATGACATGATCAAACTTTTCAGCACTAGGAGGGCAGCTAACCTCTTTGAAAGTGTAACACATCTACCGGCACACTTTTGTTCTTAGTGACTTGAACCTGCCATTTATTTTAGTAGGAATGCGTCAGAAGTTTCCATTTTCAAATGTTCACATGATCTAATGATTTTATGCCAGTAGATGTCACTAGACTGCTGCAGTTAAGGCAGTTGTTTCAGTGAGACCTGCATCAATCCCACTCACCTTATTGGAAACAAACCAGGGAGGAGGACTGGATTAAGCAAACTATTCAAGTACGTGCTCATTTTCACAGATAATTTCAACTGAGTCAAACCTGAACTGTTGTTGGTATAAATTCCACTTATTATTTTTTTAAATCGTCTAAAACTGAAAGAGGGTTGGGGGCATTCTTTTGAGGTTAGGAGTGAAGATACAGCTTTACCCTTTGTGTAACCCCTGTGCTAGACCTGTTCTGGAAGTTCTTGGCTCTGACATTGGGTGCAAATGGTTCATTTCCTAGCCCTGAAAAGCTGACCTTGATGAGATTAAAATCTCCCCCACTTCCCCTTAAAAAAAACCTGATTATGAACTCTGGCTTGCAAGTTCAGTAATTCTTACCTTCAGTTCCTGCATGCTCATCTCCATCCCGTGCTCTTTGCTGCTCTTCATCAGAATGCCAAGGGCATTTGAGTACTCTTTGTAGGGACTGGACTGAAGCACATCCTCTATGGGCTTTTCAAAGTATTGGTGCAGCCTGTCCCGAGCTCGTACACCCTGGAGTAAGAGAGTGATTCATGAATTTCACATTTTCACTGCCTATTTTTTCTGCTTCCTGCATTCTCTAGCTGGTTAGCCTGGCATGGTCTTGGTCATTGACTGCCACGGCCAACACTGAAGGTGCCTGGTATCGGCCAACAGAGACCTTGCTTTCCAGAATAAGAAGGCCCTTCTAATTTTTCTTCTTTCTGTCAATAAAGGCGATGCTGCTCAATGTTGAAGTTTGAGCCTAAGATTCATTGTCTGGGATTTCATTGCTCGACCATTAGAGATAGAGGGGACTTTGAAGAAAGAGTATAATTTTACTGCAGCATTAGAAAGAAAAAAAAGAAAGACTTGCATTTATATAGCGCCTTTCACAATCTCAGGAGGTCCCAAAGCGCTTGACAGCCAATGAAGTACTTTTGAACTGTTGTAATATAGGAAATGCAGCAGCCAATTTGCGTACAGCAAGGTTCCACAAACAACAATGTGATCTGTTTTAGTGATGTTGGATGAGGGATAAACATTGGCCAGGACACCAGGGAGAAACCCCCAGCTCTTTTTCGAATCATGGGATCTTTTATGTCTGTCTGAGAGGGAAGTCAAGTCCTTGGTTTAACATCTCATCCAAAAAGACAGCACCTCCAACAGTGCAACACTCCCTCAGTACTGCACTGAGTATCAGCCTAGATTTTGCATTCAAGTCCCTGGAGTGGGACTTGAAACCACAACTTTCAGACTAATCAAAATGAGAGTGCTACCACTGAGCCACGGCTGACACATAATTACTCCTATTATTAAGCTCACCGGCATTGCAAATCCATTCTGCACCAGTGTAAAAATAATGGGATTTTCATAATTGTTTTGAATTCTGTGTGGCACCAGAGAATTCTACCTGACACAATGGAGGCATGTCAGACATACCCTGAGGTGCACCAGCACTGCTGTATTGGCAGAATATGTTTTTGGTGGTTGAGAGATAAATATTGGCTAGGACACTGGGCAAACACCCCTGCTCTTCATCAAATGGTGTTGTGGGATCTTTTACATCCACCCTAGCAAGGCAGACAGGTCCTCAGTTTAATATCTCAAATGAAAGCGTGCAGCCCTCCCTCACTTACTGCACTGACGCGTCAGCCTCGATTAGAAAGTAGTTTAGGCCAGTTCTGAAGTGCCAACTGAATGCAGGAATTGTTCCTGCAAAGACGGAGGCCCACGGATCACTGCAAATTGGTCCTCGGGTCTCATCTACATATTCGTGGAAAGCTGCCGGCGCCTGTCACTCCTTGACAGACAGCTCGCCCGACTGAAGAATCCAATTTTAGGTCAGTTGCCTCACCGGCAGCATGCCTCAGGTCAGTCCCGGGGATGGGGAGGACAGGGGGAGGGTGGGGTTGGGGCCGAGAGGATTACGTTTACCTTTTAGGTGGCGGTCGCTCACTAGGCCACGTCCACACCTTGTGCCTGCTCCGTTCAGGGAAGCCTAATTTGGCAGAGGGGTCCTGAAGCTGACGTTAGGCCCCTCATTAGCATATTCAAGGACAGGTCGGGTGTTCTTGGGACGCTGGACCCAAAAATTCAACCTTCTGCCCATTTATGCCTGTAAAACAGGTGCAATGAGGTCCAATTTCTACCCCTATATGATGAAGTCATTGGTGTGTGGATTGAACCCACAATCTTCTGACTTTGAGGCAAAACTGTTACAGTCTGCTACTGCTAATACTTTTTGAAATTTGCTATTCATCTGTTTGCATTATTATCTGTATAAAGTGCAGTGTAGGTAGTGGACTGCTGTATTTTGCAGTACTCAGTTTCTGACTGTAGATGGTAGCATACTTATACTACTGTGACCTAGTGGAAGGAAGCAGTTACTGTAGCAATACGCAGATACTACAGTACTGGAGGCTCACTTTTCAACGTGCACTTCACGTATGAATGGTTCTACATGGACTGGCAGCCCTTGAGAAGCTCAGCAACTGGCCCTTTTCCACTTGTGAGCCTGGATAGTGGGCACTGGCAAACCAATGACAGGGAGGGGTATTCATAACCATGTCCAATTATGTCAACACACATACACTTCCACAGGGATAACTGAGCAGCAGTTGGGAATGGGGATCCTGGCTATTGTTTTACTTCTTAGCCTTGTGATGAGTCCCACCTCCAAAATGGACAGTGGGACCCGGAAACAACACAAAACAAGGGAGGAAGTACTTGAGACTTAGATAGAGCAAGGTACATGTTAGGTAGAAGTTAAGACCCAAATAAGGCCAAGATAATTAAACTGACAGAGAGTGGGGAAGAGACAGGGAATGTAAAATAAAAGTGAGCTGAAGTAAAGTTTTAATTGACGACAACAACAACAATTTGCAACAATCGTGTCCTAACTCGCAGCAAGTCCCGTTCACCCATCACCCCTGTGCGCGTTGACCTACATTGGCTTTCGATTAAGCAACGCCTCGGTTCAAAATTCTCATCCTTGTTTTCAAATCCCTCCATGGCCTCGCCCCTCCCTATCTCTGTAATCTCTTTCAGCCCCACAACCCACTGAGATATCTCTGCTCCTCTAATGCTGCCCAGTGAGCATCCCTGATTATAATCGCTCAATCATTGTTGTACAAGTTGTTGTTGTTGCTGTTGCATATATACAGCACCTTTAACATAGTAAAATGTCCCAAGGCACTTCACAGGAGTGTTAGCAAACAAAATTTGACACCGAGCCACATAAGGAGGTATTAGGACAGGTGACCAAAAGCTTGGTCAAAGAGGTAGGTTTTAAGGAGCATCTTAAAGGAGAAAAGTTAGAGAGGTGGGGAGATTTAGGGAGGAAATTCCAGAGCTTAGGGCCTTGGTAGCTGAAGGCACAGCCACCACTGCTGGAGCAATGAAAATTGGGGATGGTCAAAAGGCCAGAATTGGAGGAGCGCAGCGACCTTGAAGGGTTGTAGGGCTGAAGGAATTTACAGAAATGGGTTTTATATGTTCAATTTTATAATACAGGATTGGTATTGCAGTGATAAAGTAAGTGCTTGTACACTTAAACAATTCATTATGCCACAATTTAAGGAAACTAGAATTTCCCAGTCAGTTCAGAGAAATTGGAATTCCCTATTTTGCCTGGGAAAATTGGGATTAGCCCGAATTGATGCCAGTCTTAGGTTTAAGCTGCACAGTTGCCATTTTCCATGCCACTATTTCATGACCTGCCACTAGAATGAGAGAGCGGACCTGTGTCCACTTGGCATCTTCCTCTAAACTCTTGCTTTAAAACATTTGGCCTCAAGCCAGTTGTGCACAGAAGTAAACAAGTGTTGTTCTCTCAGTAGGATAAACATGGCATGGGTTTCCATAGTTACCTATTGAGTTCATCTGATGTACTGAATTAGAAAAATGTGTATTTTAAGATTGTAATTAAGACATTTTGTAAAAGTGCCTTGATTAACCTTATTCAACATGGATTCTTATGTTAAGTTTGGTACAGAACCTTTGCAGTGTAACACCAACTTGAAACTGGCAGTGTAAACCTGGAGTCAGGGCATGACCTGATTCCACAGTCAATGTCCAATGAAGGGATAACAGACTCATACTCCTTCGGTTAGTTACTACATAGAGCATAAATGCAGTCTGGTCTCAAACCTGCTTTACAAGGTGCTTAGGGGCTTCGTGGGACATTTGGCCATTTTAAGTAAACCTATCTACGTTAAATGTTTAAAGAGTGGAGATTCTCTTTAAATTTTGGGAAACAGCTCCATACATGCATCTATCCAAACATGCTCTCTCCGAAACAGTTTAAGTTCCAGACAGGTAGGAGCTAAGGTGTGTAAACAGGGTTCTGCCTGGCTGGAACCCAAACTGCACCTACCAGTCTAAGATGGACTTAGTGCCCATTCTCATCAGTATTTATTTTGTAATCCTCCGATAATGTCCTAATAATATGTTGTACATACTGAATTCAACCACAGAGTAGAGAATTTCTTTTGCATTAAGACTTTTTAAAATAGTCGTAGAGCAGCAGCAAGTGCAAGGGCTGCACAACAACAACAACTTGCATTTATATAGCGCCTTTAACATAGTTAAATCTCCCACGGCACTTCAGCGATAGCAGAGCGTTATCAAACAAAATTTGACACGAGCCACATAAGGAGATATTAGGACAGGTGACCAAAAGCTTGGTCAAAGAGGTAGGTTTTAAGGAGTGTTTTAAAGGAGGATGGAGAGGTTTAGGGAGGGAATTCCAGAGTTGAGGTAGCTGAAGGCAAGGCTGCCAATGGTGGTGTGATGACAGTCAGGATGCGCAAGAGGCATTGTGAGTTATGGTTACAACAGACTACACCACGAAGGGGTAGAACGCACACAGTGACTTCCAGCTCTCAGTCACACTTTTGGGGGAGGTGCCAAGTAGGTCTAGCATTTCACTGTAAGGTAAAAAGAAGGGAAGGCTCATTGGATAATTGGAGAGCAACATGCTCTTGAAGCTGCACTCAAACACCTTGTATTATCCTGGCAGAGAACTATTTTATAGTTGTCATTTCAGTAAGAACCCTATGAATTTGCAGCAGTATCTAAGAGGCCCTTCAGCAAAGTTGCCTAACTCACGGGAGAATGTGCTGGACGGCGAGAATTAAGCGTACCTTTCTGTAGCCACTGCCTGGAACGTCCAGGGGCAGCGAGAAAATGTTTGTGGTAAGTTGCTCAAAGATGGTGAACAGGTCAGTCAGCTCCTCCTCGCCCAGCGAGGGTCCTAGCAGTACTGCCACAGCTATGCGGAACGTGAGCTTCTTGCTCTCTGGGAACACGGTGACAGGGCAATCCCTGGCACACCAGTCCCGCACTGTCTCTGCCACCACCCGCTTGATTCGTGGCAGGTAACTCTCTAAAGCAGAGTGGCTGAAAACTCTTGAGTAGACCTGTCAAAAAACAGAAATGATGTTGAAGGGATGTGGTTTGAATTGAAAAATACTCAGCAGACTGGAGTCTAGCATTTACTATAAAATCTGATATATAAGTTGCTCTCTATTCGACAGTCGCCATTACCATATAAACCCATTAAAGTTGCACCAGTATATAAAATTCATGGAGATGGGAAGGTGTGCCTTACAAATTAGACAGCAATAAATACCGTAGAACTAGACATTTTCACACTCGCAATTATTTACCCATTGTCTGAATTTTTTCCCCCAAATTAATAAATATTCCTCTGAACAGCAGCTGTTTAATAGGAAAATTAAATGAATGCACACTTGTCATGGTAAATGCACCATTCTCAAGCACTGCAAAATATATTTTATAAGGATCCAAATATTTTATAATGAATCCTATTGATAAACAAGTGTATCGCACCTTGGACAAGGTGACTTGGACATGGTGCAACCTCCATTTTTATTCAGACAAGCAGTAAAGCTATTTAACAGCACACACAATGCACCATATTTTAATACTCCACTAGGTGATTGTTGTAGGACAATGTTTAGCCTTGCTGCTATAGAGAAGATGGGGACAGGCAAATTCCTTCAGTGGGATGTAATGCTAGCTGCAAGATTCCATTTCTACTTTCATCCATTCATTTTTTTTTAATGCATCATCGTCCCCCAGAGATAAGATTGACAGGAGGGTTTAAAAAGCAGCTAATTTTTGAAAAAAAAACTTAAAAACAGCACAATGAAAATCAATGTGACAAGAGTCCGAGAAAATCAAAAACGGACAGGCAGAAAATTAGAGAAAAATTTAAGTGAGGAATCGCAAAATATTCTAAATATTTGATATCAGTTACTTTTCTCATATACAGGCACCTTGGATCGATCAACACACCTTAAATGTTATCCTCTTTCTATTCTGTTCTGCCTCTCAGGTGTACACAGGTAGGACACCATCAAATTACTGGAGAAATTACAAAGCCCAGAGGGGTGAAAGTATGATTTTGATATAAGAAATAAAAACAGAAAATGCTGGAACTACTCAGCAGGTCAGGCAGCACCAGTGGAGAGAAAAACATGGTTAATGTTTCAGGTCGATGACCATTTGTCAGAACTGGGAAAAGTTAGAGATGTAACAGGTTTTAAGTAAGTACAGAGGCAGGGAAAGGGGGAGGGGAGGAAAGAACAAAAGGGAAGGTCTGTGTTAGGGTGGAAGGCAGGAGTGATTAAATGATAAAAGGGATGATGGTGCGAGACGAAAGGAAATCTTAATGGGATAAGTAAAGAAACAAAAAATGGGTCTAGAGGAGGTGTAAATGGGAATATCAGAATCATCAGCAACAGCTGTTGTCCGAAAAATGGGGGCAGAGGTTATGATCTGAAATTGTTAAACTCAATGTTGAGTCCCGAAGGCCGTAAAGTGCCAAATAGAAGCAAATTTCCACCCTTCCCTCAGCTTCACATGGTCCATCTCTGACTATTCCCTTCCCTTCCTTGTCTTCTCTGTCTCTATTTCTGGGGATAGGCTATCGACTAATATCCCCGATAAGTCCACTGACTCCTACAGCTACCTTGACTACAGTGCCTTCCACCCCGCTTCCTGTAAGGACTCTATTCCATTATCCCAGTTGACACCAATTGTAACACTGCCTCTGATGCCCCAGCATAGACCACAGAAAGAACCTGAGATCTTCCTGGTCTCATTACTCAGAGTTACGCCATGTGGTGCAATTCCATATGGAGTGACTGGGATGTCCCTGCAAAATATTTTAGGAGTTTAATGGTGGCTGGTAAAACTTTGGAAATGTTTTTCCTCAGATATTGTTGACTGAAGGGGTTATGTGGTGAATATCATTATAATTGAATGTGCAATGGGGAGGCTGATAATGTGTATATTTATAATATTTACATTAAAATTTTGTTTACAGAATTTATCAAAACACTTCTTTCCCTTTTTTGGCATATATAGAGGTACAGTATTGAGTACAAAAATAGAGAAGTTATGTTGAACCTTTATAATGCGCTGGTTATGCCACAACTGGAGTATTGCGTCCAGTTCTGGTCACCACAATTTAGGAAGGATGTGAAGGCCAGAATGTTTCCGGGAATGGGGGATCTTAGCGACAAGGACAGGTTGGAGAAGTTGGATTTGTTTTCATTAGAGCAAAGGAGGTTGAGGGGTGATTTGATAGAGGTATACAAGATTATGCCGGGTTTGGATAAGCTAGACGGGGAAAGGCTGTTCCCACTAGTTGATGGTACAAGGACTAGGGGACACAGAATTAAGGTTTTGGGCAAGAGATACAGGGGGGATGTGAGGAAAAACTTTTTCACACAGCGAGTGGTGATGACCTGGCCTGGAATTTGCCGCCGACGGAAGTGGCGGAAGAGGAGACACTCAATGTTTTCAAGGGGAGACTGGATAGGAACTTGAGGGAAATAAACTTGCAGGGCTATGGGGATCGAGCGGGGGAATGGGACTGACTGGATTGCTCTACAGAAAGCCAGCACAGACTTGATGGGCTGAATGGCCTCCTTCTGTGCCATTATGACTCTATGGCCTAGAAATTCGGTGGCGCGCTGGAATTACCGCTCCGGACGAAGCCACTTGCGCCAGCCGGAACTTCAGTTTCAACGCCCCAAACGGAAGCGGGACGCTGCTCGAGGCGCCCGCTGCAACTGAATATCGCAGCGCAACGTGCCGCAGCGCCACACACTGCGCAACGGTGCACTGCGGTACTGCAGGCCTTCCTCCCCTTCTTAAAGGGGAGGGGCCTGCACCAGCGCGATCGGAGATCGCGAGTGCCGGCAAAAGAGCCCGGCACCAAGGAGAAGTGCCGGGCTCTTGGGACACAGCCGGCACTGCCCGGGGGGGCTCAGGAGGCCAGGGACGGCAGCGCGAGGAGGTGCTGGCAGGCGGCCAGCAAAAAAAATGGCCGCCCCGCACCTCCCCTTTAATTAGCGCCACTATCGCCGCAGGTAGGCCCCCCTGAACCGGTCGCAAATTGTGACCGGCGTTACAGCGGGGGGCGCGACCAAATATCACGATTGGGGCAGTAGCGGGGCGCTGCGCACACTAACGCCGCCATTAGCGCCCCGCTAAATTTCACGGGAGGCGTAGCCAGTGGCGCTAAACCCACTAAGTGCCCCCTTTGGGTGCTAACTGGTGGCGCAGCCCACCGAATTTCTAGGCCTATGCTTCTATGAATGAGTAACCCATCCCTTAGGAACAGTTTGAAGCTATGCTGATTGCTACAGCTTAAACTCCTACCCCGAGTTAATGGCATCCCTGGTCAGGCAGTGCTGGGACTCACAGTTGTGGAATGAGTCCCTTGAATAACATATCTCTGGGGTGAACCTCATTTAGCTTTGAAGAGATACAAACACACAGGTAGAGACAGTCAAAGGCCAGACTACAAATAATTTGACTCATGTGTATGAAATTAATGCTTCAATCATTTTGGGGTTTAACGACAAATTAAAATCTTTGTTTGTATATTTCACTTGAACATTATTGCCGTTTTGGATAGAAACAGGTACAGGTTTGACGTTCTCTGGTGGAATCGGTACCTTTCTTCTGTGACGGTGGATGTCCCCGATGGAGTTTGCCAGGCTGTTGGATCCCAGGATGTCTTGGGCACTGCGCGGCCAGTTGGCACCGACCAAATTGTGCTCTTCCAGCAGCAGCCGGCGCAGGTGTTCCGCACCAGTCACGCGCACCACTGGTCGCCCAAGCAAATGTGTCTTGAACACATTTCCATGCTGCTTCCTTCTGGAGGTGTGGAAATCAGAGCCCTGTAAAAAGTAGGGGAGAAAAACTTAATAAAAAGTGTCTGTAGTGAAGATGACTTTTCTTCTTTCTAACTGCCAGTTTTCTACTTTCTTTATTCAGCTAACATATTACAGTACACAGAACTGTTTGCTGAAAAAAATTTGGCCCAGTCACATTGGAGCAAATAAAAATTCTGCTTAGAAATGGCATGTGTGACAGTCCATCAACCCCCACAGTATGGCAGGAAATTTTACCTGGAGTGGAGGGGCCCGGTAGCGCGTGGGTAACCTAAAAGTAACAGCAGCGCGTCTGCCAGTGGCTTTTTAAGCCAGTCACTGCATTTGCATCCGACTTCAGGGTTTCCCGACTAATTAACGTGAGCGGGCGCGATGATGGCACACTGAAGATTTCAACTGAGGTATTTAAAGGTACACAGCAAAGATGACAGTTGAAGGATTGTGGAGGTGGGGAAAACAGTGGAAGCAAGAATGGACTCGCAACGTGCCAAGGCTGCGCCTTGATTCAATGATGCCTCCATAGAGCTAATGCTGCGGTGTATAAGGGCCTGCAGGGAAATACTTTTCCCTGCTCACGGGAGGAAGAAGACAGCCTCAGAGATCAAGAAGGCGTGGCTGGAGATCGCTGAGGAGGTCAGCAGCAGGAGTGTGGTGCCACGCTCCTGGATACAGTGCTGGTAACAGTTTAATGACCTAGTGAGGGCTTTAAAGGTGAATACAATGGCACGTTCAACTACATCCGGATGTGTGTGTCACCCCAACCCCCTCACTCTGCTTTCCCAAGCCTACTCCAGCACATCAATCCTCACACCAACTTACCTTGCAGATGCACCCATCCCTCTCTGTGCACTTCCTCTCATCCCCATCTGACCATCCACCACTGACACTCACCCCCTTCTTAATGTAATGTTACACCTCTCCCTCATAGTCATTGTCAACAAATGTTGTCCATCCATCCGTTCCACACATTCCATTACCCTCACTCAAAGTTCTCTTGTTTCCCTCCTTGCAGGAGAAGAGAGCACTGAACATCAGGGAGAGGCAGAGAACCAGAGGTGTCCCTCCAGCCATTGCCACACTCACAGCTACAGAGGAGGAATGCACTGGAGATAAGCTGAGTGTCGGCGTGCCTGGAAATCAGAGATGGGGAGATGGCAGCCTCCCAGCTACCTGGTGATAGAATTAAATATCACACAGGCACATGGCAGACAACAGTCACTCATGTTGACTTGATGTCAACAGCCAGTGAAATATGATCATGTGCACAATGTTTACTTAAAACATCCTTACCGTTACAGTTCTAATTCATGTCTTTAATCTCCCACAGGCCCATCAAGTGTTCCGCAGGAGGCGGTGCTGGAAGGTGATGACAACTCCTCAGAGGAGGGAACTTACTCTGAGGGTGCACCATCACAGGACTCATGTAGACCACACACCAGCTCAGATATACACACGTCAGTCTTATGTTCATTAATAAAAAGACATTCTTATTATGAACACAGCTAGCTTTTGCTAGATACTTTTATTGAGCACATGTGGACTAGGTACAGTATCTGTAGAGGCTTCCATCTTGACTGCTGCCTTGTGGGTAGCCTAGTGCCTCATGGGTGATGCAGTCTTAATATACATACAACTGGGTAGTGTAGTCTTATACATACAGCTATATACAGCTCTACGGCTCCACCTAGTGTCCACTATAGAATGACATGTTATTGATTATTACATCCTCCTTTCTTTGAGGTTTAACAAAATCAATATCAATCAACTTTCAAGAAAACAATAAAGATAGTATCAGTAACACTTTTGTTAGTGCTCTATAAACATAAACATTTTCAAAACAGTCAACACATTTTCAAAGCTTTATATTGTACTCAAAGATTAAGCCTATCAGGCTTTTTTACTTCACGTGTGGATCTTCTCAACACGGTAAGTCTGATGTGTCTTCATGAGATTGTTCTGGCGGTGAATGACAAGATGCAGTTGCGGCATTGTCATCAATCTGCTCTTGAATAGTCTCTTGTGTTTTTAGGAGGGAACGGCGGTTCCTCCTGAGAATCTGTCCTTCCTCAGTTCTAACAGTGTATGACCTTGGTCCTACTTCCTCAAGAACTGTAGCTTTCCTGTTCCATGCATCTGGATCCTCAATCCTGACAACATCATCCCTTGTCAATGGTTTTAGAGTTTTGGATGACTTGTCATAGTATGATTTCTGTTTCAGCTTTAACAGTTGAAGTCTCTGTCTCAGTTCCTCACTTTGCTGTTCTTTTGCACAGCAGGGTAGCGTGGTGCGCAACTTGCGACCCATTATTAGTTCAGCAGGTGAAGAACCACAGTCTAAAGGTGAGGCTCGGTAGCTCAGCAGGGCGAGATAAGGATCAGACTTGCTTTCTGTCGCTTTCTTCAGTAGCTGCTTGAGAACTTGAACACCTTTCTCTGCCTTACCATTTGACTGAGCATACAAAGGACTGGATGTGATGTGCTGAAAGTCATAATGTGCTGCAAACTGTTGCCACTCCTTACAGTTGAAGCACGGACCATTGTCGCTAACGGCAATCCTGGGAATTCCATGTCTGGCGAAGATGGATTTCACATGCATTATGACACTGCTTGCTGTGGTGCTTGAGAGCAGCGCCATCTCAGGACAGTTAGAATAGTGGTCAATCACTATTAGATAGTCTTTACCATTTAAATGAAAAAGGTCCATACCAACCTTTTGCCATGGTGCTGTTGGTATGTCAGCTACTATCATTGGTTCCTTTGCTTGTTTGTTTTGGTGTTTCTGACATGTCTCACATTTGCCTATCATGTTCTCAATGTCCTTATTTATGCCAGGCCAATAAACAGTGTCTCTTGCCCTCCTTTTGCATTTTTCAATTCTGAGGTGTCCCTCATGAATCCTTTTGAGCATGTCTTGATGTAGAGCCCGTGGAATGACTATTCTGTTCTGTTTTAGTAATAGTCCACTTGCGACACTCAATTCTGACCTTATGTGAAAATATTTTGGACAGGAACCTTTTGGCCAACCATGATGAATGTTCTCTATTACTGTTTGTAATACTGTATCTTTTACTGTTTCTTCTGCTATTTGCTTTGATTTTGTGTCTGACACGGGCAGCGCAGCAGTGACCTTACTCACATGAACATCCACGTCTTCTTCAGTAGAGCTCACATGACTCATTGTGGGTGCTCGGGATAGTGCATCTGCTAACACTATGTATTTGCCAGGTGTGTAGATCAGTTCAAAGTCATATCTTTGCAGCTTCATCATGAGTCGTTGAATCCTTGGAGACATCTCATTAAGGTTCTTTTTTATGATGGCAACCAGAGGGCTGTGGTCTGTCTCAACTGTGAAGGTGGGAAGTCCATATATGTAGCCATGAAACTTTTCTAGTCCAACTACCAAGCCTAGACATTCCTTTTCAATCTGGGCGTATCGACACTCAGTATCAGTCATAGACCTGGAGGTATAGGCAACAGGCTTCCAATCTTCACCCTCTGCTTGTAGCAAGACCGCACCTAGGCCATCTTTTGATGCATCCGTTGACACTTTGATTCTTTTTGTTGTGTCAAAGAAGGTGAGTACAGGTGTGGTTGTCAGCACTGTTTTGAGGTTTATCCACTCTTGTTCATGTCTTTCTGTCCATGCGAACTCATTTGTTTTATGTAGCAGGTCTCGCAGACAGGCTGTCTTGGCTGACAAGTTAGGAATGAACTTTCCAATGAAGTTTATCATCCCCATGATGCGTAGCACTCCTTTTTTGTCAGTGGGTCGGGGCATTTTGAGTATGGCGTTTACTTTTTCCATATCTGGCTCTATTCCTTTACCAGATAGATTATCTCCTAGGAAAGTGACTTCCTGGACGCCAAACTGACACTTGGCTTTGTTGAGCTTCAGTCCATTCCGGCGTATGCTCTGTAGCACTTTAGTCAGTCTCTCATTGTGTTCTTTCAGTGTGGAGCCCCAGATAATGATGTCATCAACATAGACCCGAACTCCTTCCAGACCTTCAATTATATGTTCCATCGCTCTATGAAAGATTTCAGATGCAGATATTATCCCGAAAGGCATTCTGAGGAAACAATACCTGCCAAATGGTGTGTAGAAGGTACAGTATTTGGTGCTCTCTTCATCCAGTTTTAATTGCCAAAATCCTTGTGAGGCATCGAGCTTTGTAAAGTATCTGGCACCTGACATTTCACTGGTGATTTCTTCTCGCTTGGGAATCTGGTAGTGTTCACGTTTTATGTTTGCATTTAAGTCCTTTGGATCCATGCATATTCTTAGATCATTGTTCTTTTTCATTACACATACCATGGAGTTAACCCAGTCTGTTGGCTCTTCAACTTTCCTGATGACTCCTAGTGTGGTCATTCTGTCCAGTTCATTCTTGAGCCGGTCACGCAGGGGTGCTGGAACTCTTCGTGGAGCATGTACCACTGGCTGAGCATCCTCCTTTAGCTGGATCTTGTAAGTGAATGGTAGAACTCCAAATCCTTTGAACACATCCTGGAAATTATTCACTACAGAATCCACTGAGTCATCTGGTCTGCTTATGGCACAGTTTATACGGTAGACTCTCTTGACCAGTTCTAAGTCCTCACAAGCTTTGTCACCCAGTAGTGAATCAAGTCTTTCAGCCACAACAGAAAACATGAGATGATGCACTTTGTCTTTGACTGTCACTTTAAGTCTGCATACACCTAAGCTATCTATTTTCTGTCCATTATAGTCCTTCAGTAGTACTGACTTTTTCTGTATTTTGGGCTTTTCTTTCATATTGTTAATGTCACTCATACTGATTAAGTTTGCTTTTGCCCCAGTGTCTAGTTTCAAGATAACTAATGCTCCATTTACCTGCAGTGGGATCATCCATTTGTCCACTTTTACTGCATTAACTTTATGTTCAGCATTGTCCATTTCTGAGGCCTGCACATTTTCTGTATCCTTTTTGATATCGTCACATGACACCATTCGTACAAAAATTGTCTCACTTAAATCAGTGTCCTCAATTACATTAACTCGTTGCCCTTTCTTAGTTTTTACTTTTGAAAAGCATTGTTTGGCAAAGTGATTCTTTCCATTACACTTTGTGCACATTTTTCCAAACGCTGGGCATTGTCTTAACTGGACCAGTAAGACAGATAAATGTGCGGTCACCTGGTGTCTCACACATCACAAGTGAGCAAGCGCAGATAGTGGAGACAGGGACAGCAGTGGAGAGTCCTCGTCGGAGGGCGCAGGATGCTCCAAGCTCTGCTCAGCTGGACGCAGATGCTGAACCTTGGTGGCTGTTGACGAAGAGGATAATTCTGGAGCAGCAGCAAAAAATGTGTGAGGTTCTGGTAGGCTTTCCAGCCGCAATGTGCACACTTGCAGAGAGAATGGAGGAGTCTGTCTCAAGCATGACTGGCATGATGTCGCAGGCCTTTGCTATGAGGTGTTCGTCCATGGAAAGAATGGCTACCTGCATGGAGCATCAAATGTGGCAGTCAAGCGAGTGCGTGCTTGCCCTCACCAATGGCTTGCACATTCTGAATGCCACCTTAACTAGGATTGATCAAAACCTAGTCTTGGCTATTTAGCGCCCCACTGATGTGCAGCAAAGTGCTCTCCGGCTCACTGCTGGCAGAAAAGTGCGGGTGGGCCATGCGGGGGAAGATGGAGAAAGGGGTCATGGAAGTGGGAACTCTGCTCAAAGGGCTTCCATTTCTCACCCATTGCCATGCACCCACCCTCCCCCCCACCCCCCAAACAGTCAGGGCCCCAACATTCTGCCTCGTTTCCCGATGGTCAAGTCTGCCCCTGCACAGGTGCAGGTGGAGCAGCCTTTGCCGGGGCCCTCATGGGCTCCAAAATCCAGAGGACATCAGCCAAAAGCATCTGAGCAGTCAGAACGAAAGGCTGATATTCAAAGATATTTAGTAGATGAGAATCATATATGTATAACTTCAAGTGTAGCCATTGACCAAATACTATTACCCATAATTACTCCTGGGTAACTAGAAAACTTGTTCAAAATGTAGCTGCACAGTCAAAAGCAGTTATGACTAAGTTTTGATAAAAAACAGCCACAGACTGCAAGTGAAGGTCAGATCATTAAATTGCTAAGGAAAACATATTATAATGCTGTTAGAACTTAGAATTTGTTTAACAAAACTAATTGCAACAATATTTAAAGAATAATTCATATAAATTCCAATAAATGAGAGAGATCATGGAAGTTAAGGTATTTATCTGGTAGATTAAAGTGAGATAGTCTGGATACATCAAGACTAGTGAAACAGCGCTGAAATGATCTGGGCCCTTGGTGTAGAGAAAGGCCTTGTACTTCTTGAGGTATGAAATGAAAGAGATATGGTAAATTCCAATGGGGTGAAAAGCTATAAACAAGCTAACACTGAACATGGCAAAGTTGATGGAAATGTACTGGAAAAAGAGTGGCCAGGTTACTAGCTTTAACCTGAGTGACAATGGTATTTTGACCATTAGAACCATTAAAAAAGGTGATTTTGTTAAAGACCATATATGGACACTGGCCAACCAAACTGTTGATAAGGAATGGGTTAAAACCTCGAACAGTTTCACACAGACATACTGCGAGGACAAAGGAACAGACTTAAGACGCCATCATCTGTGTCCGAGAGGTTCCAGAGACCAAGGGCTGTGAGCTACTCGTTAAAGCTATCACCTATTGTGAAGTATATTATGCTGTATGCTTAATAAATCTTGATCTATTGCTCAAACATACTGGCTGCTGCCTATTGGTTTCTTGTTCAAGAACTCAGAGATCTTACAAATTGGCACCCTTCAGATGGGACGAGACAAAGCGGCTAGCATTGTGTAATAGATCAGACCTCAATAGTAGCTTCCTGATCAGCTTGAGGAGGGATAAACCCCATGGGGAGTGCCCATGAATTGCGCGCCGATAGTTATTGATGTTAGAGGTCTGTTAAAATCACCAAATGGCTAGTAACAGTTGTGTTAATGCATATAAGAGTAAGTTAGACAGAGGCGCCTGTGCAGAGAAAGTGCAGGTATTATTGATGGAACGTTTAATGAAAGGAGACCGAGTCCCCTTTGAAAAAGTGATAAACGTTAATCCGGAAAGTCTGTCTCAGGAAAAACATAGCCAGGTGGTTAAGCATAAAGTGCAGGAGAGAGAGGGAGAGCTAAAGAAGGAAAAAGATCTAATTTGCAGGCTAACCAAGGTGAAATATCAGCAAAGGAAGGAAAAAAACAGGGATTTGGAAAGCCAGGAAAATCTGCTGAGGCACCGATTTAAAAAGAAAAAAAAAGATAAATTTAAAGTTTTACCGACATGGAAGTTATTAACATCTGTGCCGAGACAAATAAAACACAAGATTTGCTGAGTGAAAGGAACCTTAAAAAATGCTAGAATTTCAGTTTGTGTGAAAATGTGTGTTAAAGTGTGAATGTTTTCCTGACTATGAAGGTTTAAGAAGTTACAGTATTTCTTTTGTCTGAAAGTCTCTCTTTAAAAGAAAGATTCTGTTATGTGTATTTTAGCTCCACCCGCTTCTCTGTGTTAAAAGCGTTTAAAGCTTTTGCCTTGTCTTGGATTTTGGAAGTTTTAAGAATGTACGAATAAGATTGTGCCCCAAGAATTGGAAAAAAACTTTGAACACAATTTAAGTTAAGCTGGTGTGTAAAAACTGAGAAGAACAAAAAGTTTGTTTAACAAAAGATTAAGTTTCAGTCTAAGATTTAACCTTGGAGTCCTGGTTGCTATGGCGAAATCTTCCAAAGCAGTTTGATTTGATTTGCTTAAATGTGAAAAACTAATTTTTCTCCAGTTATATTCCATGTTTTTACAGTATTTTGGAAAGGCATCAGAAGAAAGGACAATAAAATATGTGATGTAATTTACTGTTTTCTGCAAGAATGTGCTATTTTGTTTTGTTTTATCTGTTCTATTCATGTTTAGTTAAAGTGTGAAAATACAACTGTCTTTTCGATCGAGAAAGTTTTTTAAAATTTACGTGAAGTGACGCAATTGCGTGCGCCTGATAATGTTTCGCTCCACCCTCTAAAAACCTGCAAATGAGTTAACCCTTTCCACTGACAGCTGTTTAAGTTCACCAAGCAACAACGTTAGTATGAAATTTAAAGATAGTGGACATTATTAAATTGAAGTTTCTTAATTTTAAGTTAATATTTCCCCACAGTGACAGAAGGAAAATTATGATTGATAAATTAACCTCCTGGGCTCTTAAGCAGAGTCACAATGGACTTTCTGCTTTCTATTATATCGAAGTTATCTTGTAAACTAATTGTAGCACTTCTGTCTCTAATGTTAAAACGCTGTGTAAACTACCTAGCCTGAGAATCACTTGTTTTTGAAATTAGAAATGGAAGATAAATTAATAGAAATGAAATTGAACATTGACAAAATCTGTCAGTTCAACAATACTGCTGTTTGGATTTTGGGATAATTTTGAAATAACAAAATGGACTCAGGCACTATATATTGAGTTACTTTTGAGAAAATAAAAGATCCTCTAAAATAATGATAAATAAAAACGTGTTATTAACTTGGACCAAGTGAGAATGTTTGATCTATGTTTTCAATCTTAAATGTTGTACTGGACAGTAAAGTTCCTCCAGGGCTCATGAATGAGATATGAATAGTAATTAATAGGATGTGTAAAATGGAGAGAGGAAGTGATTGAGGGTGTGAGATAGAAACAGGAGAATTACACCACCAATTGAGAACTTTCCAAACTTTCTAGTGAAAGTCAGGAAAGTGTAGTTAAGAATAGTAAATTGATAGCTTTCTCTTGGAAACATTTGTGTCCCTGCCTTTAATGAACTTTTAAGAAAATGGAATTTGAAAGTCCAGCCACTACCCAAGACATCAGGACCATGCAGAGGAAGATGAACAAAGACCTCCAGACAATCTTTTGATAAGATCATCTGAAAGCCCGAGAAAGGCTTGTATCGGATGGCATGATATGGAGATACCGGTATGAGTGTGCAAATGTGATTTGTTACGTATGAAGCAAGTACAATCCAGGAATGTATGTTGAATTTGCACTGAAGAATGGGTCTAAGTCTGCTCAGTTACTTGACAACAGCAAAACATGAAATGGTTAATGTGGCTCAGGAGAGCGAGACAACCTTTAAAGCATTGATACATACTCCATCGAGAAACTATCTAATTAATGAAACAATCAGAATAGAGTTAAATACACTGATACCTGTTAGAGGGATTGAAATTGAAGTTGAAGTGGAGAGTTACATGGAATCTGGATTGGGACAATTGAGGGCTAAGGAGAAGTCATGTTTAGTAAGAATTATCTGCAAGATGGATACGAGCAAAAGAGAGATCTGGAGAATCTTTTAAGTCCATGATTTGTTGATTAGATGTTAAACTGCAATGTCGCTTGAAATGATTGTAAGACTGAATTTAACTGTGACTGTAATAATTGTGTTTTGTAGGTAACAGAGCATGGGAAAAACCAGTACGAATCCAGTATGAGGTGATTTTGGTGGTGCCTCCTGTGTCACTACTACTGCAATTAACATGCTTTACAGGTCTAACAGGACCTGTCCCATCAACCAACACGTTTTTAAGTATGAGCTACACAATTGTGTGGCACAATTCGGATACTCGGATACGACATTCCCCTGTTGTTTGAGGTTTTCAGTGAGCTCATGATGTGACTGAACTTCTCCCTAAAGCATTTTTATGTTTTGGAGCAAGACAACTCGAGAATGGATATTGAAATTGACAGCATACAGGACAACTCACACTGGTGGGATATTGGACTTAATACATCAGCACACCCTTACGTTCGTATTATTTCACACGCTCTGTGATGTAAAAAGGAGTCTCACATATCAAGGAACTTTAAAGTAAGCTTTAAGCAACTTATAATTATACTATATACAAGAGTAACATGCTCTGTTACCTATATTCACCATGCTTCTAGGAGAAGCCCTTTTACCATACTGAGCAGTTCAGTATTTATGCTAGTCCAAACACAGGAAGTGACGTATGCACAGGAAGTGATGTATGCACAGAGTTCACAGTTCACAGTAAGTGATGTGCACATAACTTAATCCGGAAGTTATTTATTATTATTACATTCTTCCCTCCTGCGAGATTAGAAGGCTGTGGTCTTCCTTTTATTCCGCAGCCGCCGAACGAGGAAGAGTCGCACCCGTTTGGGTTCCCGTCGTAGAGGGTCTCTGGTCCGCTTACATGCTGTTGGCCATTGGTCAGAGTCTGTGTGGCCTGGATTACCCTGCGAAGGGTCGGGGAGATCATGGCTTTGTGTACGAGCCCCAATAGGTGCAGAGTTGGTCTGTCTCTGTTCAGAAGGAGGTGCAGAGCTGGTCTGTGGCGGATCAGTACTTTGGTGCGCGGTACTGGGAGGGTCGCAACTTTGAGTACGGGGTTCTACTGGCACCAAGCTAGTTGGTGTCAGATCAGGATCCTGGAGAGAGGTACCCAGTAGGTTCCAAGAGGCTCCTGGTAAAATACCATCACTCGATGTCCCACTAGGTCCTGGTGGGCAGGGAGCCAGATCCCGTAATGATACGGTAGATTCTCGGCCGTCGGGATATCGTATGTATGCATAGGTGGGGTTGGCATCGGTTAGTTCGACCTCGTCTACGAGAGGGTCATTTTTAGACGTCCGAACGTATCTTCAGAGTAGTACAGGTCCAGGAGTAGTTAGCCATGACGGGAGGGATGTCCCATAAGATGAGCGACGCTGGAATCCAAAGAACCGTTCATGAGGTGTAGTATTTGTGGCTGTAGAAAGAAGGGACCGTATAGAGTGCAATGCATCCGGAAGCACTGCTTCCCATTGCTGGTTTGGTAGGCCCCGCGATCTTAAAGCAAGATGTATGGAATTCCAGATGATACCGTTATACCTCTCTACCTGCCCATTTCTGATGGGATGATATGGCGTCGTTTTGCTTGTAGCAATTCCCCGTTCTGAGAGGTAGCCCTTGAGTTCCCTTGACATAAAGGATGGACCCCGATCCGAGTGAATGTAAGCCACCATGCCACAGAGAGAAAATACCTGCTCAAGGCAGCAGATTACTGTGGACACCAGCATATTGGAGCAGGGGAAGGCCAACGGAAAACGTGAATATTCATCAATCATGGTAAGCAAATATGTGTTCCGAGTTGAAGAGGGCACTGGGCCCTTAAAATCGATGCTAAGTCGTTGCATCGGTTGGGTTGCGTGTATGAGCATACCATCTGAGGGGCGGAAGAACTGAGGTTTTAATTCTGCACAAAGCCGGCATTCTGAGCACATTTTCTTTACATCTCCAGTAGAAAAAGGGAGATTCCGTGATCGTATGAAATGTAGCATGCGCGTAACGCCAGGATGACACAATCCATTATGGACATCTATGAGAGTAGAATGCTCGTGTGAGGGTATCCGGGGCCACATTCTCCTTGCCAGGTCGATAGTGAATGGTGTAACCAAAAGAGGCCAGTTCCATCCTCCAAAGCTGTATTTTATTATTCTTAATTTTGGTTCGTTTTCGATTATCGAGCATGAAGGCGACTGATCGCTGGTCCGTGATTAATGTAAAGTGCTGGCGAGCTAGGAAATGGTTCCACTTCCGTACCGCCTCTATGATGGCTGTGGCTTCCTTCTCAACCGGAGAATATTGTAGCTCGGCACCTTGTAAGGTCCTGGACATAAATGCTACAGGACGACCTTCCTGATTTAGAGTAGCCGAGATCGCCACCTCCAAGGCATCACATTCGACTATGAAAGGGAGATTCTCATCGATGGAGTGAAGAGCCGCTTTCTCCAACTGTTTTTTGAGAAGGTTAAAGGCTGCAACAGCCGCTGTTTCCAATGGAAATGATCTAGCATGCAGCAAGGGTTGGATTTTGTCTGAAAAATGAGGAATCCAATTAGCGTAGTATGCAAACAGACCGAGAGCCCGACGTAAAGAAGCCGGATTCTTAGGTGACAGGAGCTCTTGGAGCAGGCGAAGTCTTTCTGGGTCTGGCTTAATGATACCATTGCCTACGCAGTAGCCAAGGATGTTGATGGTCGGTTGCGACTCAACAGATTTAGATTCATTCAAAGTTAAGTTACGGTGATGGAGGGCATCCCGAAATTTTTGGAGGTTGGCGTCATGTTCCTGTTGATCGTGACCTGCAATAGTAATGTTATCAAGATAGGGAAAAGTGTCCCGTAAGTTTTCCTGCTTAACCAGGCCATCCATTACCCGTTGGAAGACAGCCACTCCATTAGTAACCCCGAATGGGAGGCGACGAAATTGGTACAGCCGTCCATTAGCCTCAAAGGCCGTGTACTGCTTATCTGAGACCTTCAAGGGTACCTGATGATAGGCACTTTTTAAATCGTAAGTTGAGAATACTTTGTATTCGGCCAGTTTATTAACCATATCATCAATGCGTGGCAATGGGTAGGCGTCCAAGTCAGTATATTGATTGATGGTTTGCGAATAATCAATGCATAGTCATTGTTTGTGAGGTTTTAGAGGGTTCTTGACGATGACGACTTGAGCCCGCCAGGGCGACGAACATGGTTCGATGATATCCTCTGCCAAAAGTCGAGAGATTTCAGCCTCAATAAAAGATTGGTCTTCCTGACTAAAGCGCCGCGATTTCGTTATTATTGGTTTGCATCGAGGAGGAATACTGGCAAATAATGAGGGTTCATCAAGTGAAGCTGCTGATAATGCACAAAACGGTAATTTAGACAGTATATTAGAAATAGTAAGTCCAGGTTTGGATCCGCCGAACTCAATGGTGAGTTTCTTATGCTGTTTTTGAAAATCCAGCCCTAAGATGAGATCACTACATAAGTCCTTGAGCACCGAAAGTCGGGTGGAGGGATACATGCGACCATTAAGTGTCATATCAATAATACAAAAGCCGGAGATTCTGGTATTAAGTGATGACTGAGCCATCGCAATTGCCTGGTCCGATGGGAAGATATGTAGTTTCAATTTCGCAACAATCTGTTCTCTAATGAAACTATCAGTACTTCCTGAGTCAATTAAGGCATCTAAGGTATGCCCATTAATTGAAACTTTTGTAGCTGCATGAAACAGGTTCTGTGGGCAAGCAGCTGTAATTGGTGTGGTTGCACAGAGAGTGGCTGAAACTCTAGGTGTGCTTCTTCGGGAGAGAGCTCGAGAGGAAGCTTGATAGGTCCTAGCCGGAGCATCTTGATAGGCCCTAATTGGGGCAGTTCGGTAGGCCTTAGCTGGATAGACCCTCGTAGAGGCTCTTGATTGGCAAACTTTTGCAAAGTGTCCCTTTTTATCGCAATGACTGCAGATCGCATTGTGAGCAGGGCAGAATTTCCTAGGGTGAAAAGAATCTCCACAAAAGAAGCATTCCTTCCTAGATTGCCAAGAGGCTGCTAAAATGGGGTCATCCTCCTCTTCTTCATCAGATTTATTATCAGGATTAGATTCCTCCATGATAGGGTTCACCTGAGGCCACTTGAATCATCTGGTTGCAGTTACAGCAGCAGACCGAGATCTGGGCAGCTGATAGAGGTCTGCATTTTTCTTTGCCAAATCCAGAGAACAAGCCAGGTCAAAAGCCTTTTGTAGCTCAAGTGTTTTACTTTCTAGTAGACGCTGGCGTATAAATGGAGAGGCAATCCCGCAGATGAAAGCATCACGAATCATTTCTTCGCGGTACAACTCAGCCGAGGCTGCCTGAAAGTTACAATCTATGCTGAGCCTGCGAAGTTCTTGAAGGAATTTGTTAATCGATTCCCCTGGCCCTGGTCGGGCTGTGGCCAGTAGATGTCTAGCATAGACCTCATTTGCGGTCTTGGCATATAGTTTTTTAAGTGCCCGGATCACCTCATCGTAATTATCCCATTCATCAACATATTCAAACACTGTTGGGGTCACATAGTTGATAAGTATCCTCAGTTTAGTAGAAGCATTCGCTTTACATTCATCAAGAAAATTCTCAAAAGTACGGTACCAATGCTTCCATACCCTGCCAGCTGCTGGCGCATTTGGGTCCAAGTCCAGACGAGTAGGTTTAAGGATGTTTTCCATGATGGGTGGTTCCCTGGATCCTTAACTCCGAGTTTGTCCGAAGGTCTAGTATTTGTGAGTGTAAATACTAAGTTGCTTAAATTGATGTAAAAAGGAGTCTCACACATCAAGGAACTTTAAAGTAAGCTTTAAGCAACTTATAATTATACTATATACAAGAGCGGTCTTCACCATGCTTCTAGGAGAAGCCCTTTTACCATACTGAGCAGTTCAGTATTTAGACTAGTCCAAACACAGGAAGTGACGTATGCACAGGAAGTGATGTATGCACAGAGTTCACAGTTCACAGTTCACAGGAAGTGATGTGCACATAACTTCATCCGGAAGTTATTTATTATTATTACACTCTGGTAGTTATCCAGCTTGTAATGATAGTGTATTTGATATATGTAACCTGACTAACCAGCACTAACAAATTAATTGAGCACACCGAAAGGGAAGATCCGAAGCAATGTAGAGGAGACCCCAGGCAGGGTAACTTCAGGAAAGATAGAAGAAACAGAGGATTCCCCAGGCAGGGCAGAATTGGAACACCGGAACAGTGAGTTGAATTTAAGTGAGGGGTCAGATCAGGGCTGTTACTGCCAGATCGTATGATGCAGCAATAGGAGCAGCGGGCGGAGGAGAAAGGATAGGCTGGGACGCACTAGAAGACAAGACATATCGGCACGGCCGACATGATGGTTGGGGAGACCCCGAGGTGTCCTCCATCCATGAGGATAGGCGGTTGTCGGCCCCTGTGAGTGTCATAATTAGCACCCAGGCCTATAATGAAAAGGGGGATAAAACCTCATTTGAGAAGCGCTCCGTTCCCCTCAATTAGAGAATTCCAATTTGCAGCAACATTAGTCAGAGAACAGATTGAAGTAGACGAGGAATCAATGTTTAAAACATTTCATCCTCGAGGTGGGGACTTGTACGAAAGGCTGACATTTAAAGATATTTAGTAGACGAGAATCATATATGTATAACTTCAAGTGTAGCCATTGACCAAATAATATTACCCATAATTACTCCTGGGTAACTAGAAAACTTGTTCAAAATGTAGCTGCACAGTCAAAAGCAGTTTTGACTAAGTTTTGATAACAAACAGCCACAGACTGCAAGTGAAGGTCAGATCATTAAATTGCTAAGAAAAACATATTATAATGCTGTTAGAACTTAGAATTTGTTTAACAAAACTAATTGCAACAATATTTAAAGAATAATTAGTATAAATTCCAATAAATGAGAGAGATCATGGAAGTTAAGGTATTCATCTGGTTGATTAAAGTGAGATAGTCTGGATACATCAAGACTAGTGAAACAGCGCTGAAATGATCTGGGCCCTTGGTGTAGAGAAAGGCCTTGTACTGCTTGAGGCATGAAATGAAAGAGATATGGTGAATTCCAATGGGGTGAAAAGCTATAAACAAGATAACACTGAACATGGCAAAGTTGATGGAAATGTACTGGAAAGGGAGTGGCCAGGTTACTAGCTTTAACCTGAGTGACAATGGTATTTTGACCATTAGAACCATTAAAAAAGGTGATTTTGTTAAAGGCACTGGCCAACTAAACTGTTGATAAGGAATGGGTTAAAACCTCGATATTCAAAGAACAGTTTCACACAGACATACTGCGAGGACAAAGGAACAGACTTAAGACGCCATCATCTGTGTCCGAGAGGTTCCAGAGACCAAGGGCTGCGAGCTACTCGTTAAAACTATCACCTAATATTAAGTATATTACGCTGTATGCTTAATAAATCTTGATCTATTGCTCCAACATACTGGCTGCTGCCTATTGGTGTCTTGTTTAAGAACTCAGAGGTCGTTAAGATCTTACATAGTGTAGTAGAAAAAGGAAGATGAAAGATTTGGAGTTGCACAAGGATATGCACATGGGTGCATTACACAATGTTACATTGGGCCAGTAATTCCGGTCCCAACGCGTGAGTACGGACGGGGTACTCACGCATGGGCCCGTTGGAAGTGCCAGATTTCAGCATGCACAGCGCATGCGTGGGAACCGACATTTCCTCCAAGGGGTTCAGAGGTCCAACGCGTGCGCGCAGGACTCTGCGCGCACGCGTTGAACTTCCTTCTTTTTGACAGGTTTGCCCGTGTGTAAGGGCCTGAACTTTTTAGAAATGTAAAAAGGAGGCGTAAGGACTTGATTCTTTAAGGTAAGTGGTCTATTATTTTAAATTATAACATTTTTTCCGCAGCTTTATTGTTTTTAAGGACTTTACAGTAAGGTAAGTTTATTTTTAGACCCGATTTCTTAAAAAATTATTTTTTTCAAAAATTTGATTAATTGTTTAAAATAGTTTTTTTAAAGTTATTTATAGTTCATTTAATTAGTGGGATGTTTTTTAAAATGTTATTTAAAGTTTAAGTAGTGTTTTGGGTGCCCGTAGTTTTCATGCGTTTGACAGTTCTTACTATCAAACTCATGAATGAAGTTTCCCCTCCCCTGATTGGCTGCCCAGTGCTCACCTGATCCCAGCCGGCACATCGCACTAACTACGCCGTTGGATCAGGCAAGCACAGTGCGATGGCAGCTGAACCGGGCCAGTGACAGGAATTCCAAGCAGTCCCAGGCTTCAGCTGTCGGCGCGCCAGGTAAGTGCACATCGGGGGCTTGCACGCGCAGCAAGCCCCCGATCCTAATTTCTGGGCCATTGTTAAGTTTATGTTTACATTCTGAAACATATAAAAATTATTTATTTGCAGCACTTTCCCGTCTTGCCCATTTTTGCCTGCTGCCTGGCAAGTGACCATCTCACTTCATATGAATGGTAAGACAAGACTTAATTCTGAGCAATGGGTGTCTGTGGGACGCTTTGTTGATTGCAGGACTGCGTTGTGCTGGGGGAGGGGGGCAAGTGTGTTCAACATGTGGCTGCCAGATGGGTGCAGTGATGCAACCTAACTAAATCTTGCCATTATGAGGCCATCCAGGGCAGCAATGTGCGCCGCTGCTGGTGCCATGGCCACATGATGTTCCTCCTCCTGTTCCTCCTCATCCTCCGCCTCTGCAGAGGCTCTGCACCTTGCTCCTCCTGCAGCTCCAATCCTCGCTGCTGCACCCTGTTGTACAGAGCGCAGCACACCATGATCATTCTGGAGACCCTGGCTGCTGCGTATTGAAGGGCATCTCCAAATCTGTCGAGGCACCTGAAGTACATCTTCAGCATCCCGATTGCTTGCTCAATGACACATCTCATCGTCATATGGCTTTGATTGTAGCACTCTTGGGCCTCAGTGCTTGGGCTTCTCACGGGCATCATCAGCCACGCTTTAAGTGGATAGCCCTTTGTTATGTCTGACATTGGTGATAGGTACTCGATTGCCTTGGCCTGAGCACATGGAGTTTGATAGTGCTGTTATCATTGTATTGTGTATAGGTATTCGATTGCCTTTGCCTGGAAGTGTGTGTGTGTGGCAGCCATTAAAAAAGCAGCATGAACTGAACTCTGCTTACGGTCTCTGGATTATCTTTGCAAACGCAACATTTTGGCGACAAGGATGGCTGAAATCTCTCTTCCACCACCTCCTCCCTTCCTTGCACTACCAGGTGAGCCCCCAATCCCATGGGTTCGCTGGTTACAGTCCATTGAAACCTACCTCATTGCTCTTGGACTAGAAACTGTGAGTACGGCTCGGAAAAAGGCACTGTTATCCCATTGCTTGGGAGCGGAGGGCCAGCGTGTTCTTGGGACATTATGCACAGCAGACTCAATTCAAATATATGATGAGGCTGTGGCTCTGTTAAGCACACACTTCTCTGCCCCACAAAGTGCCCTCCTGCGGCGATTCATTTTTAGACAGTGTCACCAACTCCTCGGCGAGTCGGTGCATCAATACGTGGCTAATTTGAGGGGGTTAGCTAGCTCGTGCAAGTTCGGTGCGCTACAAGATGAGATGGTGCGTGATCAACCAATAGAGCACACCAACAACGTGAGAGTGCGTGAAAGACTGTTACTCGAGTCCGACGATCTGTTGTTGTCACAGGCAGTCAACATTGCCTTTCAAGTGGAGTCTGCAGCCGAATGTGCAGCGAAACTAGCACACACACCCAGTGACGGCGCCCTCGGCCCCAACAGCCCTGACACTATAATGCTCGCGCGATGGCAGCAACGCGCGCTACCGCGGCAACAGTGTGGAAACTGCGGATCTCGTTCACATGCTACCAGAGCGCAGAATTGCCCCGCGCGCGGCCAAGCCTGCCGCAATTGTGGAAAACAAAATCACTTTGCCAAGGTCTGCCGCTCTGCCCCTGTTGCTACAGATGAACACTCTCAGTCCTCAAGCAGTTGGCCTATAATTCACAATGTGAGCTCTCAGCCAGTAGTGGCTTTCAAGTCATGCACAATTAACCTGAATGATGTTTGCATCCCTCTGTTATTGGATACCGGTGCCAGCGTCTCCCTGCTGAATGTGGACACATTCAAATGCTTTTTCAGCTCCCTGCCACTCTCTTCGCCCTCCACTGCCCTTTGCGGGTATGGTAATTCGAAAATTGGACCAGTGGGCTCAGTCAACCTCACTGTACGCTATGGAACAAAAGTTTTGCCAGATTTTTGTTTTCATGTGGCACACCAAGGAGCTAACCTGATGGGACTGGATCTTTTCACTGACCTGGGTTTTTCTCTCTTGGACACCGGCGGGTCTGCGATTCTGCACGTCGCCTCACCGTGGCGCCAAACATGGCCAGCACTCTTCGAGGGTCTGGGCTGCCTGACTGCTTTCACCCACCAGCCCATGGTTGACTCCACCGTTACCCCTGTCATTCAGCCACTGCGCCGCATCCCGCTTGCTCTCCGTGACGGGGTCACAGCTGAACTAAAGCAGTTACTGGAAGCTGGCATCATCAAACCAGTTGATGCCTCCCCATGGGTCTCCAACCTGGTGGTCGCAACGGAAAAGTCAGGTGGTCTACGCGTCTGTGTCGATCTTCGAGCAGTGAATAAGGCTGTAATCCCTGACAAATATCCACTGCCCACGTCAGAGGAACTCACAGCGCAGTTCTATGGTTCCATCCTGTTCTCGAAACTGGACCTTCGACAGGGCTATCTACAGGTTCCCCTCCACCCCAGCAGCAGGGACCTCACTGCTTTTGTGACACATGCTGGTGTCCTTCGGTACACCAGGATACCATTTGGACTTAGCTCTGCATCCAGCTGCTTCCAAAAGGTGATGTCCTCTGTGCTCGTGGGCATTCCTGGGGTGGCCATCTACCTGGATGACATCGTCGTGCATGAGCCCTCGACCTCCACTCACGACGAACGCCTTCGCAGAGTTTTCACGGCTCTAGCAAAACACAAGCTCACACTGAATGGCGAAAAGTGTGTCTTTGCTGTTTCAGAGATCGAATTTGTGGGGTTTCGGTTGTTGGCTGACGGTATATCCCCACTCCAGTCAAACGTGGATGCCATTCACAGCATCCCAGAACCCAGCTCTGCAGCACAGGTTGCCTCCTTCCTTGGCATGACTGGGTACAACCTGAAGTTTTTGCCCCAGTACTCAGCCACCACAGCCCCACTGCGCCAGCTCCTGCGAAAGGATGAGCCCTGGGTGTGGTCACAAGCCTGTATGGAAGCTGCTCGCCTGTTCAAATCGCAGCTCACATCGCCTCCCGTGTTGGCTCACTTTGACGTCGCCAGCCCCACCCTCGTCACCTGCGACGCGTCCGCTGCAGCTGTGGGGGCGGTGTTATCGCAGATACAGAATGGAGTGGAGAAACCAATCGCCTTTGCCTCACGAGCCCTCAGCCCCACCGAACAGAAGTACTCAGTAGGCGAGCATGAGGCGCTGGCATGCGTCTGGGCATGCGGGCGGTGGCACCTGTACACGTATGGCCGTGCCTTCACCCTGCGAACCGATCACCAGGCTCTCACTGCCCTGCTGTCGACATCCGGCACGGGCCACAGACCACTGCATCTACACCGCTGGTCTGACCGCCTCCGCCAATACAATTTCAGTCTCCAGTTCACACCAGGACGTGACAATGCTGTTGCAGATCTGCTCTCCCGCACTGTCTCTGCCCCAGCCCCACTCGTCGGGTCTGACCATGTGGAACAGGATATCGTCCAGATGCTGCACACGCCTCTCCAAACCACAGTCTCTCTCCAGGAGCTCAAAGAGGCCTCTGAACAGGATCTGGCCCTCTCCCAGCTGTGCACCTTCATCAGAGATGGCTGGCCTCGCAAGGTGCCTGAGGAACTGTCTGCCTACTCCAGAGTTAAAGAGGAGCTCTCCTGCTGGAATGACTCCTGTGTTGCATGTGGGCTCTGCACTGTGGTCCCAAGTGCCCTTCGTGCGCGTGTTTTATCCATGGCGCATGAGGGCCACTTGGGCATAGTGAAGCTCAAACAACGATGCCGAGACCTAGTGTGGTGGCTGGGTATTGACAGGGAAATCGAGGCCCTGGTCAAGGACTGTGCAGCCTGCCTTGTAAGTGGCAAGACTGGCCACCAAGCTCCTCCACCCCTGCAACCCCTTGCCTGGCCCTTTCAGCCCTGGGAGCACCTGCAGCTGGACGTCTGCGGGGAGATCCATGGTGTGTCCCACCATCAACGGTTCCTAGTGGTGACCTATGACCTGCACTCAAAATGGCCAGAGGTCACTGCCGTGGGCTCCGTCACCTCTCGGGTCATCATTGATATCCTTGAGTCCCTCTTCTCCCGCTGGGGGCATCCAAAGGCCATCACCACAGACAATGGCCCCCAAATGGTCTCTTCGGAACTCTCCTCTTACCTTGAGAGCAAGGGCATCCGTCACATATGCACAGCGTACTACCACCCCGAGTCAAATGGGGGGGTGGAGCGTTTTAACCAGACACTGAAAAATGGCCTCAGAGCACACCTATCCCAGGGGTGTGCGTTTGACAAGGCCCTCCTCCACACACTGCTGCACTACAGAGCCTCCCAGCATTCCACTACAGGGGTTCCACTCGCATCCCTCATGCTAGGCCGTGAGCTCATGCTGCCCCTTGGCAGGCTCCGCCCCTCGCTAGCTCAGAGCCCTGCTCCACCGGCTCAAGCCACAGTCGCTAGACAGCAGGAGAAGATGAAACTCCGCTTCGACCAGTCGAAGAGGGCCAAAGCGCCCAACATCTCAGTCTCCGATTGGGTCAGAGTCCGCAGGCCTCACCGCAACAATAAGATGGCATCATTCTGGTCCACCCCTCTCCAAATCAGCCGTCAACTTGGACCAGCCACTTTCTGCCTCACTGACGGCTCTCGGTGGCATGCCAGCCACCTTTGGAAGGTGCCAGCATCCCCTGATGCGGGATTATATGGACCTAATCCCCAAGCCTTACCCACAGAGTGGCGGGATGCACATGTGGCTCAGCCAGCCAACCCTCAAGCAGATATTGTGCCTCAGCCTGCTCCTCACCCGTCCCCACTTCGGCCTGCTCTTCACCAGTCCGCACCTCGGCCTGTTCGTACATGTTCTCGCCCTGGCCAACTACAGGACTTTGTCACTACATTTCATGTTTGAAATTCTGTGAGGGGGGAGGAAATGTTATGTCTGACATTGGTGATAGGTACTCGATTGCCTTGGCCTGAGCACATGGAGTTTGATAGTGCTGTTATCATTGTATTGTGTATAGGTATTCGATTGCCTTTGCCTGGAAGTGTGTGTGTGTGTGGCAGCCATTAAAAAAGCAGTATGAACTGAACTCTGCTTACGGTCTCTGGATTATCTTTGCAAACGCAACACCCTTGTGTCCAAGCAGTCGGCTGGTAAGTCTGTTCAGAGGTGCGACGAGTTCAGGGAGGGTGGACTGGCGTAGAATGAAAGATTCATGGCAGCTCCCTGGGAATCTTCCACATAGCTGCATAATTATCTTTTAATGGTTGCAGATGAGCTGCACATTGATGGAGTGGAAGCCCTTATGGTTCACAAACACACTTGGGTGATCTGGGGGTGCCTTGATTGTCACATGTCTGCAGTCGATGACACCCTGCACCTGTAGGAAGTCAGCCAGAGCAGCAAACCTGTGCGCCCTCTCATTCTGACTGGCTTCATCAGTGGCAAAGTGTACAAGACTGCCTGCCCTGGCAAACATGGCATCGGTCACCTGTGTGATGCATTTGTGGGTGGCCGACTGCAAAATCCTACAAATGTCTTCTGAAGATCCCTGGAAGGAGCCTGAGGTGAAGAAGTTGAGGGCGGTGATCACTTTGACAGCCACTGGTAAGGCATGGCCACCAGGTCCACTTGGCAGGAGGTCTTGTTCCAGCAGGCTGCAAATGTCTGCTGAGACCTGACGCTTTACCCTGAGCCTCCTGAGGCACTGCTGTTCAGACATGTCCTGGAAGTTGATCCTCTGCCTATATACTCTGCGTTGTGGGTATCGCCTCCTGCGAGCTGCACCTCTGGGCTCATCCCCACTCTCCTGTGGAGTGGCAGGTCTGTGAGGAGAAAGCTGCTGCTGCTCCGGCTGGTGCTGCTGGTTGTGGATCTGCTGCTGCTCATCTTGGTCTTCATCTGAGGTCTAAGGTGAAAAAGCATAAGCGGCACCCACGCTGATCTGATGTATGACAGATGGAAAGTGGGTATCAGATGCACAAACCACCAAAATAGTGAGAGTGGCCTCCAAGGTAGTGAAAGTCACCTCCAAGTTAGTAGAAAGCAGCTACAAAGTTGTATAAATCAGCTGCAAAGTACTGAAAGCAAACTCTCAGAACAAGTGCTGTGAGCAAAAGCCTTTCAATTAGGCACGGAAGCAGGTGTGAGGTCTCAGTACTTATGGGATTTTTTGCCTGTCATTTGTTCAGCGGGTTGGAGCCGGCTTCCCGACATGCTGTTAATTTCAGTGCTTTTAACCATCCACCCGCTCCCAAACCCACTCACTCTTTCCTGTAAAAATTCCCCCCATAATTCAATAATTCACACACAAAGAAAAATCACAAACTCACCCAAAAACTTCCTCATCCACCATTCAATTGTTCTGAATCCTCTCTTCCCCTCCCCTCCACTCACCACCATGCTAAATCATTTGCCTCGATCCTAGTTACACTTTCTCCTGTACTCCTCAGCCTGGCCTGACTCATGTCTGATGTGAAGAAACTCAAAAGGTATATGCATGCTGACTCTGTCCAACCCCAGCCTCCAGTATCAGCTCTGACATCTCCGTGCCATCCCACTCTCCTTTTTGGGGCTCAGGTCCTGGTTTCTGTAGCTCTGCTGTTGTTGTGGGAGATCACTGGAGTAAAAGGATAGCGGATGCAAATAACTGAAAAAAAAAATAGATTAAGCGAGGGAGATAAGTAAAGGGAGAAAGGTATAGTAAAGAGAGACACAGCAAGAGAGTAGCAGAGAGAAATACAAAGAGAATGACCGAGACAGCAAGAATGAGAGAAAAGGACAGAGAGAAGGAACAGAGATAGAAGGAGTGGGCGAGAGGGGTAATGCAGACCCATAGAACAGGCCTTCCAGAGGTGTCCAAACTGTTTAGTATAGCTGTGCATAATGGGCACCTCCAACGACACGTGACAAACTGTAGATGTGCCAAAGTCTTCACCAACCCTCAAATGTTCTCATCCTGAAAAGACCTAGCACTGGATCGAAAATCGGGCAGGCTCCATTATACGTGTGTGTTTCTCCCCCACCTGATCTCCCTCTATTCGCCGTGCCCAGGTGATCCTATACACTCAGCGCAACAATAGCAAAATCAGACCTAGTAAGTTTTACACAAGCAAATATTGCTTTCTTCCTGCTCACTGGGGCTATACAGTCCTGGAAAATTGAAGCCTCGATATGTCTGTCTGTGATATTGGTGTATGAATATATAACATGCTCACACAACATTTGCTATTTTAACAGGGGCATTCATCCATTTATTTTAAATTAGTTGCTGTGTCCATTAAAACAATGGACAGAGGAATGTCACATGAATACATTGTAAACTGTTTTGTTTAACAAATTCAATTTTTTTTTCATAAAGAATTTATTCAAGCTAAAATGTTGTACAATAACCTATAGTTGAACCAACTGTGCTTTCTTTGAAGATGTTCTGTTCCTCCTCTCATTATGACTTTGGTTTGACTTTCTTATTCTGGTGTTGGCATTTGCTACAGATTATGTGTGTCAACCAGTGGCTCAGTTGGTAGCACTCTTGCCTCTGAGTCAGAAGTTTCTGGGTTCAGAGTCCCACTCCAGAGACTTGAGCACAAAAATCTAGGCTGACACTCCAGTGCAGTGCTGAGGGAGTGCTGCACTGTCGGAGGTGCCTTGTTTCGGATGAGATGTTAAACAGAGGCCCTGTCTGCTCTTTCTCAGGTGGACATAAAAGATCCCATAGCACTATTTCAAAGAAGAGCAGGTGAAATATCCCTGGTGTCCTGGCCAACATTAATCCCTCAAACAACATAATGAAAAAAAAACATTATCTGGTAATTATCACATTGCTGTTTGTGGGAGCTTGCTGTGCGCAAATTTGCTGCCACGTTTCCTACATTACAACAGTGACTACACTTCAAAATTACTTCATTGGCTGTAAACTGCTTTGGGATGTCTGGTGGTCGTGAAAGGCGCTATATAAATGCAAGTCTTTCTTTCTTTAATCCCATTTGCCACCCTTTGTGAAGGTAGCTAGTGTATCTGCACTCTTGACCTTCATCTCTTGTTTTAATTTTGGTCAGTCTCTGACAATATCGATTCTGGTGAAGCGTTTCCAGATGACAACTGACCTGATGCATATTTCTAGCATTTTGATTTTATTTCCGTGCACTTCTTGATATATCCAGCTTCCTAGCAATATTCTGATAGATGCACCTTGTTAGTAATTCTTTACAGTAGAGTCTAATGCTGACATGTATCACTAGCACATCACTATGCAAACTCTTTACCATTGTGTGTACATGTATAAGAGTTAATGAAACACACACAAGCTGTGCTGTACCAGATGAATGTGGATTGTTGCCTTTTACCCCATGTGTACTTTATCTGTACAGGAGCTGACATGAGGCACAAGTGAATCGTGCAGTACTGGGTTGGAGTGAATTGTTCCCTTTTACCCAGTCTGTACTATGTCATCTGTGGCTCACTGGTAGCATTCTTGCTTCTGGGTCAGAAGGTTGTGAGTTTACATACCACTCCAGTAAGACTTGAGCACAAGATCTCAGGTTGATGGTCCAGTGCAGTACTGAGGGAGTCTTTTGAATGAGAAGTTATACCAAGACAAAAGCAAAATACTGCGGATGCTGGAACCTGTTATACCAAGATCCTGTTTGCCCTTTCAAGTGGGCATAAAAAATCCCACTGTACTATTTCGAAGAAGGGCAGGAGGACTTCATCCTGGCCAATATTTATCCCTCAACCAACATCACTATTATCTGATTATTGCTTTTTGATGGGACCTCACTGTGCACAAATTGGCTGTCGTGTTTCCTACTTTTACAACAGTGACTATTACCTGTAAAGCGTCCTGAGGTCATGAAACGCACTATATAAATGCAAGTTCTTTATTTCTATATCTGTATAATAATACCTGACACTGACATATGGAAAAGCTATAAATTACTAGATTGTAGCAAATTGTTCCCTTTTAGGCCTCTCCTCACAGGGGAAGGGTGAAGCTGGAGCACAAGTCACCCAGGACTTGCCCCTAAGAGTAACACTGGCTCAAATTGGGACACAGACAGAACTAAAAAAAAAGACATAAAATAAAATTTAAAAACGAAACACCTATCCCAACCAACAAACAGTTTATTTTCCCACCTTATCCTTCAAAAGTTACTTCCTATAATTAGCAATCAGACATACCTGTAGGAGCCAGTGGAATGTTTCACCGACAAATGGAAGCCCCATGGATCCTGGAGGGAGAGGGTGCTCCCAGTCCCTGTCTCGCTTTAGATTCCATCGAAGCTGCCAGAGATACATGCAAGCAGTCACGAGAAGGACGATGGGGACCAGGACAGCAAAAAGGCTGATCAGGAATGGCAGCACTGCCATCAGGGCCATCCTCAGACGTTTCAACAAAAAAATCAGCGAGTGCAGCAGATCTATAGAGCTAACAAAACTGGACAAAATATAACAATTTGTAGATTTAAGAGTCTAGCGATGTTGCATCACAGGACCAGTTGTAAAGGTCTGAATTGGAACGACCAAATAGTCTGAATATATAGAGGCATCAAAGTATACTCAGAGGTTTGGTATTTCACTGGGGTGTGGCCAAGCTTAATTTCTCCCCCCGCTAGCCCCCACCTCCCTCACCCACATTCTCCACCCCCTCACCCAATCTGGGAACAGGACAGGGGAAAAGGAGCCTGTCCTGATGATGTGATCACCATGTAGAGATTTGAGACAAGGAGAGATCTGAAGGTAGATAATCTTCTAGGTGATTCTCTAGAGATAGCACATCACTCTTACAAAAGGGTTAAAAAATAAGGCTACTATGTGGGAGCTACAACGCACTCCTGACACTTTGGACAGGCTCCTTCAAACATGAAGCTCAGAAGTACAAAAAATGCTTGTTGCATAGGGAGAGTTGATAAAAGATTAGTCAGGAGACCGGGGAAAAAAGGAAATAAATGTAAATGATTGACGTACAGTTGAATCTAAAATCGGAGCTGTCCAGACTTTTCTTACTCCTCTTTACTTTTATTCAGCGACTGGAAATTATTCAGAAAAGCTTTTTCAAATCATAACATCTTCAAAAGCTGACAGTGCAAACATCAAGACGACGTTGGAATTTTCTACAGCTGGAGAACATATCTCAGAGCATCACTCTTCTCAAAGTATCACTTACCGTGTGTTTCTACTTTATTTTTCCCCAGATTACAACAGCGTTTAACAAGACATGGTTCAGTATTTACAAGAAATCACAATCCCATTGAATACTGCATAGTTTGTCTGTGACTCAGCATCTGCTCCTGTGTGTAGTATGTGTCATGATGTCAGTTCTTACAAAAAGATTTGCATTTATATAGCACCTTATCATATCTCTCAGAAACTTCTCAATACACTTCACACAAATAATTATAAGGTCCATTTATAGGAAGTGATAACCAACACACAGTTCCACAGTGAATGAAGCATATGGGATTTGGGACAGGTGATTTCCTGGATTCGGCAACATTGGAATTCAAACTCATAACTTTATGGATTGGGAGTCGTCCGCCTGGTGCTGTTCTGTTGAGGGTTCCGGAATATTCTTTTGGGATTAGGAGTCTAGCATTGTACTGCTGACTAATGGGAAGTTAGTAAAAATGTGCTTGATCTGTGCTGAAGTGGTTTTTAAGACAACAACGATTTGTGTCTTGGAAGAATTAGACAGTTTCAATGACGCAGTGAAGAATATTATAGTGCCTAATTTATTCAAGTAACTTCATATTGACACAATATTTAAAAAGTAACGTTTTATTCTTAAACGGAATTATGTTGATGCTTATTGAATAAACAAGATAATCAGTGGGAACTGGCGAACACCCATATTAATCCACTTATGAGTAAAACATTCACAACTCACTCGTGACTTTGCTACTGATGTTATGTTTTTCCTATAGTGGGATGCACTCTTCCCATTGTGTAATCCCTAAATCTACATCTTTCATGTTAGCTGTGATGAAAAGAAAACACTGTAAATACTAGGAATCTGAAAGAAAGGTAGAAGATGTTGGAGTTACCCAGTGGGCTGGATTTTGCCAGGCCCGAGGAGGCGAGAATGGAGGCGTGTGGGGTGTTAAAATTGCAGAAAGTGGCGGGCGGGCCCAACCCCACCTCCATCACGCCTCCAAGCAATTTTCCCAAATGCGTGGTTTCTGATCTCATCTCCGTCCCGCCTCCAAGAGGCGAGATAGGTCCTTAAGGCCCTTAACAACCACTAAATTGCCTCTATAATCCCATTTTGAGAGGCCTTTCCAATTTTAACACGTTTCCCACGTGATTCATGTCTCCTCTGAAACATGACGGTGAAACCTGGCGGGAGCACAATTGGATTGCTGACTATCAGCTGCAGCTCCACCATTAAATAGGAGATTTGATCAGCCATCATTTGCAGGTGGCAGGACTTTGTTGTCTCAGGTCTGGGGGACCTTTTAGCAGGCATAACCATAGCTGTGGAAGTTTGGAGCCTGACACCCATCTCCAGTGTGACCTCCTGGGAAACCCCTCTTGCCACCTTGACTGAGCGCTTCCACAACTGAGGCATCTACCAGAAGCATGGGAACCATTTATTTCCTTTCCTCCTGGACATCAGATGAGGACGAAGACCAGCCGCGGCAGCAGCAGAACCATCAACAACAGCAGCACTAACAGCAGCGGCAACAACAGGAGCGCCAAGCTGCTGCTCACCCACCTGAAGCTGCACCGGCCAGAAGGCGCCAGCCCATGGAAGCCCGTCGGCGCAGGAGATACCCCCCAAACAGGGTCTACAGACAGAGGATCAGCTACCTCAACATGAGTGAGCAGCAGTGCCAAAGGCGGCTCTGACTTTCGCGAGAGGTATTGGGTGACATCTGCGCAATGGCGCAGCAAGACCTGGAGCCCAGAGGAGCAGGTGGACACCCCTTACCAGTGACCATCAAAGTCACCACCGCACTCAACTTTTTTGCTTCAGGCTCATTCCAGGGATCAGCAGCAGACATCAGCGGCATCTCCCAGGCGGCCGCACACACTTGCATCACACAGGTAACCGATGCCCTCTTTGCCATCGCGCACAATCACATCCATTTCTCCAAGGATCAAGCAAGTGTCATGGCACGTGCGGTTGGACTAGCTAATCTGGCAGGCTTTCCAAGGGTGCAGGGCGTCGTTGAGGCACCCCATCGTAATCCGGGTATTTTTGTCAACCGCAAGGGCTTCCACTCCCTCAACGTGCAGCTGGTGTGTGACCACAAGAAATAAATTTTGCATGTTTGTGCCAAGTACCCTGGCAGTTGCCACAATGCCTTCATTATGCTCCAGTCTAGTGTGTCTCCGCTCTTCAGTCCACCAGACCAACTTAACGGATGGCTACTTGGAGACAAGGGCTATCCCCTGAAGACGTGGCTAATGACGCCATTGAGGAGCCCATCCAACGAAGCTGAGGAGAGCTACAACTACAGCCACATTTCCACCAGATCCATAATCGAGCAAACCATCGGCATGCTGAAGATGCGCTTCAGATGCCTGGATAGATCAGGTGGAGCCCTGCAGTACTCAGCAGCCAGGGTCTCCAGAATCGCCACGGTTTGCTGTGTACTCCACAACATGGCACAGCGTCGTGGCTTGCAGATTCCTGAGGACCAAGTGGCTCCTCACATATCCTTCTCAGATGAGGAGGAAGAGGAGGAGTGCGAAAACAAACATCTTGCAGAGGCCCATCAACCAGTGGCAGCAGTACATGAGAAGGGATGCAAGGAATGCACTCATCTTGGCCAGATTTGCTTAGCCTAGCCAATCAAGCACTTTTGCCTCGCAGCTTCTTACCAGAGCATTGACAATGGCCAAGAACCAGAGGATTCCTAGCACTCTGACCACCATACCGACAATTGCAAGTAACCCTAAGCCCTCAATGTGGAAGTCCCATTTGCGAAATGACACACGCCACAACTGCAACAGTTGCCATCAGAATTTTTAGTTACAGTAACGAAGTGATGGCATTTTTACAATAAACACAATTTCACCCAAGTGACTACCCTTGTGACTATTTGTGCAGTATCTTTCTCTTACGCGTGCTCCTACGTGGTGCTTCCCCTGTGGCCTCAGCAGATGTGGAGGCCCCTTGCTCACTTTCATGCTGCTCCTGTCTCAACACCTTTAGCGGGCATCCTCTGGGGTTGCGAACCTGTGAGGGCTCGGCAACAGTCTGCTGCTCCTGCGGCTGTGCAGGGGTTGAGACGCCTATTTCAGTTGGGTGGGGACTCTGGTGGGGCTCTGACGGAGGGCTCTGCAGTGGCATGGTCGTGTGAGCACTTGGAGAGGAGCGCCCACTTCCTTGTTCTCTGCCACCAACATCCCTTTCATGGGTCAGGTCTGTTGTGTATGTACCTTTAAGAGAATAACTGGTCTCAGACTGCAGTACCGGCAGTGACCACCCCTGTATAAAAGGCGCTAGAGAGCCTCGGTTGTTTAGTTTCGTTATTGCCTTTCACCAGTAAAGATGTGTTTGTTTTCACTCCTGCTAGTCCGTGTCTAAATCATTCATGGACTTAACACTGGCGACGAGTAAGAAACGAATTTACCTGCAACTCAGCAGCAGCTCCGACGACGTTGTTGAAGGTCGGAGCCAGAAGAAAGAAAAAAAAGAGTCCATTGAAACTCAAGAAACGGGCGTCGACCGTCAATCATCGGGTTCAAGGCTTTGCAGGAGCGACTTTCCCGAGCCAGGCTGGGTTCCTCGGTCTGTGGTTTCCCAGCTAATTGGGCTGGTGACAGGTAGTGCTTTGAACCTTCCTGGGCTGCGGCGGGCTGAAGCTCGATCGAGTGGCCTTTCAACGGGGCCAGGCAGCGAGTCGGGAAGCAAAGAGAGAGAGAGAGGGTGGAGCATACAGGGCGCGGCCGGTGTTTCGAAGCCGGGCAGCGTTCGGACCTCAGAAGAGGGAGGGAAGTGTCCCAGAGGGTCCGCTCCATGACGGGAAAATAATAAAAGAAAAAGAATACGCGCAAGAAACTGTGGAAAGCAGCGCTAACAACAGCGGGGAAGAAGGCAAAGCGCGGGAGGCGCCATTTTGTTAAATCGGAGAAGAAGGCAAAGTGCGGGAGGCGCGATTTTAGATTTGCAAGATGCCGAAGACTGGCTGTATCACTGCTTTTGATAATACATTAGAGGACTGGACCACATATGTGGAAAGAGTCGAGGTATATTTCGAGGCAAACGATATAGCGGAGGGGAAAAAGGCATCGATATTGTTAAACTTAATGGGCGCTAGAACGTACGGCCTATTGTGGGATCTGATTACTCCAGCCAAACTGAAGGCAAAGAGTTTTAACAAAATTGTTGCTGTTCTACAGGAGCACTTAAACCCTGCACCGCTGTTGATAGCAGAAAGATTTAAATTCCACAGGAGAACTCAGCACAAAGATGAGAGCAATGCTGAGTATCTTATGGAACTACGCAAGCTATCAAAGCACTGCTAGTTCGGAGCAGGACTGGCAGATACCCTACGGGACAAATTTGTCTGTGGACTCCTGAGTGAAGGAACACAGAAGAAGTTACTCGCAGAAAAAGAGCTGACGCTAGATCAGGCTTTCAGCGTCGCAGTATCGTATGAAGCAGCAGCCAGGGGAGCTGCAGAAATTCAACAAAAACCACAGGAATACGGCACCCACGAAATGACACGGGGATTTGCAAAATGTTATCGCTGCGGCAGAACTAACCATGATCAGAAGGACCGCTGGTCCAAAGACAAAATATGCAGACAATGCGGGAAGATTGGACACATTGCACGAGTTTGTAGGTCTGGGAAGAAGTCCAGCGACAACAAAAAGGCTACTAAGGAACCGTACAAGAAAGTACAAAAGATGACAGACAGTAGTTCCAAAGACCAGATGAGCGATAGTGAATCCGGAAACAGGGGACTAAGCTGTCTCAAACTTCACAATGTAATCGCAAAAGAGGATCACCGAACCATTTGGGTCACTCTCACGATAGCAGGGTCCCAAGTTAAAATGGAATTGGATACAGGATCAGCGCTAACCGTCATGAATCGACGACACTACGAGTGGCTATTTTCACACATACCCTTGAGAGAGACATCCATTGTCTTGCCGATGTATACGGGGCAAAAAGTATACCCCAGAGGAAAAATAAGGGTGCCTGTCGAATATAATGGCAAGAAAATACGGAAATTGTATCTCTACATACTGCCAAATGGTGGACCACCGTTATTGGGACGGGAATGGATCAGGAAGATAAACTTGGATTGGCATTCCATTCATGCAATGACGGTGGACGGTAAAAAAGATGACGACGTCACTCCTGGACGATTGTCAACAATCTTAGCTAACGCCAAAGAGGTATTTCAACAAGAACTGGGCACGCTTAAAGGCGTAACTGCCTCGTTAAAAATATAAGAGAATGCAGTTCCCAAGTTTTTCAAAGCGAGACCGGTACCATATGCAATTCGCCCAGCCGTCGAGGCAGAGCTGGAGAATCTGGAGAAAGCGGGTGTGTTGCCTAAGGATGACTGGAGCGAGTGGGCGACACCCATCGTTCCTGTCATGAAGAAAACATTAAGCAACAAGTCCGGAGAGCCAAGGAAGATTCGCATCTGTGGGGATTTCAAGGTGACGGTGAACCCTGTCCTTCACACAGTACAATATCCTCTTCCAAGGATAGAAGACATCTTCGCCTCACTGTCTGGAGGGAAGCGTTTTACAAAAATTGACCTAGCACAAGCATATTTGCAGATGGAGGTTGAAGAGTCCTCCAGGAAGTATCTCACGATAAACACTCACAAAGGTCTTTACCAGTATCATCGATTGGTATTCGGAGTAGCATCGGCTCCGGCGATATGGCAAAGAGCGATGGAACAAGTCCTGCAAGGGATTCCGGGGACTCAGTGTTACTTGGACGACATCCTTGTAACAGGTGAAGATGACAGTGAACACCTTAACAACCTAGAACAGGTGCTCACTAGACTACAGGAACATGGGCTGCGAGCCAACCGCCCCAAGTGCGAATTTTTTAAGAAACAGGTATCGTATTGTGGCCACGTGATTGATGAAGAGGGGTTACATAAGTCCCCTGACAAAATTGAAGCGGTTGTTAAGGCCCCAGCACCTGAAAATGTGTCGCAACTGAGGTCATTCCTCGGGTTGGTGAATTACTATCATAAGTTTTTGCCGAATTTGTCAACAATTCTGCACCCACTGAACGCCCTGCTGCGCACGGGGGTAGCATGGAAATGGAGCGATGATTGTAAACGTGCTTTTCAGAAGAGTAAGGACTTAATCACTTCGAAGGAAGTATTGGCTCACTACAACACAGCACTGCCAATCAGGTTGGCGTGTGAGGCGTCTCCCTACGGCATTGGGGCGGTACTGTCACATAAATTCCTTGATGGTTTGGAGAGGCCGATAGCTTTTGCGTCACGCTCGTTAACTTCTGCCGAGCATAACTACGCCCAGATTGACAGAGAGGCCCTCAGCCTAGTGTGGGGGGTGAAGAAGTTCAATCACTATCTGCACGGTCAAAAATTTACTCTACTAACCGATCATCAACCTCTTGTCTCCATTTTCAACCCTCAGAAGGGCATACCGATAATGACAGCACAACGGCTGCAGAGATGGTCCCTTTTCCTAGGGGCACACCAATATGATATCGAGTACAAAGGAACTAAACAGCATGGAAATGCTGATGGATTGTCACGTCTACCGTTGCCGACGGTGGAAGAAGAAGACCTTGCAGTAGATCCAATGGAGTTATTCCACTCGACCATAGTCGAATGTCTCCCTGTGACGAATGCAAACATAGAAAAGGAAACACGGAATGACCCGACACTATCACGGGTCTATGATTTAACGGTGAAGGGATGGCCAGCACATGGCGAACCACTGCTGCCAGCATTCTCGCCGAGAAGAGAACAGCTGTCAGTGTGCAGAGGAACCTTGATGTGTGGATCCAGAGTAGTAATTCCACCTAAGTTGACGGATAGAGTGCTCAATGAGCTTCATGAGGGTCATCTGGGTGGGGTAAAAATGAAGAGCTTAGCCAGAGCGTTTGTGTGGTGGCCGGGAATCGATAGAGAAATCGAAGAGATGACCAAGAGCTGTGCAGGATGCCAGAAGGTCCAAAACGCCCCAGCACAAGCTCCTCTGCATCCATGGGAGTGGCCCTCATCTCCATGGCAAAGGGTGCACATTGATTTTGCTGGTCCCTTCGTGGACTCGATGTTTTTAATTGCGGTGGATGCACATTCAAAGTGGCCAGAGGTAATAAAAATGTCCTCAACCACCACGGAAAAAACTATCACAGTTTTACGAACCATATTCACCAGGAATGGGCTGCCTGAACAGATTTGCTCTGACAATGGACCACAGTTTGTGTCTGAAGAGTTCCGGAGGTTCTTAAAGAACAATGGTGTTAAGCATTACACATCTGCCCCATATCATCCAGCCACTAATGGATTGGCCGAGAGGTTTGTCCAAACATTCAAGAAGGCTATCAAGGCAATGTGTAATGAAGATATACCCCTACAACACAAGGTGGACAACTTCTTGTTTGCCTACCGGAATGCGACACATGCGGTTACCAACCAAACTCCAGCCATGATGTTCTTCAATCGAAGACTACGATGCCGCTTGGATTTGGTTAAGCCAAACGTCCGAAGAGATGTGGAGAACAGGCAGTTTCAGAATATGAATGAAAGGCCGACCAGGAGTTTTAAGATAGGTCAACCAGTTTTGGCCCGGGACTACCGCACTGAGAAATGGCAGCCAGGAACGATTTGTACACGACAAGGACCTCTCATGTATACCGTGGACATTGGGGAGAGCATTGTAAGACGCCATGCTGACCAGATTCTAGAGTCACTGGAAAACGTCAACTCCACACCACGATCTGATACACCTGATAATGAAATCGACGTTCCAATTGCAGCTACCGCAGAACCGGTAATATTGGAAGCAGATGAACCAAACAACGACATTGATTCCGACTCAACATTGCCAGAAGATCCTGTTACCCCAAAGAGGCGTTATCCAGACAGAATCAGGAAGCCTCCTCAAAGGCTGAACTTATAATTGCTTAAACTTAACCACTGTATCTAGTAACAGTAATTGTGATTGTAATTCGTTATCATTTAGTTGTTAAATGAATGTTATGTACTGTTTATCTAAAAGGGGAGGAATTGTTGTGTATGTACCTTTAAGAGAATAACTGGTCTCAGACTGCAGTACCGGCAGTGACCACCCCTGTATAAAAGGCGCTAGAGAGCCTCGGTTGTTTAGTTTCATTATTGCCTTTCACCAGTAAAGATGTGTTTGTTTTCACTCCTGCTAGTCCGTGTCTAAATCATTCACGGACTTAACAAGGTCCACCTCAGCGTTTGCAAGTGGCTTGAAAGCACCTTGCTGCACATCAGGGGGGCCATGGGGACTCGTATCTGCACTGGCAGTCCTACTCAGAAGGACGTCCATGAAGGTCTGGTTTCTCTGTTCAATAGCTGACCATCGCTCCTCCAGAGATGTCAGTCTATTCTGAACACTCACCATGTTTTCTACACTCTGGTGACTTAGCTCCTCCATGGCCGTAGCCATCCTCTCGTCTACTGTAGCCACCCTTTCCACGGAGGTTGCCATCCTTTCCATGGTGCTGCGTTCATGCGCCAATGACTCCACAAAGGCTCTGCTCATGTTCGCGATGGACTCCTCCATTCGCTCCACACTCACAGCGACCCTGGAGACAAAACCTGCCAGAGACTCCTGCACCTGTTCCTGGAGTTCCAGCACCGCTGTTCTTCTGGATGGACCCAGAGGCAGAGGGTCGACATGCAGCTGAGCCGAGCTGGGAGAGTCCTGCCCTTCTCCGACTCGGACTCCCCACTGTCTCTACAATCTGCTGATGCTGACTTGTGAGCTGTGATACACCAGGTGACAACACTACTCTATCTCGCGATGGTCCCACCGAGGTGTGAGTGTCTGCGCTGGTGCTGGGTTGGCTGAATTCTGCTGACGCTGCGCCCTCAGAGGTTGCAGCTTCCTCTGAGGAGTCTGGAGACTCAGGCTGTTCCTCCTGGATAGTGGGGACGGGTGCTTGCGATGGACCTGTGGGGGAGTAAAGGAAAGAGTCAGAGATGTGAGGCCAAGGTTACATGCACATTGCATATTGCAGATGATCATAAGTCCATCTGTTAGAGCTTCAGAATCATTATCAGCGACTCATGCAATGTCAATGAGAGAGATGAAAAACTATTCTGTCACCAGCTTTCTCTGATGCACCCGTCTGTCCGTCCCCCACTTGCGCATCGTCCTCGAGTCCCACTATCTCCAGGACCGTCTCCTCCCAAGGGGTGAGGTGGGCTACTGAGGGTGGCCCTCCTCCTGTCCTCACTCTTTCCCTCTTATTGTGAGCTCTCTTTTCCTGCAATGAGGGAAACAAGTGGAGTTTGAGTGAGAATGAAGGAGTGAGTGTAGAGAATCCATAGCATAGATGCTTAGAAGGAGACAAAGATGGAGTGAATTGGCAAGACCAAGGGCCCTCCCTGTGTTTTGTAAGTTGTTTTCATAGCATCACAGTGATAGGGAGTGTGAGGGCTGCATAGTCGAATAGTTAGGTGAATGTGACCATAGAGAGAGAGGGAATGGGTAAGGTTGCAGGAATGTCAGTGTCAAGTGGGATGTGGAGGAAGAGGTTGCTAAAGCTGAGTGCTGGTGAGGAGAGGCAATGGGGATCAGATTCAGGGTGATGGCAAAGTCATACTCACTTTTCCAGTGCGCAGAAGGTCATGAAACCTCTTCCTGCACTAAAGCCAGTTTCTGCGGATGAGGGACAACGAGTTCACCTCCTGGGCCACCTGGACCCACACAGGCTTCGTTTGCTGGGGAGGCTTCTTCCTCCCTGAAGAAGGGAAGAGCACCTCCTTACTAGCTCTTGCTCCCTCCACCAAAGCTTGCAGGGCAATGTCATCAAATCTGGGAGCAGACTTTGGTCTCCCGCTGCTCATTCTGCCTCCAGGTCCCTCTCACTGCAAAGGCCAAAAGGTTGGCAGTCTGCAGAAGAAGCAAGGCTTCTTGCAGACCTTAAATGCAGCAGCAATGATGACGTCAACAGAGGCGAGTTTCAGACTGAAAAAACTAATTGGGCCATGGGTTCCCACACGCTGGAACTCAATTGCCCAATTAGGTGAAAATCGCATCAGTCTCCCACATTGATTTGGAATCGGGTGGATAACACGAAAAGCGGATGACACGACCCCAGCCCGCCCCAATGACAAAATCCAGCCCAGTGTGTTCCTCAGCATCTGAAAAGAGAATCAATAGGTTAATGTTTCAGGTAAACTCTTCATCAAACCTCATCAGTCTTGACAAAGGGCCTCTACTTGGAACATTGACCATTTTTCTTTTTAGATGCTGATGAATCTGATGTGTATTCATAGTGTTATGTGTTTTTATATCTGCCACATCATTACCTGTTTCCATGTATAGAGGATATATTGTGCAGATAAAATAGTGTTTCACTGCTAAACAGTTGGTTATGGTCATTGGAGAAATTTGTGGTGCCTTGTTAACTGAGAGCACACTGACTTAAACTGCACAGTTGAAAATAGAATTACATCACTGTTGAATGTATTCAGAAACAATATGGAGATTGGCTGTTTCACTGCTGTATTGTTGTAGTAAAATTTCACTTAAGTCCTTCATTAATCTCTACTTAAAGACTGTGCGTTGTAGCTGGTGAGACAGTGGCTCTGAGATACAACTCAGAATGATGGCCGTTCAGTTTCACAATTAAAAGGTTTAGAAATATTTTAAGATTTTTTTTCAAAACAGCAGATTAATTTTCATTGACAGATTAGTTAACAGATTCTAGTGCGCACATATTGAGGATCTCCTTTTGGTCGGGATTATCCTGACACAAATTGAAGCCAATAATAACAAAAGCAGAGAGCTTCCTTGGACTCTGTTGAGCAATTACTCATGTCTGGGCTGAAGTCCCAGTAGCCTTTATTCCGGTCAATCAAATTCGCAGTTCTTTTTAGGCTAGGAGTGGTTCATATGGTGATTACATTCCAAGCACCCACTCAGGCTAAAATTAATAGTCAGAATTGTTTACAGGTTGAACAATTCATTGAGACAATGAGACACAGCAAGATACTGAGAGCACATCATTTAAACACAATAAGAACTATTCGAAATGTTAACATATACAGATTTTAAAAAAACATGAAATTGGCAAATTTAATCATTCTGATTGCTGAGGCGTGAAGCATTGAAGGAAGACAGTAATACCTAGACATTAACGCCCAGCTCACAAGTTGTGCGATCCGACAATAAGTTTTGCGAGGCCTTGCTCCCAGTACAGAACTTCATTCAATGGGACAAAGGTTCGCAGATAGGTTGCTCAACACTGTAGGCCCAATATTGTGATCTATACGCCCATGGAGCAAGAACCTGTGCCTGGAGCCTCACCTCAAGAAATTTATCCTCTGTTAAAGCTTGTCTGTTGCCATCAAAGAAATAACTGTAATATTAAAGAATTCCCACAGCAAAAATCAGCTCAGGTTGCTTGTGTCTGTAGTTCTGACTGTAGACCTGAACTTCATGATTATTATTGTGAATCCATACCATCCACATGCAATATTGCAACAGGAAGAGCTCTGAAAGGCTTTATCATCCGTAAATCCTATCAGTTATCAAGCTGTGCAAGAAACACATTCTAAAAAAAGATTTTTTAAACCCTGTGGACTGATTATTGTGTTTAAGTACTGTATCAGTATCTTGTGCCTCAGAGCTTTTATGCATTATTCAGCCTGTAAGCTGTATAAGTTGATTTGACTAGGTGGTAATCTCTACCTTTGAGAGGAGACAGGAGAATCTGGTGTGTATAACGATTTCTGGCATATTTTATATCATAATTATATCATAATTATATCATAATTAGATACCACTACTTCCAAGGTACAGATAAAATAACAGGACCAGTTCAGGGTTGTTTCTTGACTAAAGCCACTGTCAACTACAAACAAAGTACAGTTCCTGTTTTCTCCTCATATCTGATACTCACACAAATCATGAGAGCACAGCATGACAGTGTCAGTTGTGGCTCAGTGGGTAGCACTCTCCAGGTGGGAGGGGCTAGGAGTGAGCCAGGTGTTACTGGTTGCCTGATTGCAGCTGGGAGTTGGAGGGAGTTTTGCAAAAAGTTGTTGGTGGGTTTTGGGGTTTTGCTTTCAGGTTTTAGGGCCTTTTTGGCCCACAAAATACAACCAGAAGGCTGCTGAGTGGTCCAGAGTGCCGGGCCCCTCAGAGGACAATATTCCCGAGAGGAATTTAATTAGGGAAGAAACTGTGGTGGGAAAGAGAAAAAAAAGGCCCAAAGATTTGGGCCAGGACCTCAGGAGGTTTGGTAAAGAAAACACGGTGGTGGTGCAGTGTGAAGATAAGAAGATTCGAGCTTGGGATATTATCCAGGCGGTTCATGAGGACTGTGGCGAGGGAAGCTGCTTTGCCTGCCGACCTAAGCCAAATGTGGGATTCGAGGTGACGGTCAGTGGTCGTGAGGAGGTGGAAAGACTGTTACTCAGTCTGAAAGTTGGTGAGAAATTCTTGGAGGTGACTCTGCTATATTCAGAGGAGCTGGTGGTTTCATTTTTAAACTTGTCAGTTTACATCGAGGACGAAGTGCTAAGCAAGAAGTTGGAGTCATGGGACATTAAAATCTGTTCTGCAATAAAAAGGAGGTACTATCCGGGAACACGGGTAGCAGATGGAACCCGGTACATAAAGGTGCGGTTCCCAGAGGTGGTGAGGTCATTGCCGTACAGTATGAAGTTCGAGACACTGGAAGGAGTGCAGTACTTTTGTGTGCTGCATGATAACCAAGTAAAGGTGTGCTATTATTGTCTTGGACATGACCATCTCGTAAGAAACTGTCCAGACCTGTATTGTTACAATTGCGGTGAGTCGGGACACATTGCTCGGAGCTGCAAGGCGGAGAGCTATGGGGTGTGTCGCAAAGGCCCCACCCGCTGTGAGTGTGTGGCAGAAGGGAGCGATATGAGTGATGAGGAGATGGGAGAAGGAGCAGGAGATGAGAGTGGAATGGCCGGAGGAGCGGTGCAGTCGGAGGACACAGCCGGCAAAATGAAGGAGAAAGGAGCACAGGAAGAGGCAGAGGATGGCGGAGCGGAGAACGGGATGGAGATGGCAGAAAACACACTGAGTGCTGTGGAGGGGAACAAAGGCAGCAGCGGGCAGCGAGGGTCAAGTGCAGACTCGAGCCTTAGTGCGGTTCGGCTCCCCCTGGGGAGTCTGGTGTCTGCGGGGGGAGAGGTGGTGGGAGCGGGGTGTGTGGTGGATGTGGGTGCTCCGGGGAGAGGCGGGGAGTCGGATATCTTGGTGAGCAGGAGAGGGCAGGGTGGGGAGAGGGTGCAAGAGGCAGGAACCTTAAAGGGATAGCAGGATGGAATCGGCGAGATAGAGACGTCAGAAGGGAACAATTTAGATGTGCTCTTGTCCCATGGAGAGAGGGAACAGGGTGCAAGGGTCAGAGGTGGAGATGTGGTCGAAGGGAGCGGCACAGTGGGAGAAACTGCGATAGCAGGAAGACTCTCTATGGGAGATGAAGTATCTGACGGGGAGCAGGATTATGTATCTGATGGGGAGCAGGCACAGGGGGTTGCAGAAGAGCTTGAGTGTGAGGAATTAGAGGGGGACAGAGACATGGAAGTCGGGGGTGGGGTGGCATCATGTGGAAAAGGAAAGGTTAGTGAGGGGCAGAAGGAGGGAGAAAGGGCAGCTCCTGGGCCCAAACTTAATGCAAGGAAGAGGCTGAAACAGCAGGGAGGGGTCGAACAGGAGGTGAAAAAGAGCCGGAGGCTGCAGGAAAAAGCAACAGCTGCCCGAAAAGTTGAGAAGGAGCATGAGAGGAGGGAAGAGCCAGAGATTAAATGATGGGGAGATTATCAGGCATACTTCCCTTCTTTGGAGCCATGATTACATTGGTCTCGATTAATGTGAACGGACTGAGGGGTGAGAAGAAATTGCAGCAGTTGTTGCAGGGTTTTAAAGGTTTGGACTTGTTGTGTCTGCAAGAAACCTTTTGGGATGAGGATATTCTAGAAAGAGTTCAGAAGGTTTGGAAGGGAGAGGTGTTTGCAAGTTGTGCAAACAATAACCGTAGAGGGGTGGCTGTTTTGGTGAGTCCGTCCATAATAGAGAATGTTGCCTTGGTGGACAAGGACACTGAGGGGAGATTTTTACGGCTAAGGGTAAAAATGGAGAGATTTAATTGCGATCTCTTTAATATCTATGCACCGAACGACCATTGCAAGCGTCACGAGTTTTTTCGGATGTTATTCACTGAAGCGGCAGAGGTGGAAAATCCTTGCATAGTGGGGGATTTTAATGTATTTTTATCTTGGATGGACATTTCAGCCCAGATGACCTTTAAGGATGATAACTCCAGAGGGATGATTGTAAAAATGATGGCAAATTTAAATTTGAGAGACTTATGGAGGGACCGGAACCCCATAAAAAGGGAGTTCTCCAGAGCAGGTTGGGTGGGTGATGTTTTAAAACAGAGCCGAATAGATTTTGTGTTAATGCGGGAAGGGTAAAGTTCAGAGATGATGGAGATTTATTATACAAAAGTATTTTTTAGTGATCACTCGGCTTTGGTTCTTAGAATTAGGAACAGCAGAGTTAAGATCGGTTCAGGGGTGTGGATTTTAAACAATCAATACCGGAAGGAAATTGCTTATAAAGAAGGGATTATAAATATAATTGTTAAGTCCGTGAATGATTGAGACACGGACTAGCAGGAGAGAAACAAACAAGTCTTTACTGGTGAAAGGCATAAACGAAACTAAACAACAGGGGCTCTCTAGCGCCTTTTATACAGGGGTGGTCACTGCCGGTACTGCAGTCTGAGACCAGTTATTCTCTTAAAGGTACATACACAACAATTCCTCCCCTTTTAGATAAACAGTACATAACATTCATTTAACAACTAATGATAACGAATTACAATCACAATTACTGTTGCTAGATACATTGGTTAAGTTTAAGCAATTATAAGTTCAGTCTTTGAGGAGGCTTCCTGATTCTGTCTGGATAACGCCTCTTTGGAGTATCAGGTTCTTCTGGCAATGTTGAGTCGGAATCAATGTCGTTGTTTGGTTCATCTGCTTCCAATATTACCGGTTCTGCGGTAGCTGCAATTGGAACGTCGATTTCATTACCAGGTGTATCAGATCGTGGTGTGGAGTTGACGTTTTCCAGTGACTCTAGAATCTGGTCAGCATGGCGTCTTACAATGCTCTCCCCAACGTCCATGGTATACATGAGAGGTCCTTGTCGTGTACAAATCGTTCCTGGCTGCTATTTCTCAGTGCGGTAGTCCCGGGCCAAAACTGGTTGACCTATCTTAAAACTCCTGGTCGGCCTTTCATTCATATTCTGAAACTGCCTGTTCTCCACATCTCATCGGACGTTTGGCTTAACCAAATCCAAGCGGCATCGTAGTCTTCGATTGAAGAACATCATGGCTGGAGTTTGATTGGTAACCGCATGTGTCGCATTCCGGTAGGCAAACAAGAAGTTGTCCACCTTGTGTTGTAGGGGTATATCTTCATTACACATTGCCTTGATAGCCTTCTTGAATGTTTGGACAAACCTCTCGGCCAATCCATTAGTGGCTGGATGATATGGGGCAGATGTGTAATGCTTAACACCATTGTTCTTTAAGAATCTCTGGAACTCTTCAGACACAAACTGTGGTCCATTGCCAGAGCAAATCTGTTCAGGCAGCCCATTCCTGGCGAATATGGTTCGTAAAACTGCGATAGTTTTTTCCGTGGTGGTTGAGGACATTTTTATTACCTCTGGCCACTTTGAATGTGCATCCACCGCAATTAAAAACATCGAGTCCATGAAGGGACCAGCAAAATCAATGTGCACCCTTTGCTATGGAGATGAGGGCCACTCCCATGGATGCAGAGGAGCTTGTGCTGGGGCGTTTTGGACCTTCTGGCATCCTGCACAGCTCTTGGTCATCTCTTCGATTTCTCTATCGATTCCCGGCCACCACACAAACGCTCTGGCTAAGCTCTTCATTTTTACCCCACCCAGATGACCCTCATGAAGCTCATTGAGCACTCTATCCGTCAACTTAGGTGGAATTACTACTCTGGATCCACACATCAAGGTTCCTCTGCACACTGACAGCTGTTCTCTTCTTGGCGAAAATGCTGGCAGCAGTGGTTCGCCATGTGCTGGCCATCCCTTCACCGTTAAATCATAGACACGTGATAGTGTCGGGTCATTCCGTGTTTCCTTTTCTATGTTTGCATTCGTCACAGGGAGACATTCGACTATGGTCGAGTGGAATAACTCCATTGGATCCACTGCAAGGTCTTCTTCTTCCACCGTCGGCAACGGTAGACGTGACAATCCATCAGCATTTCCATGCTGTTTAGTTCCCCTGTACTCGATGTCATATTGGTGTGCCCCTAGGAAAAGGGACCATCTCTGCAGCCGTTGTGCTGTCATTATCGGTACGCCCTTCTGAGGGTTGAAAATGGAGACAAGAGGTTGATGATCGGTTAGTAGAGTAAATTTTTGACCGTGCAGATAGTGATTGAACTTCTTCACCCCCCACACTAGGCTGAGGGCCTCTCTGTCAATCTGGGCGTAGTTATGCTCGGCAGAAGTTAACGAGCGTGACGCAAAAGCTATCGGCCTCTCCAAACCATCAAGGAATTTATGTGACAGTACCGCCCCAATGCCATAGGGAGACGCATCACACGCCAGCCTGATTGGCAGTGCTGGGTTGTAGTGAGCCAATACTTCCTTCGAAGTGATTAAGTCCTTACTCTTCTGAAAAGCACGTTTACAATCATCGCTCCATTTCCATGCTACCCCCGTTCGTAGCAGAGCATTCAGTGGATGCAGAATTGTCGACAAATTCAGCAAAAACTTATGATAGTAATTCACCAACCCGAGGAATGACCTCAGTTGCGACACATTTTCAGGCGCTGGGGCCTTAACAACCGCTTCAATTTTGTCAGGGGACTTATGTAACCCCTCTTCATCAATCACGTGGCCACAATACGATATCTGTTTCTTAAAAAAATCGCACTTGGGGCGGTTGGCTCGCAGCCCATGTTCCCGTAGTCTAGTGAGCACCTGTTCTAGGTTGTTAAGGTGTTCACTGTCATCTTCACCTGTTACAAGGATGTCGTCCAAGTAACACTGAGTCCCCGGAATCCCTTGCAGGACTTGTTCCATCGCTCGTTGCCATATCGCCGGAGCCAATGCTACTCCGAATACCAATCGATGATACTGGTAAAGACCTTTGTGAGTGTTTATCGTGAGATACTTCCTAGAGGACTCTTCAACCTCCATCTGCAAATATGCTTGTGCTAGGTCAATTTTTGTAAAACGCTTCCCTCCAGACAGTGAGGTGAAGATGTCTTCTATCCTTGGAAGAGGATATTGTACTGTGTGAAGGACAGGGTTCACCGTCACCTTGAAATCCCCACAGATGCGAATCTTCCTTGGCTCTCCGGACTTATTGGTTAACGTTTTCTTCATGACAGGAACGATGGGTGTCGCCCACTCGCTCCAGTTGACCTTAGACAACACGCCCGCCTTCTCCAGATTCTCCAGCTCTGCCTCGACGGCAGGACGAATTGCATATGGTACCGGTCTTGCTTTGAAAAACTTGGGAACTGCATTCTCTTCTATTTTTAACGAGGCGGTTACGCCTTTAAGCGTGCCCAGTTCTTGTTGAAATACCTCTTTGGCGTTAGCTAAGATTGTTGACAATCGTCCAGGAGTGACGTCTTCATCTTTTTTACCGTCCACCATCATTGCATGAATGGAATGCCAATCTAAGTTTATCTTCCTGATCCATTCCCGTCCCAATAACGGTGGTCCACCATTTGGCAGTATGTAGAGATACAATTTCCGTATTTTCTTGCCATTGTATTCGACAGGCACCCTTATTTTTCCTCTGGGGTATACTTTTTGCCCCGTATACATCGTCAAGATGATGGATGTCTCTCTCAAGGGTATGTGTGAAAATAGCCGCTCATAGTCTCGTCGATTCATGACGGTTAGCGCTGATCCTGTATCCAATTCCATTTTAACTTGGGACCCTGCTATCGTGAGGGTGACCCAAATGGTTCGGTGATCCTCTTTTGCGATTACATTGTGAAGTTTGAGACAGCTTAATCTCCTGTTCTCGGATTCACTATCGCTCATCTGGTCTTCGGAACTACTGTCCGTCATCTTTTGTACTTTGTTGTACGGTTCCTTAGTAGCCTTTTTGTTGTCGCTGGTCTTCTTCCCAGACCTACAAACTCGTGCAATGTGTCCAATCTTCCCGCATTGTCTGCATATTTTGTCTTTGGACCAGCAGTCCTTCTGGTCATGGTTAGTTCTGCCGCAGCAATAACATTTTGCAAATCCCCGTGTCATTTCGTGGGTGCCGTATTCCTGTGGTTTTTGTTGAATTTCTGCAGCTCCCCTGGCTGCTGCTTCATACGATACTCCCACGCTGAAAGCCTTATCTAGCGTCAGCTCTTTTTCTGCGAGTAACTTCTTCTGTGTTCCTTCACTCAGGAGTCCACAGACAAATTTGTCCCGTAGGGTATCTGCCAGTCCTGCTCCGAACTGGCAGTGCTTTGATAGCTTGCGTAGTTCCGTAAATACTCAGCATTGCTCTCATCTTTGTGCTGAGTTCTCCTGTGGAATTTAAATCTTTCTGCTATCAACAGCGGTGCAGGGTTTAAGTGCTCCTGTAGAACAGCAACAATTTCGTTAAAACTCTTCGCCTTCGGTTTGGCTGGAGTAATCAGATCCCGCAATAGGCTGTACGTTCTAGCGCCCATTACGTTTAGCAATATTGATGCCTTTTTCCCCTCCGCTATTTCATTTGTCTCGAAATATACCTCGACTCTTTCCACATACGTGGTCCAGTCCTCTAATGTATTATCAAAACAGTGATACAGCCAGTCTTCGGCATCTTGCAAATCTAAAATGGCGCCTCCCGGCTTTGCCTTCTTCTCCGATTTAACAAAATGGCACCTCCCGCGCTTTTCCTTCTTCCCCGCTGTTGTTAGCGCTGCTTTCCACGGTTTCTTGCGCGTATTCTTTTTCTTTTATTATTTTTCCGTCGTGGAGCGGACCCTCTGGAACACTTCCCTCCCTCTTCTGAGGTCCGAACGCTGCCCAGCTTCGAAACACCGGCCGCGCCCTGTATGCTCCACCCTCTCTCTCTCTCCTTGCTTCCCGACTCGCTGCCCGGCCCCGTTGCAGCCCAGGAAGGATCAGAGCACTACCTGCCACCAGCCCGATTAGCTGGGAAGCCACGGACCGAGGAACCCAGCCTGGCTCTGGACAGTCTCTCCTGCAAGTTTTGAAATCGATGATTGACGGTCGACGCCCGTTTCTCGAGTTTCAATGGCCTATTTTTTTTTTTCTTTCTTCTGGCTCCGACCTTCAACACGTCGTCGGAGCTGCTGCTGAGTTGCAGGTAAGTTTGTTTCTAACTCGTCGCCAGTGTTAAGTCCGTGAATGATTGAGACACGGACTAGCAGGAGAGAAACAAACAAGTCTTTACTGGTGAAAGGCATAAACGAAACTAAACAACAGGGGCTCTCTAGCGCCTTTTATACAGGGGTGGTCACTGCCGGTACTGCAGTCTGAGACCAGTTATTCTCTTAAAGGTACATACACAACAATAATAAAGAATGCTCGGAAGGAACCTTTGTTCTTGAAAGAAAGAAGAGTTTGGTGGGACAATTTCAAATATGAGGTAAAAGTTTTTTCGGTACGTTATGGGAAAAAGAGGGCGGCAGCTAACCGGCATCGAGAAGAGAATATAAACAAAAGGTTTACAGATGTCTGTAAAGCAGTTGACGGAGGGGATAAGGGAGCTGAGACTAAGTTCCGGGTGCTAAAGGAAGAGTGGGAATTATTGCAAGCTGAAAAATGCAAGGGGGCCATTCTCCGTGCAAAGGCTAGAGATGCATTGGAGGGCGAAAGATGCACTAGATATTTTCTAGAGCAAGAGAAGCTGCAACAGAGATTATCGTTAATTGAAGAGTTGAAGGTTAGGGAGAAGATCATTCATGAAAGTGGGGAGATTTTAGAGGCGGCTAGCAGCTTTTATCAAGAGTTATATACAAAAGAAGACATTTCTAATTTGGCGATGGAGAAGGTTACTGCTTTTATTGAAGAGGGTTTAAAGGAGGATGAGAGAAGCATGTGTGACAAAGAAGTTGGATTAGCGGAAATAAAAGTAGCAATAAGTGGAATGAAGCGGGGGAAAAGCCCAGGGTCCGATGGACTAAGTGCAGAATTTTATAAAGAATTTTTCGAGATTTTAAGTCCATTGCTCTTAGAAGTTTTTAAGGAAATTAAAATTGAGGGAAGCCTGGCCCCATCTATGAGGAGAGGTATCGTAAGCTTAGCTTATATAAGAATAAAGGGGATAGATGGGATCTGAAGAATTGGAGGCCCATCACATTATTAAATGTGGATTATAAGATCTTGGCGAGGGTTATGGCAAATCGTTTGAAGGAGGTGTTACCGGAGATAGTTTGGCCCTCTCAGTCCTATGGAGTCATAGGCCGGGACATCGCAGACTCTGTGGTCTCAATCCAAGATGCGATAGAGCTCATGGAAGAGAGGGGGAGGGAGGCTTATGTATTAAAGATAGATCAAGAGAAAGCCTTTGACAGGGTCTCTCATGAGTTTTTATTGAAGGTTTTGGAAGCATTTGGTTTCAAGGAAAATTTCATTCAATGAATAAGGATTTTTTATTCAAACATATTTAGCTGCGTTAAATGTAATGGTTTTTTTATCCAAGTATTTTCCGATACAGAGATCAGTGAGACAGGGTTGTCCCCGTCCCCATTGTTGTACACATTGGTAGCAGAACCATTAGGTTACATGATGCAAAAGAAACAAGGTGTAGTTGGGATTGTGGTCCCCAGTTCTGGGCTGGTGTCAGTGATACACCAATATGCAGATAACACAACCTTAACATTGAGAAATGGGGAGTCAGTGAGGAAAGCTATGGATGTAGTGGAGGAATATTGTAGAGCTTCAGGAGCCAGAGTGAATTATAGTAAGTCCCAATGCCTGGTTGCAGGGAGGGGTAGGGGGGAATGGTTGGGCTATGTCCCTTTAAGGTGGTGGAGGTTTTGGAAGTTCTGGGGGTGCATATGGGGTGCAAGAAAGATCGGGATGAAGTGGATCAATTAAATTGGGAACCGACGGTTATGAAAATTAAAAAGATTTTGGGAAGATGGGAAAGAAGGTCGTTGAAAGTGCAAGGAAGAGCGACAGTGGTGTCTGCTCTCCTGCTATTTAAGCTATGGTACTTATTGACGGTGGAGGATATTCCTGAGTGGGCGGAAAAGTCCATCCGAGAGGCTTGTGTGAGGTTTTTATGGGAAGGGAAACCAGCCTTGGTGGCATACAATACCATCATTGGATGGAGAAATCAGGGAGGACTCAATTTTCCAGATATTGATTTGAAGAAGAAATCCTTTAGAATCAAATGGGTGAAGAGATTTCTTCAGAAGTCAAATACAAGTTTTTGGAAGAGTTGTTTTGAACATTTTTAAAAACGAAGTGGGATAGGAGGGCAGGGGATATTGTATATGGAATACAATAATATGTTTTTGAAATCGATTAAACTTCTCCCTAGGTTTTATACGAGGGTTGTAGAGACTTGGGCCCAATTTTTAAAGAGTGTGCAGTTTATGCCCAAGGGGGCTGAGGAATTTTTAGAACAGCCCTTATTTTTGAGCAGGTGGGTCAACATCGAAGGAGAGGTCTTATTTAATCAAGCTTTTATAAAAGCTGGGATTACATCTGTGAAAGATGTATTATACAAGGTAATTCCAGGTTGGTTGCTGGAAGCGATAGTGAGGGACATGGTGTGGGAGGAGGATGAGGAGGTAGAAGGAAAAGCAATAGGAATCATGTATGAGAAGATTGTGAGGGCAACGCCACAGGATTGGATGGAAGAAATAAATACGGAAATTTCCAAAGGAAGTAAAATGCATCCTGCTTTTCCAAGCTTTGTACTGGAGAAAGGGGGAGAGTTAGTTCAATTTGACAACTGTAATACTCGAGATTTCTATGAGGTATTCAGAGAATGGAGATTCAAGACACCTGCTGGTCAGGAGTTTTGGCAGAGTATATACCCACAGCTGGGCTTCAACAGGATTTGGAAGGGAGTGTGGGCGAATTTTAAATGCCCAGAATGGATTGAACTGGATTTCAAATTGGCTCATAACCGGATTTTTACCATGACGGTCTTGTGCAAGATTGGACGAGTGGAGGCGGCAGCTTGCCCAATGTGTGGGACACGGGATGAGACTCTGTCCCATTTACTGGTGTTATGTCCACAGTTAAATAACTTTAAGTATTATGTTCGACAGTTGTGTGAAGCTTTTTTGCTGGGTGGGGACCGAAGAGCGAGAATGGGAATCCCGTGGGACTCAATTTTGAGATGGGGATTGCAGGAGAGTCTGCCTGAGTCTAGCGGAGCGGCAATTAATTTAATGCTCAGTTTGGCTAGATTCGTGATTGTGCAAAGAAGGAATGCTCTGGTTTTTAAGGGGAGGAGAATCAATCTAAAAGAGTATTTTAAATATAAGCTGAAAGATCATTATAAGGCTCTGTGGATGTTTTATTCAGAAAGGAATTTAAGGACAGTATTTTACAACCAATTTTTAAAGTACAATTGATTAATATATGTTACAGGTGACAAATTAAACTTCAGGTTTTGATGTTAAAATGTGGTGGCGGAATGGCTGCGCAGAGCGGTGGAATTGATTTGTATCATACAATGTAATGATTACGGTGTTGTAAATGTTCTTAATGTTCAATAAAGTATAATATTAAAAAAAGTGGGTAGCACTCTTGCCTTCTGAGTCAGAAGGTTGTGGGTTCAAAGTCCCACTCCAGCGACTTGAGCACTAGGCTGACACTCCAGTGCAGTACTGAGGGAGTGCTGCACTGTTGGAAGTGCTGTCTTTTGGATGAGATGTTAAACCGAAGCCCTGCCTGCTTTCTCAGGTGGACGTAAAAGACCCCATGGCACTATTTCGAAGAAGAGCAGGGGAGTTATCCCTGGTGTCCTGGTCAATATTTATCCCTCAATCAACATAACAAAAACAGATTATTTGGTTATTATCACATTGCTGTTTGTGGGAGTTGGCTGCCGCATTTCCAACAGTGACTACACTCCAAAAAAATTACATCATTGGCTGTAAAGCGCTTTGAGACGTCTGCTGTATAAACACAAGTCTTTCTTTCTTTTTATTTTAATAGCTGTTGAGACTTCTAAGCGAAATGGCTTCTAAGAGAAATGTCCTTTCTCAGGTACACCCACTGAAATTGAAGTAACACTGCAAGTTTCTATACCCTGGAGTATAAAGTCCTTATGATTGTGGAGCATCCTTCGTTTCCGTCCAAGTCAGAAATCTGTTCGCCATAAAATTTTATTTACTTTACAGAAGTTCATGTGAAGTTTAAGTGGACAACTTTGTATAACTCTCGTACTAATAGGATATTGTTATTTTTTGAACAGTGTGAAATTAATACAAGAATGTTAGAAAAGAGAGAAAAATAAATACTTTTTTGCAGAAATCAAAAATAATGCCAAGTGTGGATTTATTGAAAAATACCATCAAACCCACATATCCCAAAGGAAGCTGTGATTATTGAGTTCTAAGGTAATAAAGCCTAGGACCTCATGAGTTGTGTGAATTACACATTTTCTGGTACAAACGTTTAACTGTAATGAAAGTGCAGCCTCTGATCTTTTTTATGTGCCTTTTAGGGGTCAACACGTATTTTGAAGGATAATAAACAGACTTACCAGAGTCCAATACAGAGGCCGCTGACCATATAAGTGACTCTGTAAACCCATCTGAAAAATGTAATTACTGTATGTACAATAGTGTTCACAGAGCAGCACTTTATGAATAAATTCTCCGTTGATTGGGGTGATGCAATGAAGGAGCACTTGGCAGAAGTGGATTCCAATCAGATATATCTACAGCAGCAGGATTAACCTGGGAAAGTTTTCTCCAAAGGATACTGGCCAAATTGATGGTTCGGTCAGACCAATATGACATTTACTACTGACAGGAATAAGAATGCCATTGATCTTGGCTGTAGAATATTTAGAGCCATTACTAAATTTCCATCAGCAGTCATTTTATTAATTGGGAGCAGACTTCCATTGTATCACTGAACTACTTGCCATTAAGCAGCTTGTAAGTGAGTATGCCTCCAATTCATGTAACCTCCCCATGTGGCATAGTGATAAAATTGATTCATTAACACAGAGCCTTAGCTGTGACAACATTAACTCTTCCCTGTATAACACTAAGAAACGGTGCAGGGGCAAACTCTCCATGCTGATTGCTTCAGTTACAGGATTCCACCAGTGGGGAATTCCATATCTAGCAGTCTCACCATTGGAATAATGGATGCCATTCCCTGTTGGGGGAGGGGAATGGATTGAGGGGTCAATCTGTGCCAAACTTGTTAGCAGCTAACAAAGCAGGGGTAGGCCCTGGCGCAAGCATGGGAAGAAGTGGGCTGCTTGACCACTCAGCTATGGGATGGTGGGTGGAGTTAGGAGAAGAGGACAATAGTAAACTGGATAATCCAAGGATATTATTCCACTCTTCTGTTTTATTTCTGCTCGTAAAACTATCAACAAAAATGCCTGCAATTTCATCGTGCCCTCACAGTCAGATTCACGCTCCCCAACCAGCTAACAAGCAGGTGAACATAGTCGAGAAGTGTTAAAGTTTGGAAATGCAGCTACTTACTCACCGAAGTGTAAGGAAAAAACAGTGCTGTTCGGAAATGTTTACTACTCAGGACGTACACACAGTATTGTCCTTCAGGTAAGCGCATGCATTCAGCCATCACCAATCCTGCGAACAACTGTCCTCTAGCAGTCCACAACACATTACCACTACACTCTGCCATGCTAGCCTATCGCCAAGCTCCCAATGACAGCACACTTACTGAAACCTCTGACACCTGACTATGCAGCCCTGATGCTAGATCATGCAATCCCAATGCCAGAGACACAGCTGATATTAGATCACACAGGCCCAATATCAAACCTCACATCCCTGATGTCAGGCCACACAGGCCCGTATTTATGGGTTCAGGTCATTTTAATAGCGACAATGCTTCCCCAGCACAGGAATGCTCTTTGGAAAGGACTTGCATCCAAAAGTGGGGAAGGAAGATGCACTGTTGCAGTGGAAAGGACTACTGGCCTCATGTCTGAAGCTTCCTCATGTGTAGGCATTGAAGCAGACCTTAAGGCAGCAGGCTCTATACTACGCTCTGGACAGATAGTGACATCTGTGCCCTCTCCTTGCAGCCCACTGGTGCTGTGCACAGGCTCAAAGGTGCTACTGGTCAGTGCCAGTACAGACCGAATACTCCCAACCTTGGCCTTGGGAGCCTTGTGAAAGTATCCAGTTTAAAGCATCTAAGGCAGCACTGTTAGCAGCCACTCCAGAAGCTATCAATGTCCTTAGAGGCTGTTCCTGGTATCTTGATGCAGCAAAAATCTCCAAAGGCTATCACAGTCGCCAAGGTGTTCTGTAGATTGTGGGAAACCTCCCACGTTGTTTTGCAGATGTGGGTAGTGGATTCTTCCCAATTGTCCATCATCTCAACCATATTCACAGAAACCATTTCAGCTGCCTCCACATAAGATGGATTCTTCCGAATCAGAGCTCTTTTGAAAACTGGGTCCCTGAGATCTTGCTCCCTATGCTCCTGAGCAGAGGGTGGTCCTTTCTCCACCCTCCATGATCGGATGGCACATTCCCTCTCTTGCACTCCTAGGTTTTCCTTCTCACCAGTGCTTAGTGTTTAACCCAGTGACAGAGTTCAGACTCAGCAGCTACTTCCACGCATGTGGATGTCTCTGTGTTGGTGCTTGTAAGATGCTATGATGTAATTGATGGGGAAGTGAGAGCAGTAGAGCTGTGGTTTGGGCAGTTAATTCCCCAGTGGAAGTGGCTCATCACTGTGGCTGGCCACTTCCTGCAAGGCACTCCCTATGATGTGACCCACAGAAGAGCTTGCTTTGGTACACACTGTGACATTTTCCCCTTGAAGAAATAGTTGCAGAGTGTAAGGGTTTTGCAATACTTTGAGAAAGCACGTAATGCTGAGACTACCTATGATGAGCATTTCCCAACTTTTACTAACCTTCAGTTGCCACCTTACCTCGAACCTCTGTTAGAAACTAGGGGTGCCTAAAATATATATGGTTATGCGAATGAAACTGTAAAGCAAATAATAGTGTTTAAATAATTGTATGTTTCTGCTTGAGACAAGTAAGGGGTTAATGTATAAATTGTGTCTTATTGGAACTGTACAAGCTTCGTTTTCCTGGAGGCTTGTAATAGACTTTGAGACAAAATATCTTCAGTTGACAGGGAACGGTAGCATAGCGGTTATGTTACTGGACTAGTAATCCAAAGACGTGAGTTCAAATGCAGCTGCGGAATTTAATTTTTTTTAATTAAATAAATCTGGAATATAATGCTAGCATGATGACCATGAAACTATCGGATTGTCGTAAAAACCCATCTGTTTCACTAATGCCTGTTAGGGAAGAAAATCTGCTGTCTTTACTTGGTCTGGCCTATATGTGACTCCAGACTCACAGCAATATGGTTGACTCTTAACTGCCCTCTGAAAATAGCCTAGCAAGCCACTCAGTTGAAAAAAAACTGAATACGAAAAGCAATGAGAATAAAACTGGACGGACCACCTGACATCGACCTCGGCACCGGCTATGGACATGACAACGGCTCACCCAGCCCAGTTGACCCTGCAAAGTCTGCCTCACCAACATCTGGGGACTTGTGCCAAAATTGGGAGATCTGTCCCACAGACTAGTCAAGCAACAGCCTGACATAGTCATACTCACAGAATCATACCTTTCAGCGAATGTCCCCAACTCCTCCATCACCATCCCTGGGTATGTCCTGTCCCATCGGCAGGACAGACCCAACAGTGGCGGGGAGGGTGGGGGTGGTGGCACAGTGGTATACAGTTGGGAAGGACTGGCCCTGGGAGTTCTCAACATTGACTCCGGACCTCATGGCTTCAGGTCAAGCATGGGCAAGGAAACCTCCTGCTGATTACCACCTACTGCCCTCCCTCAGCTGATGAATCAGTACTCCTCCATGTCCAACACCACTTGGAACAAGCACTGAAAGTAGCAAGGGCACAGAATGTATTCTGGGTGGGGGACTTCAATGTCCATCACCAAGAGTGGCTCGATCGCACCACTACTGGCCGAGTCCTGAAGGACATAGCTGTCAGTCTGGGCCTGCGACTGGTGGTGAGAGAACCAACACGTGGGAAAAACCTGCTTGACCTCGTCCTCACCAATCTTTTTAAAATAATTTTTTTATGGGATCTGGGCTTCACTGGCAAGGCCAGCATTTATTGCCCATCCCTAATTACCCTTGAGAAGGTGGTGGTGAGCCACCTTCTTGAACCGCTGCAGACCGTCTGGTGATGGTACTCACACAGTGCTGTTAGGGAGGGAGTTCCAGGATTTTGACCCAGTGACGATGAAGGATCGGTGATATACTTCTAAGTCAGAATGGTGTGTGACTTGGAGGGGAACTTGGAGGTGGTGGTGTTCCCATGCGCCTGCTGCCCTTGTCCTTCTAGGTGGAAGAGGTTGCGTGTTTGGGAGGTGCTGCCAAAGAAGCCTCGGCGAGTTGCTGCAGTGCATCTTGTAGATGGTACACACTGCAGCCAAGGTACGTCGGTGGTGGAGGGAGTGAATGTTTAAGGTGGTGGATGGGGTGCCAATCAAGTGGGCTGCTTTGTCCTGAATGATGTTGAGCTTCTTGAGTGTTGTTGGAGCTGCACTCATCCAGGCAAGTGGAGAGTATTCTATCACACTCCTTACTTGTGCCTTGTAGATGGTGGAAAGGCTTTGGGGAGTCAGGAGGTGGGACACTCGCCGCAGAATACCTAGCCTCTGACCTGCTCTTGTTGCCACAATATTTATGTGGCTGGTCCAGTTAAGTTTCTGGTTAATGGTGACGCCCAGGATGTTGATAGTGGGGGATTCAGCGATGGTAATGCCATTGAATGTCAAAGGGAGGTGGTTAGACTCTCGCTTGTTGGAGATAGTCATTGCCTGGCACTTCTGTGGCGCGACTGTTACCTGCCACTTATCAGCCCAAGCCTGAACATCGTCCAGGTCTTGTTGCATGCGGGCATGGACTGCTTCATTATCTGAGGAGTTGTGAATGGCGCTGAACACTGTGCAGTCATCAGCGAACATCCCCATTTCTGACCTTATGTTGGCGGGAAGGTCATTGAGGAAGCAGCTGAAGATGGTTGGGCCTAGGACACTGCCCTGAGGAACTCTTGCAGCAATGACCTGGGGCTGTGATGATTGACATTCAACCACCACAACCATCTTCCTTTGTGCTAGGTATGACTCCAGCCAGTGGAGCGTTTTCCCCCCGATTCCCATTGACTTCAGTTTTACTAGTGCTGCTTGATGCCAGACTCGGTCAAATGCTGCTTGATGTCAAGGGCAGTAACTCTCACCTCACCTCTGGAATTCAGCTCCTTTGTCCATGTTTGGACCAAGGCTGTAATGAGGTCGGGAGCTGAGTGGTCTTGGCGGAACACAAACTGGGCATCAGTGAGCAAGTTATTGGTGAGTAAGTGCTGCTTGATAGCACTGTCAGTGACACCTTCCATCACTTTGTTGGAAGGAGTCTACCTGTCGCAGATGCATCGGTCCATGACAGCATTGGTAGCAGTGACCACCACACAGTTATTGTGGAGACAAAGTCCCATCTTCACACAGAGGACACCCTCCATCGTGTTGTGTGGCACTACCACCATGCTAAATGGGATAGATTCAGAACAGATCTAGCAGCCCAAACCTGGGCATCCCTGAGGCGCTATGGGCAATCAGCAGCAGCAGAATTGTATTCCACCACAATCTGTAACCTCATAGCCCAGCACATCCTTCATTCTACCATTACCATCAAGCCAGGGGACCAACCCTGGTTCAATAAGAACTGTAGAAGGGGATGCCAGGAGCAGCACCAGGCATACCTAAAAATGCAGTGCAAATCTGGGGAAGCTGCAACACAGGACTACATGCATGCTAAAAAGTGGAAGCAGCATGCTATAGACAGAGCTAAGCAATCCCACAATCAACAGACCAGATCAAAGCTCTGCAGTCCTGCCACATCCAGTCGTGAATGGTGGTGGACCATTAAACAACTAACGGGAGGAGGAGACTCCATGAATATCCCCATCCTCAATGATGGTGGAGCCCAGCACGTGAGTGCAAAAGACAAAGCTGAAGCGTTTGCAACCATCTTCAGCCAGAAGTGCCGAGTGGATGATCCACATCGGCCTCCTCCTGAGGTGCTCACCATCACAGAAGCCAGTCTTCAGCCATTTCGATTCACTCCACATGATATCAAGAAATGGCTGAGCGCACTGGATACAGCAAAGGCTATGGGCCCCGACAACATCCCGGCTATCGTGCTGATGAATTGTGCTCCAGAACTGGCCGCGCCTCTAGCCAAGCTGTTCCAATACAGCTATAACACTGGCATCTATCCGACAATGTGGAAAACTGCCCAGGTATGTCCTGTGCACAAAAAGCAGGACAAATCCAATCCGGCCAATAACCGCCCCATCAGTCTACTCTCAATCATCAGCAAAGTGATGGAAGGTGTCATCGACAGTGCTATCAAGCGACACTTACTCACCAATAACCTGCTCAATGATGCCCAGTTTGGGTTCCGTCAGGACCACTTGGTCCCAACATGGACAAAAGAGCTGAATTCCAGAGGTGAGAACATAAGAACATAAGAACATAAGAAATAGGAGCAGGAGTAGGCCAATCGGCCCCTCGAGCCTGCTCCGCCATTTAATAAGATCATGGCTGATCTGATCCTAACCGCCAATCTACTATCACAGAACCATCTCCTGAATCTAACAGAATTAGACACACGAAATAGGAGCAGGATCAGGCTACACGGCCCATGGGCCCGCTCCGCTACCCACAGGGCCATGTCCGATCCGAATCTAGACTCATGTCCAAATTCCTGCCCGCTCCCCATAACCATTAATTCCCTTTACTTCTAGGAAACTGTCTATTCCTGTTTTAAATTTATGTATTGATGTAGCTTCTACAGCTTTTTGGGGCAGCATATTCCATGGACCTACCACCCTCTGAGTGAAGTAGTTCCTCCTCATCTCAGTTTTGAAAGAGCAGCCCCTTATTCTAAGACTATGCCCCCTAGTTCTAGTTTCACCCATCATCGGGAACATCCTCCCCGCATCCACCCGATCCAACCCCTTCACAATCTTATATGTTTCAATAAGATCGCCTCTCATTCTTCTGAACTCCAATGAGTAGAGTCCCAATCTACTCAACCTCTCCTCATATGTCCATCCCCTCATCCCCGGGATTAACCGAGTGAACCTTCTTTGTACTGACTCGAGAGCAAGTATGTCTTTTCTTAAGTATGGACACCAAAACTGTATGCAATATTCCAGGTGCGGTCTCACCAATACCTTGTACAACTGAAGCAATACCTCCCTATTTTTATATTCTATCCCCCTAGCAATGAAAGCCAACATTCCATTGGCCTTCTTAATCACTTGCTGCACCTGCATACTAACCTTTTGAGTTTCGTGTACCAGGACCCCCCAGATCCCTTTGTACTTCAGTACTTTCCAGTTTCTTGCCATTAAGATAATAACTTGCTCTATGATTTTTCCTTCCAAAGTGCATAACCTCACACTTTCCAGTATTGTATTCCATCTGCCAAATCTCTGCCCACTTCCTTAGCTTGTCTATGTCCCCTTGCAGGTTTTTTATGTCCTCCTCACTCACCACTTTCCCTCCCATCTTAGTATCATCTGCAAACTTTGATATGTTACACTCGGTCCCCTCCTCCAAATCATTAATATAGATTGTAAAGAGTTAGGGACCCAGCACTGACCCCTGCAGAACACCACTAGTTACTGATTGCCAGTCTGAGAATGAACCATTTATCCCAACTCTCTGCCTTCTGTTAGATAGCCAATCCTCTATCCATGCCAGAATATTACCCCCAATCCCGTGATTTTTTATCTTAAGCAATAATCTTTTGTGTGGCACCTTGTCAAATGCCTTTTGGAAGTCTAAATACACTACATCCACTGGTTCCCCTTTATCCACCCTATATGTTACTTCCTTAAAGAACTCCAGCAAATTTGTCAAACATGACTTCCCCTTCATAAAACCATGCTGACTTTGTCCTATCCAAATGTCCTGTTACTGTCTCCTTAATAATGGACTCCAAAATTTTACCTACCACAGATGTTAGGCTAACCGGTCTATAGTTTCCAGCCTTCTGTCTACTGCCCTTTTTAAATAAGGGTGTTACATTAGCAGTTTTCCAGTCTGCCGGGACCTTTGCTGAGTCCAGGGAGTTTTGGAAAATTATTACCAATGCATCCACAATCCCTACCGTCACTTCCCTCAAGACCCTAGGATGTAAGCCATCAGGTCCAGGTGATTTATCCGCCTTGAGTCCCATTATTTTACCGAGTACCACTTCCTTAGTGATTTTGATCGTGTTTAGCTCCTCCCCCCCTATAGCCCCCTGTTTGTCCAGTGTTGGGATATTCTTAGTGTCCTCTACTGTAAAGACTGATACAAAATATTCATTCAGTGTTTTTGCCATCTCCATATTTCCCACCATTAATTTCCCGGTCTCATCCTCTAAGGGACCAACATTTACTTTAGCCACCCTTTTTCTTTTTACTTTCATAATCTATCTTCCCTTTCTTAATCAATCTTTTTGTTATTTTTTGCTGTCTTTTAAAGTTTTCCCAATCCTCTATCCTCCCACTAGATTTGGCTACCTTATATGCCCTTGCTTTTAGTTGAATACTATCCTTAATGTCTTCACTTAGCCACGGATGGCTGTCTTTTCTTTTACACCCATTTCTTCTCAGTGGAATATATATTTTTAGGAAGTTGTAAAATAACTCCTTAAATGTACACCACTGATCATGTATCGTCTTACCCTTTAATCTATTTTCCCAATCCACTCTACTCAATTCCGCTCTCATACCTTCATAGTCTCCTTTATTCAAGCTTAGCACGCTTGTTTGAGATCCAACCTTCTCACCCTCTAATTGAATATGAAATTCAACCATGTTATGGTCACTCATTCCAAGGGGATCCTTTACTAGGACATTTTTAATTAATCCTGTCTCGTTAAACAGGACCAGATCTAAGGTTGCTTGCCCCCTGGTTGGTTCAGTTACATACTGCTCGAGAAACCCATCCCTAATACACTCAATGAACTCATCCTCAAGGTAGCCCTGCCCAATTTGATTTGTCCAATTAATATGATAGTTAAAATCCCCCATAATTATAGATGTTCCCTTATTACAAGCCTCAACTATTTCCTGATTGATACTCCGTCCAACATAGTTGCAACTGTTCGGAGGCCTATAGACTACGCCCACTAGTGTTTTTTTCCCCTTATTATTCCTTACCTCCATCCAAACTGTTTCATTATCCTGATCTTTTGACCCAATATAATTTCTCTGTATTACAGTGATTCCTTCCTTTATTAACATAGCCACCCCACCTCCCCTTCCTTCCTGCCTGTCCTTCCTGATCGTTAAATAACCTGGTATGTTTAATTCCCAGGCATTGTCACCCTGCAGCCATGTTTCTGTAATGGCCACAAGATCATACCCATATGTAGTTATTTGTGCCATTAACTCATCTATTTTGTTACGAATGCTACGTGCAGTCAGATAGAGAACTTTCAAATCTGTTTTGTGACACTTAGTTCCTGCTTTTGAGGTGAGAGTGTTGGACAGAGTATAAATCAACAAATAACGGAGGCCTGTAAAAAAGGTACGGTAATAATAATGGGTGATTTATTCTCCTTATTGATTGGACAAATCAAATTGGCCATGGTAGCCTTGGAGAGGAGTTCATAGAGTGTATCTGGGATGGTTTCCTAGAACAGCATGTCATGGAACCAACCAGGGAGCAGGCTATCTTGGATCTGGTACTGTGTAATGAGGCAGAATTAATAAATGATCTCATAGTAAAGGACCCTCTAGGAAAGAGTGATCATAACATGGTTGAATTTCAAACTCAGTTGGCGGGTGAGAAAGTTGTTTCTCAAACGAGTGTCTTGATCTTAAACAAAGGTAATTTCAATGGCATGAGGGCAGAACTGGCTAAAATGGACTGGAAAAATAAATTAAAAGGTAAAACAGTTAAAATGCAGTGGCGGACATTTAAGGAGATATTTTATAACTCTCAACAAAAATATATTCCAGTGAGAAAGAAAGATTTTAAGAGAAGGGAGCACTATCCGTGGCTAACTAAGGAAGTAAAGGATGGTATCAAATTGAAAATGAAGGCATACAATGTTGCCAAGATTGGTGGAAGGCCAGAAGATTGGGAAATTTTTAAAAACCAGCAAAGGATGACTAAAAAAATAATAGAGAGAGAAGATGAATTATAGAGTAAACTGGCAAGAAATATTAAAGCAGAAAGTAAGAGCTTCTACAGGCATATAAAAAGGAAGAGAGTAGCTAAATTAAACTTTGGTCTCTTAGAGGATGAGAATGGGGAATTAATAATGGGGAACGGGGAAATGGCAGAGACTCTGAATAAATATTTTGTATCTGTCTTCACGGTAGAAGACATTAACAACATCCCAATAATGGACAATCAAGGGGCCACAGGGAGGGGGGAACTAATGACGATCACTATCACTAAGGAAAAAGTACTTGGTAAAATAATGGGACGAAAAGACGACAAGTCCCCTGGACCAGATGGCCTGCATCCCAGGGTCTTAAAAGAAGTGGCTGCAGAGTTAATGGATGCATTGGTTGCAATATATCAAATTCCCCTGGACTCTGGAGAGGTCTCAGCGGATTGGAAAACCGCAAATGTAACACCCCTATTTAAGAAAGGAGGGAGACAGAAAGCAGGAAACTATAGACCAGTTAGCCTAGCATCTGTCATTGGGAAAATGCTGAAATCCTTCATTAAGGAAGCAGTAGCAGGTCATTTGGAAAATCATATTGCAGTCAAGCAGAGTCAGCATGATTTTATGAAAGGGAAATCATGTTTAACAAATTTGCTGAAGTTCCTTGAGGATGTAACGAGCAGGGTGGATAAGGGTGAGCCAGTGGATTTGGTGTGTTTAGGTTTCCAGAAGGCATTCGATAAGGTGCCACATAAAAGGTTACTGCATAAGATAAGAGCTCACGGAGTTGGGGGAAATATATTAGCATGGATAGAGAATTGGCTAACTAACAGAAAGCAGAGTTGGGATAAATGGGTCATTTTGCGGTTGGCAAACGGTAACTAGTGGGGTGCCACAGGGATCGGTGCTGGGGCCTCAACTATTTACAATCTACATTAATGACTTGGATGAAGGGACCGAGTGTAATGTAGCCAAGATAGGTGGGAAAGCAAGTTGTGCAGAGGAATCAAATAACTTACAAAGGGATATAGACAGGCTAAGTGAATGGGCAATCATTTGGCAGATGGAGTAAAATGTGGGAAAGTGCGAGGTTATCCACTTTGGAAGAAAAAATAAAAAAGAAAATTATTATTTAAATGGAGAGAGATTACAAAATGCTACAGTTCAGAGGGACCTCTGGGTCCTTGTGCATGAAACAGAAAAAATTAGCATGCAGGTGCAGCAAGTAATCAAAAAGGCAAATGGAATGTTGGCCTTTATTGCAAGGGGGTTGGAGTATAAAAGCAGGGAAGTCCTGCTACAACTGTACAGGGTTCTGGTGAGACCACACATTGAGTACTGCGTACAGTTTTGGTCTCTTTATTTAAGGAAGGATATACTTGCATTGGAGGCAGTTCAGAGACGATTCACATGGTTGATGTTAGATCTGTGATTCTGAGAGTATGATGTTTTCCAATAACTACACGGATGCTGTATCTTAACAATCAACAGGTGTTTACTGGAGTAGGGTAGTCTCAAGACTGGGGGTACAGAGGCATGCTCAAGGCTTATATACAGGTGTGGTCACAGCCGGCACTACAGTATACAGGAGCTGTAAAAGTAGTTCTCTCTTAAAGGTACATACACTACAATTCCTCCCCTTTTAGATTAGCAGTACCCATAATATTCAAATAACAATTAACACTTTAACATGCACATTAAACAAAATTAGTCCATTTATAGATTCAGTCTTTGGGGCGGCTTCCTGATCCTTTCTGGATAGCGCCTTTCCTGAAGTTCTTGTTCTTGGTGCGGAGGCGATTCTGGCCCCTTTTCGTTGGTTAGTTAATCAGTTTCCACCGCTACTGGTTCTGAGGTAGATGCTACTGGTATGTCGGGTTCATCCCCAGGTACTCGAGACATGGGGTTGACTCATTCCTGTGACGCTAAGATCTGATCGACGTGGCGTCTCACAATGTTTCCCCCGACATCCACTGTGTACATTAATGGCCCCTGTCTTGTGCATATCGTTCGGGGTTACCATTTCTCTGTTCGGTAGTCACGGGCCAAGACTGGTTGTCCTACATTGAAGCTCCTTGTCGGCTTCTCATTGATGTGCTGGAATTGTTTATCCTCAACATTTCTTCGCACATTTGGTCTGAGCAAATCCAGACGAGATCTCAACCTTCAGTTAAAGAACATCATGGCCGGGGTCTGGTTGGTAACTGCAAGTGTCGCATTTCTGTAGGCTAATAGGAAATTGTCCATCTTATGCTGTAGTGGAATTTCATCGTCGCACATGGCCTTTATCGCCTTTTTAAAGGTTTGTACGAACCTCTCAGCCAATCCATTTGTGGCTGGATGATACGGGGCGGATGTGTAATGCCTTACCCCATTCCTTCTCATAAATTTCCGAAACTCTTCGGACACAAACTGTGGTCCATTATCAGAGCAAATCTGCTCTGGCAAGCCGTTCCTGGCAAATATGGTCCGTAGGACTGCAATCATTTTCTCTGTAGTGGTTGAGGACATTTTTATCACCTCAGGCCATTTCGAGTGAGCATCCACTGCTATTAAGAACATTGAGTCCATGAATGGACCAGCAAAATCAATATGCACCCATTGCCATGGAGAGGAGGGCCACTCCCATGGGTGAAGGGGGGCATGTGGTGGTGCATTTTGGACCTTCTGGCATCCTGAGCAGCTCTTGGTTAGGTCCTCGATTTGTTGATCGATCCCCGGCCACCACACATAAGCCCTAGCAAGGCTTTTCATTTTCACCCCTCCCAGATGACCTTCATGAAGCTCATTTAGCACTCTCTCCCTTAACTTGGGTGGAATCACCACTCGGGATCCACACATCACTGTCCCCTGGCATACTGACAGCTGTTCTCTTCTGGATGAGAATGCTGGCAACAGTGAGTCGCCATGTGTTGGCCATCCCCTCACCGTCAAATCATATACCCAAGACAGTGTCGGATCATTGCGGGTTTCCTTCTCTATATCCGCGTTAGTTACTGGCAATCGTTCAATTATTGACGAATAAAATATCTCGATAGGGTCCACTGCTGGTGCTTCCTCCACAGTAGGCAGTGGCAGGCGTGATAACCCATCAGCGTTTCCATGCTGTTTCGTGCCTTTATATTCTATTTCATGTTGGTTCGCCCCTAGAAAAAGGGACCATCTTTGTAACCATTGTGCAGTCATCACCGGAATGCCCTTCTTTGGATTAAAGATGGAGACAAGTGGTTGGTGGTCAGTCAGCAAGGTGAACTTCTGCCCATGCAGATAGTGGTTGAATTTTTTTACTCCCCATACTAGGCTGAGGGCCTCCCTGTCAATCTGGGCGTTGTTGCGTTCGGCTGAGGTTAGCGACCGAGACGCAAAGGCTACTGGCCTCTCCAACCCGTCTGGGAATTTGTGTGACAGCACCGCTCCAATACCATAGGGTGATGCATCACATGCCAAATGAATTGGTAGTGCTGGGTTGAAATGGGCCAACACCTCTTTTGATGTGATCAATTCTTTGCACTTCTGGAAAGCTCGTTTACGTTCGTCATTCCACTTCCATGGTACCCCTGTTTGCAGTAGGGTGTTCAGCGGGTGTAATACCGTAGACAAATTTGGTAAGAACTTGTGGTAGTAGTTTACCAGCCCGAGGAACGACCTCAGTTGTGACACATTTTCCGGTGCTGGAGCCTTGACTACTGCCTCAATCTTTTCAGGGGACTTATGTAACCCCTCTCCATCGATAACGTGGCCACAATACGAGATCTGCTCCTGGAAAAACTCGCACTTGTGGCGATTAGCTCGTAGCCCATATTCCTTTAATCTAGTGAGCACTTTCTCCAGGTTGGCGAGGAGATCACTGTCATTTTCGCCCGTGACCAGGATGTCGTCCAAATAAAACTGCGTCCCTGGAATCCCTTGCAGGACTTGATCCATCGCCCTTTGCCAAATAGCCGGAGCCGATGCTACCCCGAACACCAGCCGATTGTATTGATAGAGACCTTTATGAGTGTTGATCGTGAGGTATTGTTTCGAGGCTTCTTCTACCTCCATTTGCAAGTACGCCTGGGCTAGATCAATTTTGGTGAAGCATTTACCTCCAGATAGCGAGGCGAAAATATCCTCAATTCGTGGAAGCGGATATTGTACCGTGTGAAGGACTGGGTTCACTGTCATCTTAAAATCCCCACGGATGCGGACCTTCTTTGGTTCCCCAGGCGTATTACTCAACGACCTCTTCATTATAGGAATGATGGGTGTAGCCCACTCGCTCCAGTCTACTTTGAACAGTACTCCTGAACGTTCCAACCCTTCCAGCTCTGCTTCGACGGCTGGTCTGATCGCATAAGGCACTGGTCTGGCTTTAAGAAACTTTGGGCTTGCATTTTCCTCTATTTTAATCATTGTTGTTATGCCTTTTAGTGTTCCGAGTCCCTCCTGGAACACTTCTTTTGCGTCACTTAGCATTTTTGACAGTCGTCCAGGTGTGACGTCGTCCTCCTTTTTGGCCTCAACCTTCAGTGCCTGCATGGAATGCCAATCTAATTGTATCTTCCGGATCCATTCACGTCCTAGTAGTGGTGGTCCTCTATCTGGCAATACATATAGGTCCATTTTAGGTATTTCCTGGCCTTTGTATATCACTTTCACCCTTATTTTTCCTTTGGGGTAGACTTTTTGCCCCGTGTACGTCTTCAAGACAATCTCTGTAGCTTTCAAGGGTAAGTGTGAAAATAGCCGCTTGTAGTCCCTTTGGTTTATGACTGTTAGGGCTGATCCTGTGTCCAATTCCATTTTCACTTGGACTCCGTCTATCTTGAGTGTGACCCAGATAGTCTGGTGATCCTCCATTTTGGTTACCTTATGTAGTTTCAGACAACCCAGCTCCTTGCTTCCGGAGTCTGTATCACTTTTCTGTTCGTCTGAACTACTGTCCATCACCTTATGTACCTTTTTGTACTTCTCCTGTGGAGATTTCTTGCTGTTGGTTGTCTTCCCTGACCTACAGACTCTTGCTATGTGTCCTGCTTTTCCACACTGTCTGCACACTTGGTCCTTGAACCAACAATCCTTCTGGTCGTGTGTTGTTCTGCCGCAGCGATAACACTTCCCTGTTCCATATGACATTTCATTGGTGCCATATTCTTGTGGTCTCCGTTGTATCTCTGCAGCGCCCCTTGCGGCTGCTTCGTGTGATAGTGCCATGCTGAAAGCCTTGTCCAGCGTAAGATCCTTTTCTGATAGAAGCCGTTTCTGGGTTCCTTCACTTTGAAGCCCATACACAAACTTGTCCCTTAACATATCTGCTAGTCCCACTCCAAACTGGCAGTGTTTCGATAGCTTGCGCAGTTCCGTTAAGTACTCAGCATTACTTTCGTCTTTATGCTGGTTCCTTTTGTGGAACTTAAATCTTTCTGCTATCAGCAGCGGTGTGGGGTTTAAGTGGTCCTGTAGGATTTCTACTGTGCTTTCGAAATTCATATCCACAGGCTTCTCTGGGGTTATTAGATTTTGCAGTAAGCCATAAGTTTTTGCACCCATGGAATTTAACAAAACCAGTGCTTTCCTAGCATCTGGCACTTCATTCGCCCTGCAGTACACCTCAATGCGTTCCACATATGTCGCCCAATCTTCGACTTCATTGTCGAACGTAGAGATACTGCCATTCTTCGGCATCCCTGGGTGTGATTTAACTGTCAAAAATGGCGTCTCCCGCGCTCTCCCTTCTCCGCTGGCACAAAATGGCGTCTCCCGCGCTTTCTTTTCTTCCCGCGCTCGCCCTTCTTCTCTGCTGCGGCTTCTAAAAATGGCGTCTCCCACGCTCTTCCTTCTTCTCCGTGGCTCAATGGCGTCTCCCGCACTCTCCCTTCTTCTCCCCATTGACACTGTTCAGCCCTTGAGCCCTGGCTGTGCTCTGCGCGTTTTTTTCTGTGCGCCTTTCCCGTTTCCGCCGCTCAGTCCTGAACCCGGCTGCTGCTTTACCCTCTCTCTCTCTGTTTTGTTTTTCCTCGACGCCACTCGGTTTTCAACACCCGGCTGCGCCCTGTGCGCTTCACCCTTCCTCTTACCCCGTCGACGCTGCTCGGCTTTTTCTCTGCCATCGGTTGGCTCCAGCCGCCACTGTCCGGGAAGGGTCTGCGCTGTACCTGTTGTCAGTCTGTTGCTGGATCGTCGTGGCTGGGGAACCAAGCCCGGCTCTCAACAGCCGCCCCTGCGATGTTCACTCTCTGCCGGACGACTGGGCGGTTGCTCGTGGTCGACGCCCGTGCTTCTGGCCTCGACTTTCTTCCACCGCCCTCCCGGAGCGAATCCTCGAAGGGAAATGCAGAGTTGCAGGTAGATTCGAATTGACACTCGTCGCCACTGTTAGATCCGTGATTCTGAGAGTATGATGTTTTCCAATAACTACACGGATGCTGTAACTTAACAATCAACAGGTGTTTACTGGAGTAGGGTAGTCTCAAGACTGGGGGTACAGAGGCATGCTCAAGGCTTATATGCAGGTGTGGTCACAGCCGGTACTACAGTATACAGGAGCTGTAAAAGTAGTTCTCCCTTAAAGGTACATACACTACAGTTGATTCCTGAGATGATTCACTAGGTTAATTCCTGAGATGAAGGGGGTTGACTTATGAGGAAAGGTTGAGCAGGTTGGGCCTATACTCATTGGAATTTAGAAGAATGAGAGGTGACCTTATGGAACATATAGGATACTGAAGGGGCTCGACAAGGTAGATGCAGAGAGGATGTTTCCCCTCGTGGGGTAATCTAGAACTCGGGGGCACAGTTTTAGAATAAAGGGTCGCCCTTTTAGAACTGAGATGAGGAGGAATTTCTTCTCATAGGGTCGTAAATCTGTGGAATTCTCTGCCGCAGAGAGCTGTGGAGGCTAGGTCATTAAATACATTTAAGGTGGAAATAGACAGATTTTTACAAGCTAAGGGAGCGAAGGGTTATGGGGAGCGGGCAGGGAAGTGGCTTTGAGCCCAAGATCAGCCATGACCTTATTGAATGGCGGAGCAGGCTCGAGGGGCCAAGTGGCCTATTCCTGCTCCTATTTCTTATGCTCTTATGTTCTTATGTCCTCAACATGCTGTAAGACCATGATTGGTCAAGTACAGAAAGCATGTGGGAGGGTCTTCATCGGTAAGTTTAGACAAAGAACTCGACATGCCATTGGGCACCTTGTTTAAAGGAAAAGCTCTATAAGTTAAATGGTCTTGTCCATTATTTTACCTCAGGCCCACCCCTAAAAAGAGAATAAAAGCAAGAGCTAAAGAACTCTTAGCTCAGACTGTGGAGCAAGTGGCTCCCAAGAGTGAGTTGGTGGTCTAACAGTCTTCTGAGAGTGGACACATGCGGACCTGAGTCTAACACTCTTGGGTAGTTCAGAGAAAGAGAGAGAGACTCATGAGACAAGAAGGAGAACAAATAAGAAGAGCTTTTCGCGTACGCCAGCCATCTGTCTGATCGGATCCGGTACCAGCTATTTGCCACAGTCGTATGTTTCTGCTGTATTACTAGTGTGTTACACTCTGTCCTAAACTCCGATTAAACACAATACACCCACTATATTCGTTTGCTCTTGATCCTGTTCACCAGAGATATGCGAATCCCAGCTCTCCCGTTTGCTTGCCCAGTATGCACTGTCCCTCCTCTTGATGTGCACTCAGGGCTTTCAGCCTCGCTGGGCCTCCTTGGTTGTATTTCTTTGGCACTGGTTTTACATAAAATTACACAGAATGGCCATCACAGAAACAGGCCATTTGGCTCAACTGGTCCATGCTGGTGTTTATGCTCCACATGAGCCTCCTCCTGCCACCCCACACCCCTTCATCTATCCCTACCAGCATAAGCTTCTATTCCTTTCTCCCTCATGTGTTTATCTAGCTTCCCCTGAAATTAATCTTTGCTTTTTGCCTTAAGTACTCCTGCGATAGCCAGTTCCATATTCTAACCACTCTCTGGGTAAAGTAGTTCCTCCTGAATTCTCTATTGGATTTATTAATGACTATCTTGTATTGGTGGCCCCGAGTTTTGGTCTCCCTCACAAGTGGAAAAGGCAATCTTTTCCTTTGGAGGGAAATGAAGACACTGTTAAGGGCATGTGAATGGCATAGGCACGTTCCCTCATAAGAGTGCATGCATGCCAGAGGTGCTTTGTCCCTTTAAAATTAACTGCAGCTCATGTGGCAGGCAATGTGAGCTGACAGTGTAATTTTGAATAAAGAAGGTGCTTTAGTATTTGGAAAGGTTGTCTTTAGTAGAAATGAGTTCCCTTACATGCATATACCGAGAGAGAAAGAGTATGAGAGATAAAGAGGTGAGGGAAGGCTGTATGAATGGTAGTGCATGCATGTTGGCAAGGGTATCTAGACTTACTTTGGCTAACCTTGTGAGGTCACTTAATTTCCTCTGGAACTGTGTGGCAGTATGTAGGTTGGTAGGTGTGGAACTGACTGCCTCTGGCACCTCCCTTCATACAACCTGCACTACCCTCTTATGGGACCTTCTGCCCTCAGTGGCTTTGCCCAACAATTTTGTCTATTATGGCCTTGACGTCTGTCAAATAGGGGCTCCAAGAATGCATCTGAGAATGTGGGAACTCCTCCAGCTTTTGACAGTTGAGGTTGTTACTGCTTTGGACATTCATGCAAAAATGTGATGCTGCCCTTTAACCTGAAAGTGCTTGATGCTAACATAGTTGTAAGTCAGTGCAATTACTTTCTCTGATTTACTGTGATGCCATTGTTTTCTATGTGCTGAGTTCCGACAGTTTCACAAGGTGTACGAGATGGTTTTTGAGATCAGTACGTTGAGGAGCCAAATAGGGAACAGGCTATCCTAGACTGGGTATTGTGCAATGAGAATGGGTTAATTAATAATCATGTTGTGCGGGGTCCTTTAGGGAAGAGTGACCATAACATGATAGAATTCTTCATTAAGATGGAAAGTGAAGTCCAATCCGAAACTATGGTCCTAAATCTAAACAAAGGAAACTACGAAGGTATGAGGAGTGAGTTGGCTATGATAGTTTGGGGAGCTTAATTAAAAGGCATGATGGTGGATAGGCAATGGCTAACATTTAAGGAACAAATGCCTGAATTGCAACAGTTATACATTCTTTTCTGGTGCAAAAACACAACAGGAAAAACAGCCCAACCATGGCTAACAAAAGAAATTAAGGATAGTATTAGCTCCAAAGAGGAGTCGTAAAAAAAGTTGCCAGAAAAAGTAGCAAGTCTGAGGATTGGGAGTAGCTTAGAGTTCAGCAAAAAGGACCAAGAGATTGATTAAGAGGGGAAAAATAGAGTATGAGAGTAAACTTGCAAGGAACATAAAAGCGGACTGTAAAAGCTTCCACAAGTATGTAAAAAGAAAAAGATTAGTGAAGACAAATGTAGGTCCCTTACAGTCAGAAATGGGAGAATTTATAATGGGGAACAAGGAAATGGCATGCAATTAAACAAATACTTTGGTTCTGTCTTCATGGAAGAGGACACACATAACTTCCCAGGAATGCAAGGGAACCAAGGGTCTAGTGAGAAGGAGGAATTAAAGGAAATTAGTATTAGTAAAAAAATAGTGCTGGAGGAAATCCCCAGGGCCTTATAATCTGCATTCCAGAATACTAAAAGAGGTAGCCATGGAAATAGTGGATGCATTGGTTGTCATCTTCCAAAATTCTATAGATTATGGAACAGGTCCAGCAGATTGGAGGGTGGCAAATGTAACCCCACTATTTATAAAAGGAGGGAGAGAGAAAACAGGGAATTACTGTAGGGGGTGGCGTGTGCCCAGTCAGCTCTGCCCCTGACTGACTCTGAGCGGTTCAAATCGCTCCCACACCCCTGAGTTCTAGACACCGGACTTAGGTACAGGCGGCGATACAGAAATAGAGTAGACAACTGGTTTGGTACAAGAAAACCGTAATTTTATTAAAGGCACAACAATATTACAACACTGGAAAAATCACTAGAATAATTACAGGCATATAAAAGTACACTTATTTGGGAATGGGGAACACACAGCACAATGAGGGAACAATCACATTAATAATCCCCCTACCCTTGTCCCACCCCCAATACCTAACTAAGAGGGGCCAGGGTTTTATGCTCACCAATGGGGTTTCCTTGATGGTTCGAAACCTATCGATTAAGCCGGTTGCGGTTTTTGGGGTTCGCTCTTTGTGTCCTTTGGGGCCTGCTGTCGTCACGTGGTCCCAGGGCGCGGTGGTAGAGTCATCTGAGTAAAGTACCCCCTTTTCCTCCGTTTAGAGATAGGGAGTAAAGTCTTTGTTGGGTACTTTACCTTGCAGAATGGTTGTTCTTCTGGTGGTGGTCTGGTCGTCGAAGGTTTTGTTGCGGTTGGGGTTCGGTTGGCGGTCTATGGTGTTGGCTTGAGTTTTGTTACCACGTTGCTCGTGGTCGTCAGCTGCTTCTTCTACCCATGCTTCGAATACCAGCTTATATCTGGACCGGGGTGTGTGCCCGCTCATTCCCAATGCTTCTCTACGCTGCCCTTCTCTGCTTATCGGCCTTGCCGTTCGTCTCATCTCGCCTGCCCGCTTGCTGCCCCATGTGTCCTGTCTGTTTTGAGTCGGGTCCCGTTCTCCTTTCTTCTTCTTCTTCTTTGGTTACCGGTGGGCCTACAGTTATACTACATCGGAGGTTCCTTATCTGCCCGCCAAATCAGGGCCAGTTCTTTGTTTAAATTTGGCGGGCTCATTAAAGTGATTATAGTCATTCACTTTAACTGCTTTTGGGGCAGTTGTCGCCTTGTTTAACGGCTTCAATATCCTGGCTGTTTGTCATTTATGATGTTTAATCGTCTTTTCCTGGCTTGGTAGCTACTTTGAGCTGTTACCAATTATTTATGCAGAAAGTTAATGGCCTCCAGATTAGGTCTAACCTGAGTTGATCTGTTTCAAGATGAAGAATACATATTCTGTGTTTACCTAGCTGTCTGGCTTTAGAAATGGCAAAGTCTTTCACAGATCCATGCATGTCAGGTTTCTTTTCAAAGCTTTGAATGGGCCTGCTTTTGCAGGGCCTTGCTTTTAAAATCCTGCAGGCTTCTGTCACGAGGTTTCAGAAGCCATTTTCTTTTGGGTACCCTTTTTAATAACTTGTCCAAAATCAGGGTCCCTTTCTCAGCAACTTTTCGGGAATGTGGGAATTTTGAGAACCCTACACTACAGACCGGTTAGCCTAACACCAGTAGTAGGGAAAATGCTAGAGTCTATTATAAAGGATGTGATAACAGGACACTTAGAAAATATCAACAGGATTAGACAAAGTCAACATGGATTTATGAAAGGGAAATCATGCTTGAGAAACCTACTGGAGTTTTTTGAGGATGTAACTGGTAGAATAGATAAGGGAGAACCAGTGGATATGGTGTATTTGGATTTTCAGAAGGCCTTTGATAAAGTCCCACTTAAGAGGTTAAGGTGCAAAACTGAAGTACATGGGATTGGGGGTAATATGCTAGCATGGATTGAAAATTGGTTAACAGACAGGAAACAGAGAGTAGGAATAAATGGATCTTTTTTGGGGTGGCAGGCGGTGACTGGTGGGGTACTGCAGGGATCAGTGCTTGGGCCCCAGCTATTCGCAATATATATCAATAATTTGGATGAGGGAACCAAATGAAATATTTCCAAGTTTGCTGATGACATGAAACTAGGTGGGATTGTAAGTTGTGAGGAGGATGCAAACAGGCTTCAAGGCGGTTTAGACAAGTTGAGTGAGTGGGCAAATACATGGCAGATGCAGTAAATGTGAAGTTATCCACTTTGGTAGGAAAAACAGAAAGGCAGCGTATTATTTAAATGGTGATAGATTGGGAAATGTTGATGTACAAAGGGACCTGGGTGTCCTTGTACACCAGTCACTGATAGCAAACATGCAAGTGCGGCAGGCAATTATGAAGGCAAATGGTATGCTGGCCTTCATTGCAAGAGGATTTGAGTACAGGAGCAAGGATGTCTTACTACAGTTATACAGGGCCTTGGTGAGACCACACCTAGAGTACTGTGTGCAGTTTTGGTCTCCTTACCTAAGAAAGAATATACTTGCCATAGAGGGAGTGCAGCGAAGGTTCACCAGGCTGATTCCTGGGATGGCAGGACCGTCGTATGAGGAGAGATTGGGTCGACTAGGCCTGTATTCACTAGAGTTTAGAAGAATGAGAGGGGATCTCATTGAAACATATAAAATTCTGACAGGGCTAGACAGACTGGATGCAGGGAGGATGTTTCACCTGGCTGGGGGGTCTAGAACGAGGGGTCACAGTCTAAGGATACGGGGTAGGACATTTAGGGCTGAGATGAGGAGAAATTTCTTCACTCAAAGGGTGGTGAACCTGTGGAATTCTCTACCACAGAAGGCTGTGGAGGCCAAGTCATTGAATATATTTAAGAAGGAGATTGCTAAATTTCTAGACACAAAAGGCTTCAAGGGGTATGGGGAGTGAGCTGGAATATGGTATTGAGATAGAAGATCAGCCATGATCATATTGAATCACTGCAGGCTCGAAGGGCTGAATGGCCTACTGCTGTCCCTACTTTTCTATGTTTTCTATGATCTATGTACGTTTGGGTGAAGAAGACTTTTCAGTTCACGTGATCTCATATTTCCAGAATACCAATCCACAAGATAGGTTTCGATGAAATGTCATTGCTTCTCAGAAGTACATGAGCTATCACCTTCCCATATGTAATGGTAATGCATATAATGATAAACAGTGCACCCGGGTAGATTTTAACTACCAGGCAGGGGACCCGGCCCATTTTGGGTAGTGGGTCTCATTGGCATATAGGCTGGCTGACAGCTCTGCAGGATTCGCAAAATTGAACTTTATATTATAAAGGGTCGAATGGCAGAAGAGGCCATGATTTTAAAGACTGTTTTAAAAGAAGCCTGGGAAAAAGTGGCATTCAAAATGGCCGCCAGACCCCGTGATCAACTTATTGGGACACTTTAAAATGGTTCCTGCAAATCCTTAGACAGCTTTGTGGATTCAGCCCAAAGTAAGTTCTGGAAGCCGTTTCTGAGAGAACGAAACCAGACACCCACATTATACATATAGATTGGATGCAGAGCCAGCCGAGATCGGCCTGTAGATAAAGGCCATCTAAATGTTTACCCAGACAAAAGGGAACAGTTTCATATTCATGAGAAGAGCATCAAGGGCCTGTAAAGGACATCACCAGGACATTAAAATCAATGAAGGTCATTCCAGACCAGAGATGGCCCGTTACCGGCCATCCAAGAACAGTTTAAAATATAATAACTACCCCGTTGTGCAACCAGCCCGCCAAAAGTTAAACAAAGACTAACCTGATTTGGCGCGAGATAAGAGCTTCTGGAAAAGAAGTATAATTGTGAGAACACACGGGTAGGGGTTATCTCTCACATCGTCAGCTTTCCAGCTTGCAGGCCTGCCCAGTTTTTGAGCTGGGTAAAGAGGAGTTGCTTTGGGAGAAGATCAGCGTGACTCCTCTCCACCGTCGGAGAGGAAGAAGAAGAAGACTAAGCCACCATCAAGAAGGTTGTTCGAGCCGGCGTCCCGCCCCGGGGTAAAACATTGGGAGATCATCGACCAACCCTGTTGTGTATGTCCCTTTAAGGGAATACCTGGTCTCAGACTGCAGTATCGGCAGTGACCACCCCTGTACAAAAGGCCCTAGCACACTTCTGTAGTTTCAGTTTCCAGATTGTCTCCATTCAGTAAAGACTTGTTAAACCAACACCTGCATTCCGTGTCTCCATTAACACACGGATTTAATACTGGCGACAAGTAAGAAACGAACTTACCTGCAACTCGGCAGCACCTCAGACGAGGTTATTGAAGGTCGAAGCCAGAAGAAAGAAAAAATATATAATCCAAAGAAACTCGAGAAACGGGCGTCGACTGTGGGCAACCGCCCTCCAAATCATCGGATTGAAAACTTGCAGGAGAGATTGTCAAGAGCCAGGCTTGGTTCCCCAGTCTGTGGCTTCCCAGCTAATCGGGCTGGTGGCAGGTAGTGCACTGATCCTTCCTGGGCTGCGGCGGGCTAGAGCTCGATCGGGTGGCTCTGCAACGGGGCTGGGCAGCGAGTCGGGAAGCAAAGAGAGAGAGAGAGGGTGGAGCAAACAGGGTACGGCCGGTGTTTCGCAGCCGGGCAGCGTTCGGACCTAAGAAGAGGGGGGGGTAGTGTCCCAGAGGGTCCGCTCCACGACGGGAACGGTTAAAAATAAAAATACCGCGGAGAGCGGCGTTGACAGCAGCGGCAGCGGCGGGAAAGCGCGGGAGGCGCCATCTTAACTCGGCGGGGAAGAAGGAAAAGCGCAGGAGGCGCCATTTTGATCCATCGGGGATGAAGGAAAAGTGCGGGAGACGCCATTTTAGATTTTCAAGATGCCGAAGGCTGGCAATATCACTGCCTTCGATAATGCAATAGAAGACTGGACCACGTATGTGGAAAGAGTCGAGGTATATTGCGAGGCAAACGAAATAGCCGAGGAGAAAAAGGCATCGGTATTGCTAAATTTAATGGGCGCAAGAACGTATGGCCTATTGCGGGACCTGATTACTCCAGCCAAACCGAAGGCGAAGAGATTTAACGAAATTGTTGCTATCCTACAGGAACACCTAAATCCTACACCGCTGCTGATAGCAGAAAGATTTAAATTCCACAAGAGAAATCAGCATAAAAATGAGAGCAATGCTGATTACCTTACGGAACTACACAAGCTATCAAAGCACAGCCAGTTCGGAGCAGGACTGGCAGATACCTTACGGGACAAATTTGTCTGTGGACTCCTGAGTGAAGGAACCCAGAAGAGGTTACTCTCAGAGAAAGAGCTGACGCTAGATAAGGCTTTCGGCATGGCAGTATCGTACGAAGCAGCAGCAAGGGGAGCTGCGGAAATACAACAAAAGCCACAGGAATACGGCACCCATGAAATGACACGGGGATTTGCAAAATGTTATCGCTGCGGCAGAACAAACCATGACCAGAAGGACTGCTGGTCCAAGGACAAAATATGCAGGCGATGCGGAAAGATGGGACACATTGCACGAGTTTGCAGGTCTGAGAAGAAGACCAACGACAATAAAAAGGCTACTAAGGAACCGCACAGGAAAGTGCAAAAGATGACGGACAGTAGTTCCGAAGACCAGATGAGCGATAGTGAATCCGGGAACAAGAGACTAAGCTATCTCAAACTTCACAACGTAATCGCAAAAGAGGATCACCGAACCATTTGGGTCACCCTCACGATAGCAGGGTCCCAAGTCAAAATGGAATTGGATACAGGATCAGCTCTAACCGTCATGAATCGACGAGACTACGAGCGGCTATTCTCAAACATACCCTTGAGAGAGACATCCATTGTCTTGAGGACGTATACGGGGCAAAAAGTATACCCCAGAGGAAAAATAAGGGTGCCTGTCGAATACAACGGCAAGAAAATACGGAAATTGTATCTCTACATTCTGCAAGATGGTGGACCACCGTTATTGGGACGTGAATGGATCAGAAAGATAAGTTTAGACTGGCACTCCATTCAGGCACTGATGGTGGCTGGTAATAAGGATGACGACGTCACTCCTGGATGATTGTCAACAATCTTAGCTGATGCCAAAGAGGTATTTCAACAAGAACTGGGCACTCTTAAAGGCGTAACCGCCTCGATAAAAATAGAGGAGAATGCAATTCCCAAGTTTTTCAAAGCAAGACCGGTACCATATGCAATTCGCCCAGCCATTGAGGCAGAGCTGGAGAATCTGGAGAATGCAGGCGTGTTATCTAAGGTAGACTGGAGCGAGTGGGCGACACCCATCGTTCCTGTCATGAAGAAAACGTTAAACAATAAGTCTGAGGAGCCAAGGAAGGTTCGCATCTGTGGGGACTTCAAGGTGACGGTGAACACAGTCCTTCACACAGTACAATATCCTCTTCCAATGATAGAAGATATCTTCGCCTCACTATCTGGAGGGAAGCGTTTTACAAAAATTGACCGAGCACAAGCATATTTGCAGATGGAGGTTGAAGGATCCTCTAGGAAGTATCTCACGATAAACACTCACAAAGGTCTTTACCAGTATAATCGACTGGTATTCGGAGTAGCATCAGCTCCGGCGATATGGCAAAGAGCGATGGAACAAGTCCTGCAAGGGATTCCGGGGACTCAGTGTTACTTGGACGACATCCTAGTGACAGGTGAAGATGACAGTGAACACCTTGCCAACCTAGAGCAGGTGCGCACTAGACTACGTAAACATGGGCTATGAGCCAATCGCCCCAAGTGCGAGTTTTTTAAGAAACAGATATCGTATTGTGGCCACGTGATTGATGAAGAGGGGTTACATAAGTCCCCTGACAAAATTGAAATGGTAGTTAAGGCTCCAGCGCCTGAAAATGTGTCGCAACTGAGGTCATTCCTCGGATTGGTGAATTACTACCATAAGTTTTTGCCGAATTTGTCCACAATTCTGCATCCACTGAACGCCCTACTACAAACGGGAGTAGCATGGAAATGGAGCGATGAATGTAAGCGGGCCTTTCAGAAGAGTAAGGGCCTAATCACTTCAAGAGAAGTATTGGCTCACTACAACCCATCACTACCGATAAGACTGGCGTGTGATGCGTCTCCCTACGGCATTGGGGCGGTACTGTCACATAAATTCCTTGGTGGTTCTGAGAGGCCGATAGCTTTTGTGTCACGCTCGTTAACTTCAGCCGAGCGTAACTACACCCAGATTGACAGAGGCCCTCAGCCTGGTGTGGGGGGTGAAGAAGTTCAATCACTACCTGCACGGTCAGAAATTTACTCTACTAACTGATCATCAACCTCTCGTCTCCATTTTCAACCCTCAGAAGGACGTACCGATAATGACGGCACAACGGCTACAGAGGTGGTCCCTTTTCCTAGGGGCACACCAATATGACATCGAGTACAAAGGAACTAAACAGCATGGGAATGCTGATGGATTGTCGCACCTACCGTTGCCGACGGTGGAAGAAGAACTGGTAGTGGATCCAGTGGAGTTATTCCACTCGACTATTGTCGAATGTCTCCCTGTGACGAACGCAAACATAGAAAAGGAAACACGAAATGACCCGACACTCTCCTGGGTCTATGATTTAACGGTGAAGGGATGGCCAGCACATGGCGAACGACTGCTGCCAGCATTCTCGCCGAGAAGAGAACAGCTGTCAGTGTGCATTGGAACCTTGATGTGTGGATCCAGAGTAGTAATTCCACCCAAATTGAAGGATAGAGTGCTCAATGAGCTTCATGAGGGTCATCTGGGAACTTAGCCAGAGCGTTTGTGTGGTGGCCGGGAATCGATAGAGAAATTGAAGAGATGACCAAGAGCTGTACAGGATGCCAGAAGGTCCAAAACGCCCCACCACAAGCCCCTCTACATCCATGGGAGTGGCCGTCATCTCCATGGCAAAGGGTGCACATTGATTTTGCTGGTCCCTTTATGGACTCGATGTTTTTAATTGCGGTGGATGCACCTTCAAAGTGGCCAGAGGTAATAAAAATGTCCTCAACCACCACAGAAAAAACTATCACAGTCTTACGAACCATATTCGCCAGGAAAGGGCTGCCTGAACAGATTTGCTCTGACAATGGACCACAGTTTGTGTCTGAAGAGTTCCGGATGTTCTTAAAGAACAATGGTGTTAAGCATTACACATCCGCCCCATATCATCCAGCCACTAATGGGTTGGCCGAGAGGTTTGTTGAAACATTCAAGAAGGCTATCAAGGCAATGTGTAATGAAGATATACCCCTACAACACAAGGCGGATAACTTCTTGTTTGCCTACCGGAATGCGACACATGCGGTTACCAACCAAACTCCAGCCATGATGATCTTCAATCGAAGGCTACGATGCCGCTTGGATTTGGTTAAGCCAAACACCAGAAGAGATGTGGAGAACAGGCAGTTTCAGAATATGAATGAAAGGCCGACCAGGAGTTTTAAGATAGGTCAACCAGTTTTGGCCCGGGACTACCGCACAGAGAAATGGCTGCCAGGAACGATCTGTACACGACAAGGACCTCTAATGTATACCGTGGACGTTGGAGAGAGCATTGTAAGACGCCATGCTGACCAGATTCTAGAGTCACTGGAAAACCTCAACTCCACACCATGATCTGATACACCTGGTGATGAAACCGAAGTACCAATTGCATCTACCGCAGAATCGGTGATATTGGAAGCAGACGAACCAAACAACGACATTGATCCCGACTCAACCTTGCCAGAAGAACCTGATATCCCAACGAGGCGTTATCCTGACAGAATCAGGAAGCCTCCTCAAAGACTGAACTTATAATTGCTTAATTTCAACTAATGTATCTAGCAACCTTAATTGTAATTGTAATTAGTTATTATTTGTTAAATGAATGTTATGTACTGTTTATCTAAAAGGGGGGGAATTGTTGTGTATGTCCCTTTAAGGGAATAACTGGTCTCAGACTGCAGTACCGGCAGTGACCACCCCTGTATAAAAGGCCCTAGCACACTTCTGTAGTTTCAGTTTCCAGATTGTCTCCATTCAGTAAAGACTTGTTAAACCAACTCCTGCATTCCGTGTCTCCATTAACACACGGATTTAATAAACCCCAGGCCGTTGACGAAACGAGAGGCCCTCTGCAGGCTCGGGTGAAGAGACAAAATTAAACTACAGAAAGAACCTTGGAGACGATGGGGGCCAGTCCAAGGGTCCTCTGACCGGGGTCGATCCGACGATCCCCGACCCCGCCGACATCCAGGCCAGCCGGTGTCCAGCCGCCACCGACCCCCACCTCAGGAGAGAGGTGAGGAGCAGCTCGCTGGGGCTCCACGATCCACGTGGAGACGGGACGCCTGAAAGGATCAAATGCAGACCTGGTTCAAAACCTTGCACTTCCTAGTTGGATTGGTGAGCATGTTTCTGGCCCTCCATAATCAGATCTAGATAGGTTTAAGGGGGTGGATATTTAAGGGTATAATTAACATGAGTTGTTATCCCTCGATGTTCCGTGTGTTTCCCTATTTCATGATGATTTTTGTAGAGTATAATGTGCCTGTATTTGCCTTAGTTAGTATTGTGTCGTTATGATTTGTTTGTGTTTTTCCCTCCCATGTACTCTCTTATTTGCTTGCATTTGATTTGTGTTACCATATGCAATAAAATTTAATTTCGTTTCATCAAACTTGGTCTACAAGAGTTTTCTCTACATTGTAGTTCCTGCCCCAAAGTCCAGAGTACAGAATCTAAGGGGCGAGTGGGTCGAACCACTCACGGTTTTACTGTGCAAGAGAGAGAGGCCTCTAGAGAGAGAAACCTCTGCGATCTAAAACTCCTTACAGCTCCATGTCACAAATAGACATTGGAATGCAGCTGGATAACTCAATATCTTCGTGCTTCTTTGCTGCACTGGCTCCAGAGTTCTGGTAAACGTGGGATGTGTAATTACAAGAATCCAAGTGGGCTCAAGGTATAGGTATAATTTGATAACAACGACACAAAGGAAGCCATGTTGACAGGTCGGGGCATGGGGCAAAGGTAACTGACCACATGTAATTATGGCACTACATGTCGATGGTAGCCTGTCCTCCTTTACTGCTTTATTATGTATGCAATGAGCCTTTTAACACAGAGACAAGTTCCCTCTGAGCTCTGTTCTAACTTAGCATGGTGCACTCCGCTCACACTCTCCATGGTGCTCTCTGAGCTCTGCTCACACTCTCCATGGTGCACTGTGAGCTCTGCTCACACTCTCCATGGTGCTTTCTGAGCCCTGCTCACACTCTCCATGGTGCACTCTGCTCACACTTCCATGGTGCACTCTGCTCACACTCTCCATGGAGCACTCTGAGCTCTGCTCACACTTTTAAAGGTACATTCTGAGCTCTTCTCACACTCTCCATGGTGCACACTGCTCACACTCTCCATGGTGCACTCTACTCACACTCTCCATGGTGCACACTACTCACACTCTCCATGGCACACACTGTGCACACCCTCCACGGTGCAATCTGCTCCCACTCTCCAGAGTGCACTCTGCTCACACTCGCCATAGTGCACTCTGCTCACACTCTCCATGGTGCACACTGCTCACACTCTCCACAGTGCACTCTGCTCACACTCCCCATGGTGCACTCTGCTCACACTCTCCATGGTGTACTCTGCTCACACTCCCCATGGTGCACTCTGCTCACACTCTCCATGGTGCACTCTGTTCACACTCTCCACAGTGCACTCTGCTCACACTATCAACAGTGCACTCTACTCACACTCTCCTTGGTACATTCTGAGCTCTGCTCACAATCTCCCTGGTGCACTCTGAGCTCTGCTCAAACTCTCCATGGTGCAATCTGAGCACTGCTCACACTCACCACAGTGCACTCTGCTCACACTCTCCATGGTGCATTCTGAGCTCTGCTTGCAATATCCATGGTGCTCGCTGCTCACACTCACCATGGCGCTCTCTGAGCTCTGCTCACACGTGTAATGGTGCACTCTGAGCTCTGCTCACACTCTCCATGGTGCTCTCTGCTCACACTCTCCATGGTGCAATCTGCTCACACTCTCCATGGAGCACTCTGTTCACACTCTCCAAAGTGCACTCTACTCACACTCTCCATGGAGCACCCTGCTCACACTCTCCATGATGCACTCGGCTCACACTCTCCATGGTGCACGCTGCTCACACTCTCTAGGGTGCACTCGGAGCACTGCTCCCACTCTCCATGGTTCACTCTGCTCACACTCTCGATGGTGCAGTCTGCTCAGACTCTGCATTGTGCACTCTGCTCACACTCTCCGCAGTGCCTTCTGCTTACACTGTCCATGGTGCACTCTGCTCACACTCTCCCTGGTGCAATCTGAGCTCTGCTCACACTCTCCCTGGTGCAATCTGAGCTCTGCTCACACTCCCCATGGTGCATTCTGAGCTCTGCTCACACTCTGCATGGTGCACTCTGCTCAAACTCTCCACAGTGCCTTCTGCTTACATTCTCCATGATGCACTCTGCTCAAACTCTCCACAGTGCCTTCTGCTTACACTCTCCATAGTGCACTCTGCTCACACTCTCCCTGGTGCAATCTGAGCTCTGCTCACACTCCCCATGGTGCATTCTGAGCATGCTCAGACTCTGCATTGTGCACTCTGCTCACACTCTCCACAGTGCCTTCTGCTTACACTCTCCATGGTGCACTCTGCTCACACTCTCCCTGTTGCAATCTGAGCTCTGCTCACACTCTCCATGTTGCAATCTGAGCTCTGCTCACACTCCCCATGGTGCAATCTGAGCTCTGCTCACACTCTGCATGGTGCACTCTGCTCAAACTCTCCACTGTGCATTCTGCTCACAGTCTCCCTGGTGCACGCTGCTCACACTCTCCACAGTGCACTCTACTCACACTCTCCATGGTGCACATTGCTCACACTCTCCATGGAGCACTCTGAGCTCTGCTTGCACTGTCCATGGTGCACTCTGCTCACCCTCTCCATGGAGCTCTCTGCTCACACTCTCCACAGTGCACTCTACTCACACTCTCTATGGTGCACACTGCTGACACTCTCAATGGAGCACTCTGAGCTCTGCTCACACTCTTCATGGTGCCCCTTGCTTACACTCTCCATGATGCACTCTGCTCACACTCTCCATTGTGCACACTGCTTACACTCTCCATGGGGCACGCTGCTCACACTCTCCAAGGTGCACTCTGCTCACACTCTCCATGGTGCGCTCTGAGCTCTGCTCACACTCTCCATGTTGCACTCTGTGCACACTCCCCCTGGTGCACTCTGCTCACATTCTCTATGGTGCACTCTGTGCTCTGCTCACACTCTCCATGGTGCTCTCTGCTCACACTCTCCATGGCGCAATCTGCTCACACTCTCCCTGGAGCACTCTGAGCTATGCTCACACTCTCCATGGTGTACGCTGCTCACAGACTCCATGGTGCACTCTGCTCACACTTTCCAAAGTGCACTCTACTCACACTCTCCATGGTGCACTCTGCTCACACTCTCCATGGTGCACCCTGCTCACACTCCCCATGATGCACTCTGCTCACACTCTCCATTGTGCACGCTGCTCACACTCTCCATGGGGCACGCTGCTCACACTCACCAAGGTGCACTCTGCACACACTCTCCATGGTGCACTCTGAGATCTGCTCACACTTTTAATTGTGCATTCTTAGCTCTGCTCACATTCTCCATGTTGCACTCTGCTCACACTTCCCATGGTGCACTCTGCTCACATTCTTCATGGTGCACTCTGCTCACACTCTCCATTGTTCATGCTGCTCACACTCTTCCTAGTGCATGCTGCTCACACACTCCATGGTTCACTCTGCTCACACTCCCGGTGGTTCATGCTGCTCACACTCTCCCTGGTGCCCTCTGAGCTCTGCTCACACTCACCCTGGTGCAATCTGAACTTTGCTCACACTCTTCCTGGTGCAATCTGAGCTCTGCTCACACTCCCCATGGTGGATTCTGTTCTCTGCCCACACTCACCATGGTGCACTCTGCTCACACTGTCCATGGTGCACTTTGCTCACACTCACCATGGTGCATTCTGAGCTCTGCTCACACTCTTCATGGTGCACGCTGCTCACACTCTCCATGTTTCACTCTGAGCTGTGCTCACACTTTTAACAGTGCATTATGAGCTCTGTGCACATGCTCCATCGTGCATGCTGCTCCCACTCTCCATGGTGCACTCTGCTCATGTTCTCCATGGTGCACTCTGCTCATGCTCTCCATGGTGCACTCTGCTCACACTCTCCACAGTGCACTCTACTCACACTCTCCATGGTGCACTCTGCTCACACTCACCACGGAGCACTCTACTCACTCTCCATGGTGCACTCTGCTCACATTCTCTATGGTGCACTCTGTGCTCTGCTCACACTCTCCATGGTGCTCTCTGCTCACACTCTCCATGGTGCAATCTGCTCACATTCTCCATGGAGCACTCTGAGCTATGCTCACACTCTCTATGGTATACGCTGCTCACACACTCCATGGTGCACTCTGCTCACACTCTCCAAAGTGCACTCAACTCACACTCTCCATGGTGCACACTGCTCACACTCTCCATGGAGCATTCTGAGCTCTGCTCACACACTCCATGGCGCACTCTGCTCACACGCTCCATGGTGCAACCTGCTCACACTCCCCATGATGCACTCTGCTCACACTCTCCATTGTGCACGCTGCTCACACTCTCCATGGGGCATGCTGCTCACACTCACCAAGGTGCACTCTGCTCACACTCTCCATGTTTCACTCTGAGCTCTACTCACACTTTTAATAGTGCATTCTGAGCTCTGCTCACATTCTCCATGTTGCACTCTGCTCACACTTCCCATGGTGCACTCTGCTCACATTCTCCATGGTGCACTCTCCTCACATGCTCCATTGTTCATGCTGCTCACACTCTTCATAGTGCATGCTGCTCACACACTCCATGGTCCACTCTGCTCACACTCCCTGTGGTTCATGCTGCTCACACTCTCCCTGGTGCCCTCTGAGCTCTGCTGACACTCTCCCTGGTGCAATCTGAACTCTGCTCACACTCTCCCTGGTGCAATCTGAGCTCTGCTCGCAATCCCCATGGTGGATTCTGTTCTCTGCTCACACTCACCACGGTGCACTCTGCTCACACTTTCCATGGTGCGCTTTGCTCACACTCTCCATGGTGCACTCTGAGGTCTGCTCACATTTTAATGGTGCATTCTGAGCTCTGCTCACACTCTCCATGGTGCACGCTGCTCACACTCTCCATGTTTCACTCTGAGCTCTGCTCACACTTTTAACAGTGCATTATGAGCTGTGTGCACACGCTCCATCGTGCATGCTGCTCCCACTCTCCAAGGTGCACTCTGCTCATGCTCTCCATGGTGTACTCTGCTCATGCTCTCCATGTTGCACTCTGCTCACACTCTCCTTAGTGCACTCTACTCACACTCTCCATGGTGCACTCTGCGCACACTCACCACGGAGCACTCTACTCACTGTCCATGGTGCACACTGCTCACACTCTCTATGGTGCACTCTGTGTTCTGCTCACACTCTCCATGGTGCTCTCTGCTCACACTCTCCATGGTGCAATCTGCTCACACTCTCCATGGTGCACTCTGCTGACACTCTCCATGGTGCAGTCTGCTCACACCATCCATGGTGCACTCTGCTCACACTCTCCACAGTGCACTCTACTCACACTCTCCATGGTGCACACTGCTCACACTCTCCATGGAGCACTCTGAGCTCTGCTCACACCCTCCATGGTGTACTTTGCTCACACACTCCATGGTGCACTCTGCTCACACTCTCCACAGTGCACTCTACTCACACTCTCCATGGTGCACACTGCTCACACTCTCCATGGTGCACTCTGAGCTCTGCCCACACTATCCATGGTGCACTCTGATCACACTCTCCATGCTGCTTTATGAGCTCTGCTCACAATCTCCATGGTGCACTCTGCTCACACTTTCATGGTGCACTCTGATCACACTCTCCCTGGTGCTTTCTGAGCTCTGCTCACACTCTCCATGGTGCTCTCTGAGCTCTGCTCACACTCTCCATGGTGCAGTCTGCTCACACTTCCATGGTGCACTTTGCTCACACACTCCCTGGTGCAATCTGAGCTCTGCTCACACTCCCCATGGTGGATTCTGTTCTCTGCTCACATCCACCATGGTGCACTCTGCTCACACTTTCAATGGTGCATTCTGAGCTCTGCTCAGGCTCTCCATGGTGCACTCTGCTCAGACTCTCCATGGTGCACTCTGAGCTCTGCTCAAACTTTTAATGGTGATATCTGAGCTCTGTTCACACTCACCATGGTGCACTCTGCTCACACAATCAATGGTGCACTCCGCTCAGACTCTCCATGATGTACTCTGCTTACACTCTCTATGATGCACTCTGTTCACATTCACCATGGTGCACTCTGAGCACTGCTCAAACATTTAATGGTGCACACTGCTCACACTCTCCCTGGTGCACGTTGCTCACACTGTCCATGGTGCACTCTGAGCTCTGCTCACACTTTTCATAGTGCACTCTGAGCACTGCTCACACTCTCCATGGTGCATTCTGAGCTCTGCTCACACTCTCCATGGAGCACTCTGCTCACACTCTCTATGGTGCACTCTGAGCTCTGCTCACACGCTCCATGGTGCATTCTGAGCTCTGCTCACACTCTCCATGGTGCACTCTGCTCACACTCTCCATGGTGCACTCTGAGCACTGCTCACACTCTCCATAGTGCACTCTGCTCACACTTCCATGGTGCACTCTGATCACACTTCCATGGTGCACTCTGATCACACTCTCCATGCTGCTTTCTGAGCTCTGCTCACAGTCTCCATGGTGCAGTTTGCTCACACTCTCCATGGTGCACTTTGCTCACACTCTCCATGGTGCAACCTGAGGTCTGCTCAAATTTTAATGGTGCATTCTGAGCTCTGCTCACACCCTCCATGGTGCACGCTGCTCACACTCCCCATGTTTCACTCTGAGCTCTGCTCACACTTTTAACAGTGCATTATGAGCTCTGTGCACACTCTCCATCGTGCATGCTGCTCCCACTCTCCATGGTGCACTCTGCTCACACTCTCCACAGTGCACTCTACTCACTCTCCATGGTGCACACTGCTCACACTCACCACGGAGCACTCTACTCACTCTCCATGGTGCACACTGCTCACACTCTCCCTGGTGCAATCTGAGCTCTGCTCACACTCTCCATGGTTCACTCTGCTCACACTCTCGATGGTGCAGTCTGCTCAGACTCTGCACAGTGCACTCTGCTCACACTTCCATGGTGCACTCTGATCACACTCTCCATGCTGCTTTCTGAGCTCGGCTCACAATCTCCATGGTGCACTCTGCTCACACTCTCCCTGGTGCAATCTGAGCTCTGCTCACACTCCCCATGGCGGATTCTGTTCTCTGCTCACATCCACCACGGTGCACTCTGCTCACACTCTCCATGGTGCACTCTGAGCTCTGCTCACACTTTTAACGGTGCAATCTGAGCTCTGTTCACACTCACCATGGTGCTTTCTGCTCACACAATCAATGGTGCACTCCACTTACACTCTCCATGATGCACTCTGCTTACACTCTCTATGATGCACTCTGTTCACATTCACCATGGTGCACTCTGAGCTCTGCTCACATTTGTAATAGTGCATTCTGAGCTCTGCTCACACTCTCCATGGTGCACGCTGCTCACACTCTCTATGGTGCACTCTGAGCTCTGTTCACACTCTCCATGGTGCATTCTGACCTCTGCTCACACTCTCCATGGTGCACTCTGAGCTCTGCTCACACTCTCCATGGTGAACTCTGAGCTCTGCTCACACTCTCCATGGTGCACGCTGCTCACACTCTCTATGGTGCACTCTGAGCTCTGTTCACACTCTCTATGGTGCACTCTTAGCTCTGCCCACACTCTCCATGGTGCACTCTGCTCACACTTCCATGGTGCACTCTGATCACACTCTCCATGGTGCTTTCTGAGCTCTGCTCACACTCTGCATGGTGCAGTTTGATCACACTCTCCATGGTGCACTTTGCTCACACTCTCCATGGTGCATTCTGAGCTCTGCTCACACTCTCCATGGTGCACGCAGCTCACACTCTCCATGTTTCACTCTGAGCTCTGCTCACACTTTTAACAGTGCATTATGATCTCTCTGCACACTCTCCATGGTGCACTCTGCTCATGCTCTCCATGGCGCACTCTGCTCACACACACCACGGAGCACTCTACTCACACTCTCCATGGTGCACTCTGCTCATGCTCTCCATGGTGCACTCTGATCACACTCTCCATGGTGATTTCTGAACTCTGCTCACACTCTCTATGGTGCATTTTGAGCTCTGCTCGCACTCTCTATGGTGCATTCTGAGCACTTCTCACACTCTCCATGGTGCATTCTGCTCACACTCTCCATGGTGCATTCTGCTCACACTCTCCATGGTGCACTTTGCTCACACTGTCCATGGCGCACTCTGATCACACTCTCCATGGTGCATTCTGAGCTCTGCTCACACTCTCTATGGTGCATTCTGAGCTCTGCTCACACTCTCCATGGTGCATTCTGAGCTCTGCTCACACTCTCTATGGTGAAATCTGAGCTCTGCTCACACTCACCATGCTGCATTCTGAGCTCTGCTCACACTCTCCATGGTGCATTCTGAGCTCTGCTCACACTCTCCATGGTGCATTCTGAGCTCTGCTCACACTCTCTATGTTGAACTCTGAGCTCTGCTCACACTCACCATGCTGCATTCTGAGCTCTGCTCACACTCACCATGGTGCATTCTGAGCTCTGCTCACACTCTCCATGGTGCATTCTGAGCTCTGCTCACACTCTCTATGGTGAACTCTGAGCTCTGCTCACACTCACCATGCTGCGTTCTGAGCTCTGCTCACAATCTCCACGGTGCACTTTGCTCACACTCTCTATGGTGCACTCTGAGGTCTGCTCACATTTAATGGTGCATTCTGAGCTCTGCTCACACTCTCCATGGTGCACACTGCTCACAATCAATGGTGCACGCTGCTCACACTCTCCATGTTTCACTCTGAGCTCTGCTCACACTTTTAACAGTGCATTATGAGCCCTGTGCACACTCTCCAACGTGCATGCTGCTCCCACTCTCCATGGTACACACTGCTCACACTCTCTATGGTGTACTCTGAGCTCTGCTCACACTCACCATGGTGCTCTCTGCTCACACTCTCCATGGTGCACGCTGCTCACACTCTCTATGGTGCACTCTGCTCACACTCTCCATGGTGTAATCTGCTTTCACTCTCCATGGTGCTCTCTGCTCACACTCTCCATGGTTTAATCTGCTCACACTCTCCATGTTGCACTCTGCTCAGACTCTCCATGGTGCAGTCTGCTCACACCATCCATGGTGCACTCTGCTCACACTCTCCACAGGGCATTCTACTCACACTCTCCATGGTGCACACTGCTCACACTCTCCATGGAGCACTCTGAGCTCTGCTCACACTCTCCATGATGTACTCTGCTCACACACTCCATGGTGCACTCTGCTCACACTCACCACAGTGCACTCAACTCACACTCTCCTTGGTGCACACTGCTCACACTCTCCATGGAGCACTCTGAGCTCTGCTCACACTCTCCATGATGTATTCTGCTCACACACTCCATGGTGCACTCTGCTCACACACTCCATGGTGCACTCTGCTCACAGTCTCCATGGTGCATGCTGCTCAAAATCCCCATGATGCACTCTGCTCACACTCTCCATTGTGCACGCTGCTCACACTCTCCATGGGGCACGCTGCTCACACTCTCCATTGTGCATGCTGCTCACACTCTTCATAGTGCATGCTGCTCACACACTCCATGGTCCACTCTGCTCACACTCCCTGTGGTTCATGTTGCTCACACTCTCCCTGGTGCCCTCTGAGCTCTGCTCACACTCTCCCTGGTGCAATCTGAACTCTGCTCACACACTCCCTGGTGCAATCTGAGCTCTGCTCACACTCCCCATGGTGGATTCTGTTCTCTGCTCACACCCACCATGGTACACACTGCTCACACTCTCCCTGATGCACTTTGCTCACACTCTCCCTGGTGCCCTCTGAGCTCTGCTCACACACTCCCTGGTGAAATCTGAACTCTGCTCACAATCCCTGGTGCAATCTGAGCTCTGCTCACACTCCCCATGGTGGATTCTGTTCTCTGCCCACACCCACCATGGTGCACTCTGCTCACACTCTCAATGGTGCATTCTGAGCTCTTCTCAGGCTCTCCATGGTGCACTCTGCTCAGACTCTCCAGGGTGCACTCTGAGCTCTGCTCACACTTTTAATGGTGCAATCTGAGCTCTGCTCACACTCACCATGGTGCACTCTGCTCACACAATCAATGGTGCACTCCGCTCACACTCTCCATGATGCACTCTGCTTACACTCTCTATGATGCACTCTGTTCACATTCACCATGGCGCACTCTGAGCACTGCTCAAACTTTTAATGGTGCACACTGCTCACACTCTCCCTGGTGCGCATTGCTCACATTATCCATGATGCACTCTGAGCTCTGCTCACACTTTTAATAATGCATTCTGAGCTCTGCTCACACTCTCCATGGTGCACGCTGCTCACACTCTCTATGGTGCACTCTGAACTCTGTTCACACTCTCCATGTTGCATTCTGAGCACTGCTCACACTCTCCATGTGAACTCTGAGCACTGCTCACACTCTCCATTGTGAACTCTGAGCTCTGCTCACACTCTCCATGGTGCATTCCGAGCACTGCTCACACTCTCCATTGTGAACTCTGAGCACTGCTCACACTCTCCATGCTGCATTCTGAGCTCTGCTCACACTCTCCATGGTGCAGTTTGCTCACACTCTTCATGGTGCACTTTGCTCACACTCTCCATGGTGCAATCTGAGCTCTGCTCACATTTTAATGGTGCATTCTGAGCTCTGCTCACTCCCTCCATGGTGCACGCTGCTCACACTCTCCATGTTTCACTCTGAGCTCTGCTCACACTTTGAACAGTGCATTATGAGCTCTGTGCACACTCTCCATCGTGCATGCTGCTCCCACTCTCCATGGTGCACTCTGCTCATGCTCTCCATGGTGCACTCTGCTCACACTCTCCACAGTGCACTCTACTCACACTCTCCATGGTGCACTCTGATCAGACTCACCATGGAACACTCTACTCACTCTCCATGGTGTACACTGCTCACACTCTCTATGGTGCACACTGAGCTCTGCTCACACTCTCCATGGTGCTCTCTGCTCACACTCTCCATGGTGCAATCTGCTCACACTCTCCATGGAGCACTCTGTTCACACTCTCCAAAGTGCACTCTACTCACACTCTCCATGGTGCACCCTGCTCACGTTCTCCATGATGCACTCGGATCACACTCTCCATGGTGCACGCTGCTCACACTCTCTATGGTGCACTTGGAGCACTGCTCCCACTCTCCATTGTTCACTCTGCTCACACTCTCCATGGTGCACGCTGCTCACACTCTCTATGGTGCACTTGGAGCACTGCTCCCACTCTCCATTGTTCACTCTGCTCACACTCTCGATGGTGCAGTCTTCTCAGAATCTGCATTGTGCACTCTGCTCACACTCTCCATGGTGCACATTGCTCACACACTCCATGGAGCACTCTGAGCTCTGCTCACATTCTCCATGGTGCACTCTGCTCACACTCTCCCTGGTGCAATCTGAGCTCTGCTCACACTCTCCATGGTTCACTCTGCTCACACTCTCGATGGTGCAGTCTGCTCAGACTCTGCATTGTGCACTCTGCTCGCATTCTCCATGGTGCACTCTGCTCACACTCTCCATGGAGCTCTCTGCTCACACTCTCCACAGTGCACTCTACTCACACTCTCCATGGTGCACACTGCTGACACTCTCAATGGAGCACTCTGAGCTCTGCTCACACTCTTCATGGTGCCCCTTGCTTACACTCTCCATGATGCACTCTGCTCACACTCTCCATTGTGCACACTGCTCACACACTCCATGGTGCAATCTGCTCACACTCTCCATGGAGCACTCTGAGATCTGCTCACAATCTCCATGGTGTACTCTGCTCACACACTCCATGGTGCACTCTGCTCACACTCCAAAGTGCACTCAACTCACACTCTCCATGGTGCACACTGCTGACACTCTCTATGGAGCACTCTGAGCTCTGCTCACACACTCCATGGCGCACTCTGCTCACACTCTCCATGGTGCATCCTGCTCACACTCCCCATGATGCACTCTGCTCTCACTCTCCATTGTGCACGCTGCTCACACTCTCCATGGGGCACGCTGCTCACACTCACCAAGGTGCACTCTGCTCACACTCTCCATGGTGCACTCTGAGCTCTGCTCACACTCTTAATAGTGCATTCTGAGCTCTGCACACATTCTCCATGTTGCACTCTGCTCACACTTCCCATGGTGCACTCTGCTCACATTCTCCATGGTGCACTCTACTCACACTCTCCATTGTGCATGCTGCTCACACTCTTCATAGTGCATGCTGCTCACACACTCCATGGTCCACTCTGCTCACACTCCCTGTGGTCCATGCTGCTCACACACTCCCTGGTGCCCTCTGAGCTCTTCTCACACTCTCCCTGGTGCAATCTGAACTCTGCTCACACTCTCCCTGGTGCAATCTGAGCTCTGCTCACACTCCCCATGGTGGATTCTCTTCTCTGCTCACACTCACCATGGTGCACTCTGCTCACACTCTCCATGGTGCATTCGGAGCTCTGCTCAGGCTCTCCATGGTGCACTCTGCTCAGACTCTCCATGGTGCACTCTGAGCTCTGCTCACACTTTTAATGGTGCACACTGCTCACACTCTCCCTGGTGCACATTGCTCACACTGTCCATGGTGCACGCTGAGCTCTGCTCACACTTTTAATAGTGCATTCTGAGCTCTGCTCACACTCTCCATGGTGCACGCTGCTCACACTCTCTATGGTGCACTCTGAGCTCTGCTCACACTCTCAATGGTGCATTCTGAGCTCTGCTCACACTCTCCATGTTGCATTCTGACCTCTGCTCACACTCTCCATGGTGAACTCTGAGCTCTGCTCACACTCTCCATGGTGCACTCTGAGCGCTGCTCACACTCTCCATGGGGCACTCTGCTCACACTCTCCATGGAGTTCTTGGAGCTATGTTCACACTCTCCATTGTGCACTCTGCTCGCACTCTCCATGGTGCACTCTGATCACACTCTCCATGCTGCTTTCTGAGCTCTGCTCACAATCTCCATGGTGCACTCAGCTCACACTTCAATGGTGCACTCTGATCACACTCTCCATTGTGCTTTCTGAGCTCTGCTCACACTCTCCATGGTGCACTCTGAGCTCTGCTCACACTTCCATGGTGCATTCTGCTCACACTTCCATGGTGCACTCTGATCACACTCTCCATGCTGCTTTCTGAGCTCTGCTCACAATCTCCATGGTGCACTCAGCTCACACTTCCATGGTGCACTCTGATCACACCCTCCATTGTGCTTTCTGAGCTCTGCTCACACTCTCCATGGTTCAATCAGAGCTCTGCTCACATTTTAATGGTACATTCTGAGCTCTGCTCACACTCTCCATGGTGCTCGCTGCTCACACTCTCCATGGTGCACTCTGAGCTCTGCTCACACTTTTAATAGTGCATTCTGAGCTCTGCTCACATTCTCCTTGTTGCACTCTGCACACACTTCCCATGGTGCACTCTGCTCACATTCTCCATGGTGCAATCTGCTTACACTCTCCATTGTGCATGCTGCTCACATTCTTCATAGTGCATGCAGCTCACACACTCCATGGTCCACTCTGCTCACACTCCCTGTGGTTAATGTTGCTCACACTCTCCCTGGTGCCCTCTGAGCTCTGCTCACACTCTCCCTGGTGTAATCTGAAATCTGCTCACACTCTCCCTGGTGCAATCTGAGCTCTGCTCACACTCCCCATGGTGGATTCTGTTCTCTGCTCACACTCGCCATGGTGCACTCTGCTCACATTCTCCATGGTGCACTCTGAGCTCTGCCCACACTCTCCATGGTGCAATCTGAGCTCTGCTCACATTTTAATGGTGCATTCTGAGCTCTGCTCACACTCTCCATGGTGTTCGCTGCTCAGACTCTCCATGGTGCACTCTGAGCTCTGCTCACACTTTTAATAGTGCATTCTGAGCTCTGCTCACATTCTCCATGTTGCACTCTGCACACACTTCCCATGGTGCAGTCTGCTCACATTCTCCATGGTGCAATCTGCTCACACTCTCCATTGTGCATGCTGCTCACACTCTTCATAGTGCATGCTGCTCACACACTCCATGGTCCACTCTGCTCACACTCCCTGTGGTTCATGTTGCTCGCACTCTCCCTGGTGCCCTCTGAGCTCTGCTCACACTCTCCCTGGTGCAATCTGAGCTCTGCTCACACTCCCCATGGTGGATTCTGTTCTCTGCTCACACTCACCATGGTGCACTCTGCTCACATTCTCCATGGTGCATTCTGAGCTCTGCTCAGGCTCTCCATGGTGCACTCTGCTCAGATTCACCATGGTGCACTCTGAACTCTGCTCACACTTTTAATGGTGCAATCTGAGCTCTGCTCAGACTCACCATGGTGCTCTCTGCTCACATAATCAATGGTGCACTCCACTCACATTCTCCATGATGCACTCTGCTTACACTCTCTATGAAGCGCTCTGTTCACATTCACCATGGTGCAATCTGAGCACTGCTCAAACATTTAATGATGCACACTGCTCACACTCTCCCTGGTGCACTTTGCTCACACTGTCCATGGTGCACTCTGAGCTCTGCTCACACTCTCCCTGGTGAAATCTGAACTCTACTCACACTCCCTGGTGCAATCTGAGCTCTGCTCACACTCCCCATGCTGGATTCTGTTCTCTGCTCACACTCACCAGGTGCACTCTGCTCACACTGTCCATGGTGCACTCTGAGCTCTGCTCACACTTGTAATAGTGCATTCTGAGCTCTGCTCACACTCTCCATGGTGCACGCTGCTCACACTCTCTATGGTGCACTCTGAGCTCTGCTCACACTCTCCATGTTGCATTCTGACCTCTGCTCACACTCACCATGCTGCATTCTGAGCTCTGCTCACACTCTCCATGGTGAACTCTGAGCTCTGCTCACACTCTCCATGGTGCACTCTGCTCGCACTCTCCATTGTGCACTCTGAGCTCTGCCCACACTCTCCATGGTGCACTCTGCTCACACTTCCATGGTGCACTCTGATCACACTCTCCATGCTGCTTTCTGAGATCTGCTCACAATCTCCATGGTGCACTCTGCTCACACTTCCATGGTGCACTCTGATCACACTCTCCATGGTGCTTTCTGAGCTCTGCTCACACTCTCCACGGTGCACTCTGAGCTCTGCTCACACTCTCCATGGTGCAGTTTGCTCACACTCTCCATGGTGCAGTCTGCTCACACTCTCCATGGTGCACCCTGAGGTCTGCTCACATTTTAATGGTGCATTCTGAGCTCTGCTCACACTCTCCATGGTGCACGCTGCTCACACTCTCCATGTTTCACTCTGAACTCTGCTCACACTTTTAACAGTGCATTATGAGCTCTGTGCACACTCTCCATCGTGCATGCTGCTCCCACTCTTCATGGTGCACTCTGCTCATGCTCTCCATGGTGCACTCTGCTCACACTTTCATGGTGCACTCTGATCACACTCTCCATGGTGATTTCTTAGCTCGGCTCACACTCTCCATTTTGCATGCTGCTGTAAGATTCGCAATTTTCAGCAAAAATCACGCAAGAACACTGGATAAAATAAGACTGTTTATTGACCAAAGTAAGCTTGCACAGAAAAACCTTTGATAAAAGGGCATACAAAATGGCCGCCAGGCCCCGTGATCAGTTTATGAACCATTTTATTTCTGTTACTGCAAGCCAGTCAGGCTTGTGGATTGAAGACAGTAAACCCGCGAAAGCCAGTATCTGGGAACCGAAACTCAGAGCAACAGCATACATATTCAATGGATTATAAGTACAGGATGGGGCCCATCAAGATATGGGCGGACAATGTAAAAACACTTATACCCATTTATCGTACAAAGGAAAAACCGTTTAGCAGCCATCAAGGAAAATGTCCGGACCGATCAATATGCGAACCGAGCCGCGGTGACAATGCAAAGGACATTAAAAGACATTATCGGCCAGGAAGGCCAGTTTAAGTTATCACCGGCTCCGTTACAAGACAAAGCGCCCCTGCAGAGATTTCTGCCCGCCAAAATTAATACAAAGACAGGACTATGATTTGGCGGGAGATAAAACTGTCCCAAAAGAGTATAACTATGGATTGAAAGTCCATCTAAGTGACTTCTTCACTGCTACGGCTTCTTGTTGGGCGACTTCAGGCTTCCATTTCTTCAAGAACTTTCTTCTACGAGGAACGAACGAAGGGCGGACGGTGCCCGGATCGGCGCCTCTTCCACTTCGGCAGATCGATGAAAACGTTTTCGTCTTTTTAAAGACGGACGGTTTCGGAAAAAGGACAACGTGGCCGGTGTTCAGCCAAACAAGGCTCGGCCACGACGAGAAGACGACAAGGGTGGCCCGGGTACTGGGGTCGGGAGATCATCGACGACCCAGGCCGACGGAGAAGAAACCCTCTGGAGAACCGGCGATCGATGCCACAAGATTCTCCCATGTGCATAACCTGCATCTAGGTCTACTCCATGAACCCAAATCCACGATTGTGGATCTCAACCTTGACGAGCGCTCATCGAGGCTGGGTCTACCCCACCGCCTCGAGGGAGGAGAGAATATCGACTGCGCCAGAAGCTTCCAATCCACGTGACGACGGGAAGCGGTGTCAAAAAGTCTGCGAACCCCTTTTCGCGATTTCGAGAGTGGTGAGCATGATCCCAAGTTCCCCAGGTCGAAACTTAGTTTAGGTATAGGGGAGGGAGTTAAGGGAAATCGTAATGTGTTTCCCCTTTTACGATGTGCCGTGTGTTCCCCATTTCCATAGAGTCAAGTTCATAAATTTGTGCATGATTGTAGTTACTTTAATCTGTGCCTATGACATGTATTTTGTAATGCTTCAAACTGTTCAAAAATAAAAGCATCCATTTCGTGCTATTCAGCCTGGTCTATTGAGTCCTCTTCTCTGCACTACTGTTCTCTGCATCTAAGTCCAAGGTCTAGAACCGTAGGGGGGGGGTGGGTCGAACCACTCAAGGGTAATTCTTGCACGAAGCCTGGCAGGGGGCCAGAACGGGCAAGAGAGCAGGAAAAACCCCCCTACAGAAATGGCGACCGCAGCAGGACCTTGGCAGCAGGAAAGTAGTGTGTTAGATCAAGATCTGAATAAACAAAATGTGATGGATGAAAGAATAGCAGATTATGTTTTCGGAAAAGTCAACCTCACAAAACAATGGATATCTGATCTACTAAGGGATAGGCGCCCGCTAGACGCAGCCATCAAGTGGACAGCGGGTAGAGAGCATAAGAAATCTGTAGAAAAGGCGGTCTGGCTGATGTGCTACAAGAAGCAAGTCCAGCTTTTGGACCAGGTAGTTGCAGCACAGACAGTCCAGATCAACGGCTTGCTTAAAGACGTGGAGGAAAAGGTTGCGGGAGGTCAAAAACTGATTGAATCGCTTGACGCGCTGAATCAGGAACGCCGCTCTGTAATTCGCTGCCACGAAACCCGGGTAGAATATTTAAAATGTCAGGTCGTTGAGGCCAAGGCCAGTGAAGGTAGAATGAGAGAGAGGTGTTTCCGTCTAGCCAAACAAGTAGATGCCCAAGAGGAAAAGCTCCTGGGAGCCAGGGCAGCATATAAGATGGCCATGGAGGATAGATCTGAGAACACCGACCACAGCGCTTGCCGCCGGGAGCTAGAGGACCTGAGAAAGGCCCTAGCGAAGGCAAACGGGTTGGTGTGTCTCATAAATCCACCAGCGAGTCAGCTGTTGCTAGCCAAGGAATCCAAAAGACCGATTCCACAAGAGGCAGTTGGGGTACCAACCCCCGAACCCTCTGCGCCTCCTGCCTATGAGGAGTCTTGGACTCCGGGACAGGAGACGGAGACGGTAGAGGAAGAGAGCCCTGAGGTAGAGCAACCCCAGACAGTAGAGTCGGGGCCGGCGCCAATGTGTCCAACGAGACACCGGAGGATCGGTCCAAATGAAGAAAATGGCGATGACGGACCCCTTGAGAGTCAGATCATAATGCCTCATAGCGCACGACAGCTAAGAGAGATGATAAGTCACATCCCAAAACTCTCCGAGTCAGGAGATCCCTCCGTGCATTTCAGGGACGTGGAGCAGACCGCAGCAGTCAATGACTGCGACGGGGTTGAACAGTCTAAAATGCTGCTGTTCTCCCTGGACAGTTCGCTCCTCCAGTGTCTCCCTGACGAGAGCAAGAGAGGGCACAGGGACTATGAGTTGCTACGGGATGAGATTCTGGAGATCATGGGAGAGGGGGACGGAACTCCGTTCCTCCGTTTAGAAAAGACAGTGCAGCTAGAGGGAGAACCCCCACGGGTTTTCGCCGACAGGTTGTGGCCAGTGTATCGGCGCAGCTGCCCGGGCGGGCCGGCCCGGGCCGGGCTGGATGGCGAACAAAGGGCTCACTGGCTTCGGTGCCTGGTAGCAGGTTGCCTGCCAGTAGTGAAGGAACAGGCCAAAGCATGGTTTGACCCCACTAACGCCCGCTCCACGGAGGAAGTAGTACTAGATCAGCTCACGATCAGTTACAGAAACAACAAGGGCAAGAAAACGCCTGTTGTGAAAGGAAAGGTGCATGAGGTGAGACCCGCAGCCCCTGCTAAAAAGGAATGGCGTCAGGAGGGAAATCGCCATCCCCAAGCCAATAGCAGTTGTTACGGGTGTGGGAAGGAGGGTCATTGGCGCAAGGACTGTAGGAATCCTTGGAAGGATAAGAGGGAGAGAGCGTTCGCCGCAGCCCAAGATCAAGCCCAAGCCCGAGTCGCCAACGGCCCGAGAGTTTACCCAACACCAGCACAACCACAAGTGCAGGCTGCTGCCCCAACACCAGTCCAGAACCCAACCGTAGCCTCTGCCCCGAATAAAGGGGGTGGTGCGGTTGTGGACCCCGCTGCGATCGAGTCAGTCTTGGAGACTATGCGGTCTCTGATGACCTGGCAGGGGAAGGTAGCGGTTGCTAACAGCCCTATCGCCCCCGAGACCCCAGCCGAAACACCTAAATGACTGACGCCCGCGCAGCCCATCTACTTGTGTCCGCTCCGCTATGACGCTTGGAGAAGACCTGTGGTGGAGATGGAGGTGGAGAAACAAAGGGGTAGTTACCTGTTGGATACGGGAGCTTCGTGTACCGTGATCCACACGGACAAACCTTTTGCCTCACCTCTGTCCGCCCAGGCTCCATATTTAGTAGCGGGTTTCACAGGTAGAGAACAGGCTGGCGCGTACTCCCTCCCGCTCTCCATTCAGTTGGGAGCGCTCCACACCACATGGACGTGCATCCTATTGAAGTGGAATGAGGGGGGGGGGAAAGGCATCCTCGGGGCTGATTTCTTGGTGGAACACGGGATCCTAGTGGACCTGAGAAATCACTGTCTCTGGGGAGCCGAGGGCGGTTTAGGTAAGGTAGTCGTAATCCCGGGGAAGGAAGAAAAGGGGGCCCTGTGCACTATGAAGCCGTCAGGAGGTTACGATCTCGAGCTCATGGTAACAAACGTCCCAACGGACTTGCAGGCGCGTGTGTCAGAAAATCTGACCGCGTTCACCACCCACAAGCACGACTGCGGGAGAGTCACTGGGTTCGAAGTCAGCGTAGACGGGGACCCCATGATCCGACCCCAAAAGCAGTATAATTTCCCCAAGGAGGCAGAACCCGACATGGAGACAGCAATATCTTCATTGGTACAGCAGGGCGTGTTGAGGACGATAGCCACCCACGTGAACTCCCCATTATGGCCGGTAAAGAAACCGGACAATTCGCGGAGAGCCACGGTGGACTACAGAGTCCTCAATAGTAATATCCCAGCCTGCGCGCCCACGGTAGCAGCAGTTGCAGACTTAATAGGGAGTATTCCAGCATCGGCGACCACATTCACGGTGCTGGACATCTCGAACGGTTTTTGGTCCATTCCGCTGCGGCGGGAGGACTAGTACAAGTTTGCCTTTACTTTCAAAGGGCAACAGTACACTTGGAACTGCTTACCACAGGGTTTTCACAACAGCCCCAGCATTTTCCATCAGTGCATGGCGGGGAGTTTGAAAGAGTTCAGCCAGCCCAACCAGATAGTGCAGTATGTGGACGACTTACTCCTGTTCACAGATACAAGGGAGCAGCACGGCCCACTGTTAGCCGAATTGTTGGAACTGTTAGAAAGGAAGGGTTTCAAAGTAAACCCAAAGAAAGCCCAGATCGGCCAGCAGGAAGTTAAATTCCTGGGTCTGGCCATCCGCGCTGGGGAAAGAGCCATAGATAAGGCCAGACGGGAATCTATACAAGATCTGCCGATTCCCAACACAGTAACGGGTGTAAGGTCCTTTTTGGGATTGACCGGGTACTGCAGAGATTTCATCGAGGACTATGCTGCCACAGCGGCCCCGCTACTTCGACTCTTACACAAGGGAGTCGAGTGGTCTTGGGACGAGGGGTGCCAGGCAGCATTCGAGAAGTTGAAAAGAGATCTGCAGACCGCGCCAGCCCTAGGGGCCATAGATGGGGGAGAGGAGTTCTTTCTGGAGGTAGCCGCTAGTGGGGACAGCCTGAGCGCAGTGCTGCTCCAAGAGCGGCACGGCAAGCTAAGACCAGTAGTTTATTCCTCCAGGGTGCTCACGGATGTGGAGAGGAGTTTCTCCAATTGCGAACGGCATCTCCTGGCCACGCATTGGGCTGTGAACAGATCAGTGATCTTCACAGGGACCTCTCCCATTACGCTCCTCACCCATCACACCCCCACGAAGATGCTTCTGGACGGGAGGATTAAGGATGGGACCGTGAGCAGCGCTCGGATTGCGCGCTGGACCCTCCTCCTTTCCCAGATGGATCTCAAAGTTAAAGGCCTCTGCGCGCCAAGGCTCGCAGCCAATATGGCATATCCCGGGACAGCCCATCAATGTTCCGTAGAAGGGGTATGGGAAGTTAACATAGGTTTACGGGCCGGGATACATCCCACAGGCCGCGAGATCTACGTAGACGGTTCTAGCACTGTAGCTGACGGCAAGCGACTCACAGGGTGTGGAGTTTATGACCCTGCGGCAAACATTGCCCTGGCAATTAAGCTCCCCAGCACTATGAGCGCGCAGCAGGCTGAACTGTCCGCGGTGGCGTACGTGGTTACCCACCCCGAGATTTTCCCAACCCCATACACGATTTGCTCAGACAGCATGTTCACGTGCAATTCGTGTACAGAGTACCTCGCCATCTGGTCCCGACGCGGGTACACCTCCGCGGACGGGCGGCCTTTAACAGTTAAGCCCTTGCTGGAGAAGATCCTAGCAGCTGTGGGGGAGAAAGGAGAGGTGTTCATCCATAAGGTGAAGGCTCACTCCACTACAGAACCCCGCAGTCAGGGCAACCAGCAGGCGGATGCGCTAGCCAGGGAGGGTGCCCGCAACGGCATTCTCTGGGACCCATACGAACCCGGACCCGTGGCGGCGATCCAAGGCAGGGAGGGAATTCCCGGGAACACAGGGGTGACACCGCCCCCAGACCTAAAGACCGTCCAAACCCTGGATCCCGCCCTAAAAGCAGTCCTAAAAGCCATCACAGAGGGCAAACAGGTAGAAGGTCCGTACAGTACGGCAGCCCTCACAGTCAAAGAAGGTATGCTGTTCCGAGAGGAGCAGTGGGTTGTGCCGCAGCAGCACCGAAGGGAATTCCTGCAATTGGCCCACGAGGGTCCAGGAGCGGGACACCCCGGACCTGACGTCACCTGGCAATGGGTGGAGCAGGCGGGATGGTGGCCGGGACTTCGGGATGATGTCCGCGAGTTCTGCCCAAGCTGTCTTGTGTGTGCTGCTAACAACCCAGACCCCCACAAAAGGAAGGTGCCCATGGGGCACATCAGGAGGGTAGAGGGACCATGGCAGTCGATTCAGGTCGACTACATAGGGCCCCTGCCCGCCGCCCAGGGAGGCTATAAGTACTGCCTTGTCCTGGTAGATGTGTTCACCAAATGGGTAGAAGCCTTCCCGTGCAGAACAGCTACGGCACTGGGTACTGCTAAGATCTTGATTCGGGAAGTGTTCTCACGGTGGGGACTCCCCCGTTTTGTAGAGTCCGACCAAGGGAGTCAGTTCACCGGTCAAGTAATGCAGAACGCCCTCATGCTCTTGGGCATTGAGGGAAAGTGGCATGTAGCATACAATCCCCAGTCATCCGGGATTGTTGAGCGGATGAATCGGACCCTCAAGGAAAAGCTGAGGAAAGAGACAATGGGCTCGCCCCAGAAATGGGCGGAGGTCCTGCCTTTAGTCCTCATGGGGATCCGAGCCAGCCAGTCCAAAAGCACGGGGTATTCCCCGCACGAGTTAATGACTGGAAGGATCATGCGAACACCCACCCATGTGCTAGCCCCGGTGCTCACTGAGGGCCAGCTCCGAGAGGTGAAACGGGACAAATTCGCCCAAACCCTCTTGGAGCGCCTGAGACAGATTTATGGGCAGGCGGCTGGGAACATGGGAAGACAGCACCAGGGAAATAAACTGTTGTTGGAACCTCGGAAACAACAAGAGTGGGTAGTCGGAGACCAGGTCATGGTCCGAAACTACGCCAGGATAGGGAGTTTTGAACCACTGTACATGGGGCCATACAGCATTGTAGACAAGGCCAGCCCCATGGTTTATGCAGTGAGGACGCCCCGACGTACCAAATGGTTTCACATCAACCAGTGTAAACTGTTTAAACCGGGTACACAAGGGCCACCAAAGGGGACCAGGTCTGAGAACAAAGATCCTCAGCCTGTAACAGAGTCACAGACCACACAGGCTGGAGCAGTAGCCTGTGTGAAAGGAGAGGCCATCCCATTGGAGTGGGAGGTCTCATCTTTTGAATGGGATTTAGGCAGGGGAGAGCCCGAACAGCTCAACCTCGTTTTAGACCCAATCACGGAGGAGGAAGAGTCAGAGGACGGCAGTCCCGCCCTCGACTCAAGCTTGGGGGAGGTAGGGAGTGGGGGTGGAGACTCGTTACCTGTAGGGACAGGTGAGGTGGAGTCAGAAGCCACAGATCCCGACCCCGGGGGGGCGGAGCCTGAGGGAGGGGAGCTGGAGCTGGCAGCTGTGGAGGAACCACAGGCTGTAACGGTAACAGTCACAACCCCCGGTCCATCGGCCCCGGGAGCCCAACCCAAAGCAGCCCCTCGTAGGTCGGCTCGAGCGCCCCAGCCCAGAAAATTTTGGCCAGATTCTCCCCATCCTTCCCAACCACGGTTTAAAGCAGCCCCAGGAAGACATGATCCCCGTTCAGCAGCGACAGGCTGCGGGGGATCAAAGCCAAAGATCAATGCAGCCCCACCGCAGGGTGTGGCACACGACAGACCTCACAGGGATTCGGAAAGCCGCCCCACGGAGGGCGGCGCTGTACATAAGTTAAGTTAGGTAATTATGGTCATAGTTTAAGGAATGTAAAGTATATGGTGTTAAGAGTACAATTTTGAGGTCTGCCCGGTATGTGTGTTTGTTAGGGAGCGGGGTCCAGGAACCCGCGCGTCCAATTAATTTAGGCCAGCACCTATCGGGAGCCCGGCTACATCATTTTGTTGGTTACAGAAACCTGGGATACGATGGAAAGGATTGTCGTCGCGTTCATGGCGATCGGGTGCGGGTGGGCCTACCGAGGCCGCACCAAGGACGTCATCATTTTCGGGTGCTCCGGGGACACGGCCCCCATCGCAACGGATGGGACGGGGGAGCGAGAGGCAGAGGAAACCGCCACCTACTTCCACCAAGGGAGATGGCCAGGTTGGCTGGGAACGAATTCTACGGAATATTCCAGCAATTTCGGTTTTGCCTACCAAGAGACTTCATTAACGTGCCCTCGAGTGAGGATCCTAGCGCCCAGAGTCAGCGTCACCGTGGGAAAGAGGATTTGTCTGGTGTGCAATGGGAACGTACCACCAAGGCGATGGTGGTGGCTACGAAAGCTGGGAAAGGACATGAGAAACTCTACGGTCGAGTGGGAGCGACTGGGTAATAATACCCATCGGACTATTACGGGAACTCACGGACAATTACGTGTGTGTTGGGACAAATGGTGGGAACCAGATGAGGGAATATATGTCTGTATGTGGGGTTCGAGACACGTCTGCCCCAAGGGCGTGTCCATCTTCTTCCAGAGGCAGTGGCAGGATGAAGGGAAGGGGATGAGATGGGATGTTAGCACTCGAGCGTGCGGAGCCCCATACTCCCCTATTCCGGTGAACGCCACTGAACTCATCACCCGCCCACGCAAGCCCCTGCCCACGCTTCCGGTAGCACTAGCCCAGAAAGGAGGGTGCCCAACCACCACCAAGGGACCCGGGAACGGTTTAGTATTGGTACCCACCGGTCAGGTGCTGTACCAAGGGGTACACTACGCGGTGGCCTCAGTGATTTTAAATCTCACTGAGGTAAGATTGCCGGAGTGGTGTCCCAAAGAAACGGAACAATTATACCAGGTCCTGTTAACCCGTATGTTTAGACAATTTTACGAATTTGACTTTGCCGACATCGACAGAGACAAATTATACACCACACCGCCAGAAGTTTTGGATCGAGTCGGGAGGCAAAGAAGGGGTACTGTAAATGACATATTCACTGCTTTTAATACCGGGACATCTGTTGTCAACGCTCTAGATAACGTGGAGCTGCAGACACAGATCAACGGTTTAAAAGCCCAGTTAAGGAACATATTGACAGACGAAAACAAGGTAGTGGGTTCTGAGTTGCATGAGGACCAGGCCATGACACTACACTTTAAGGACATAATTGCTGAGCTGGAGAAACACGCGAGAACGGTAAATGCACTCATTAAGGAGGATCGGAATGCGTCCGATCAAGCTGCGCAAAACGAGGCCTGTGTGCTGTACGGGGCGTGGTTATTGGGCGAGGGCCGCAGTAATCTTGAGGATTTAAAACAGGGTTTGGTCCCGTCCTGGATCAGCAACAAGCACTTGCAAGCGCTCCACCCTTTTGAGAATGCATTAAGCCCGTGCCAGCTCAGGCTAGCCGCAGAAGCATACCCAGTTCCAGTGGACTGCGGACATTCGAATCACACTATTATGGGAATAGTAGTAAGAATGCCGGTGTTGGGTCCCGCAGCAAAGCCCGCCCCGGTGTACAGAGTAGAGAACATTGGAGTCATTCGGGGGGGGCGCACACATTCGTTACGCAGTGGTCCCGCCTTACGTCATCAGATGGGAGCGTACGATGACAGGCACTGACCTCTCGGGATGTCGGAGCCGGGGAGCACACATCATCCTGTGTCCCCAGCACTTGAACGCCTTTCTGAAACCGCAGTGCGGGTTCAGGACTGCTAGCGCAAAGCCGGTGAATTGCACCATGGAGGCAATGGCAGAGGACCATGTGCCCCCACAGGTAGCATATATCGGGGGTGGGACATACTGCGTCACCACTGCAGCGCCTCAGTACCGATATGGACAACACGAGTGGTGTTCGGTCGGTGATAGCAGTTTCTGTTTCAAACCCAGGGCCGAGGTTCAAGTGGCACAACAACGAATTGTCCCCATTCCTGCGCCCTCCACCGTTCACATCACTATCAAAGAGAATTTCACAGACTTACAACGATTTGTCGCGCATTTTGGTTATGTCATTCCCCCTCTTCCCGAACACCTCACCAAGATTTTAAAAGCCGTTATAATTTCGCAGAAACATTTCTACACACTGGAGCAGAAGACTTTAGAGATAGGAAAAGACATATTGGACATAACCATCCCACCATGGTGGGACTTGTTCACCAACATAGAAATCCCAGCCTGGATTAGAATAGCATCCCATATCCTAGTAGGATGTCAGGTTTTAATTGTGATATTTTTGCTCTTCGTGCATTGTAAGAGAGGCAAACGCCTCCAGAGGCACGAGAACGCGGGCGAATGGAAAGAACGCTATGTGCGAATGGGGGAAGAAGACACCCCACTTTAAGCTGCTAGTATAAGATTAAGCGTCCCTCCATTTAAAATCTTTTTGTGATTTGGTTTGGGTTATAAGGAATTAAGTATTGTTATGTTATTAGTCGTTATTAAGTTTTGATTAATAAAAGGTGTATGCAGATGGTGCAAAAGGGTATCAACCCCTGCCCATCTGACAGGTGAAGGTGTTATAGTTTAAGATTTGCTGTCTATGATTCCAAATGTGCATGAGGTAATTTTCATTTTCTCCGGAAATGGGAACTGCATGTGTCGTGAGGGGCATAGATAGCTAAGTGCCAGGAATGTTTGGATGTGGGGAATCAGGGAAAATTTGCTCATCAAGGATTATTGATACTTTAAGCAAGCTATCAGTATCACAGGGGGGCCTGTAAGATTCGCAATTTTCAGCAAAAATCACGCAAGAAAACTGGATAAAATAAGACTGTTTATTGACCAAAGTAAGCTTGCACAGAAAAACCTTTGATAAAAGGGCATACAAAATGGCCGCCAGGCCCCGTGATCAGTTTATGAACCATTTTATTTCTGTTACTGCAAGCCAGTCAGGCTTGTGGATTGAAGACAGTAAACCCGCGAAAGCCAGTATCTGGGAACCGAAACTCAGAGCAACAGCATACATATTCAATGGATTATAAGTACAGGATGGGGCCCATCAAGATATGGGCGGACAATGTAAAAACACTTATACCCATTTATCGTACAAAGGAAAAACCGTTTAGCAGCCATCAAGGAAAATGTCCGGACCGATCAATATGCGAACCGAGCCGCGGTGACAATGCAAAGGACATTAAAAGACATTATCGGCCAGGAAGGCCAGTTTAAGTTATCACCGGCTCCGTTACAAGACAAAGCGCCCCTGCAGAGATTTCTGCCCGCCAAAATTAATACAAAGACAGGACTATGATTTGGCGGGAGATAAAACTGTCCCAAAAGAGTATAACTATGGATTGAAAGTCCATCTAAGTGACTTCTTCACTGCTACGGCTTCTTGTTGGGCGACTTCAGGCTTCCATTTCTTCAAGAACTTTCTTCTACGAGGAACGAACGAAGGGCGGACGGTGCCCGGATCGGCGCCTCTTCCACTTCGGCAGATCGATGAAAACGTTTTCGTCTTTTTAAAGACGGACGGTTTCGGAAAAAGGACAACGTGGCCGGTGTTCAGCCAAACAAGGCTCGGCCACGACGAGAAGACGACAAGGGTGGCCCGGGTACTGGGGTCGGGAGATCATCGACGACCCAGGCCGACGGAGAAGAAACCCTCTGGAGAACCGGCGATCGATGCCACAAGATTCTCCCATGTGCATAACCTGCATCTAGGTCTACTCCATGAACCCAAATCCACGATTGTGGATCTCAACCTTGACGAGCGCTCATCGAGGCTGGGTCTACCCCACCGCCTCGAGGGAGGAGAGAATATCGACTGCGCCAGAAGCTTCCAATCCACGTGACGACGGGAAGCGGTGTCAAAAAGTCTGCGAACCCCTTTTCGCGATTTCGAGAGTGGTGAGCATGATCCCAAGTTCCCCAGGTCGAAACTTAGTTTAGGTATAGGGGAGGGAGTTAAGGGAAATCGTAATGTGTTTCCCCTTTTACGATGTGCCGTGTGTTCCCCATTTCCATAGAGTCAAGTTCATAAATTTGTGCATGATTGTAGTTACTTTAATCTGTGCCTATGACATGTATTTTGTAATGCTTCAAACTGTTCAAAAATAAAAGCATCCATTTCGTGCTATTCAGCCTGGTCTATTGAGTCCTCTTCTCTGCACTACTGTTCTCTGCATCTAAGTCCAAGGTCTAGAACCGTAGGGGGGGGGGGGGTCGAACCACTCAAGGGTAATTCTTGCACGAAGCCTGGCAGGGGGCCAGAACGGGCAAGAGAGCAGGAAAAAAAACCCTACACTGCTCACACTCTTCTTAGTGCATGCTGCTCACACACTCCATGGTCCACTCTGCTCACACTCTCTGTGGTTCATGCTGCTCACACTCTCCCTTGTGCCCTCTGAGCTCTGCTCACACTCTCCCTGGTGCAATTGGAACTCTGCTCACACTCTCCCTGGTGCAATCTGAGCTCTGCTGACACTCCCCATGGTGGATTCTGTTCTCTGCTCACATTCACCATGGTGCACTCTGCTCACACTCTCCATGGTGCATTCTGAGCTCTGCTCAGGCTCTCCATGGTGCACTCTGCTCAGCCTCACAATGGTGCACTCTGAGCTCTGCTCACACTTTTAATGGTGCAATCTGAGCTCTGCTCAGACTCACCATGGTGCTCTCTGCTCACATAATCAATGGTGCACTCTGCTCACATTCTACATGATGCACTCTGCTTACACTCTCTATGAAGCGCTCTGTTCACATTCACCATGGTGCAATCTGAGCACTGCTCAAATATTTAATGGTGCACACTGCTCACACTCTCCCTGGTGCACTTTGCAAACACTGTCCATGGTGCACTCTGAGCTCTGCTCACACTTTAATAGTGCATTCTGAGCTCTGCTCACACTCTCCATGGTGCACGCTGCTCACACTCTCCATGGTGCACTCTGAGCTCTGCCCACACTCTCCATGGTGCACTCTGCTCACACTTCCATGGTGCACTCTGATCACACTCTCCATGCTGCTTTCTGAGATCTGCTCACAATCTCCATGGTGCACTCTGCTCACACTTTCATGGTGCACTCTGATCACACTCTCCATGGTGATTTCTGAGCTCTGCTCACACTCTCCATGGTGCACTCTGAGCTCTGCTCACACTCTCCATGGTGCAGTCTGCTCACACTCTCCATGGTGCACTTTGCTCACACTCTCCATGGTGCACCCTGAGGTCTGCTCACATTTTAATGGTGCATTCTGAGCTCTGCTCACACTCTCCATGGTGCACGCTGCTCACACTCTCCATGTTTCACTCTGAGCTCTGCTCACACTTTTAACAGTGCATTATGAGCTCTGTGCACACTCTCCATCGTGCATGCTGCTCCCAATCTCCATGGTGCACTCTGCTCATGCTCTCCACAGTGCATTCTACTCACACTCTCCATGGTGCACTCTGCTCACACTCACCACAAAGCACTCTACTCACTCTCCATGGTACACACTGCTCACACTCTCTATGGTGTACTCTGAGCTCTGCTCACACTCTGCATGGTGCTCTCTGCTCACACTCTCCTTGGTGCAATCTGCTCACACTCTCCATGGTGCAGTCTGCTCACACTCTCCATGGTGCACACTTCTCACACTCTCTATGGTGCAATCGGGGCACTGCTCCCACTCTCCATGTTGCACTCTGCTCATAATCTCCATGGTGCAGTCTGCTAACACCATCCATGGTGCACTCTGCTCACACTCTCCACAGGGCATTCTGCTCACACTCTCCATGGTGCACTCTGCTCACAGTCTCCACAGTGCACTCTACTCACACTCTCCATGGTGCACACTGCTCACACTCTCCATGGAGCACTCTGAGCTCTGCTCACACTCTCCATGATGTACTCCGCTCACACACTCCATGGTGCACTCTGCTCACACTCTCCATGGTGCACACTGCTCACACTCTCTATGGAGCACTCTGAGCTCTGCTCACACACTCCATGGTGCACTCTGCTCACACTCCATGGTGCACGCTGCTCACACTCCCCATGATGCACTCTGCTCACACTCTCCATTTTGCACTCTGCTCACACTCTCCATGGTGAACTCTGAGCTCTGCTCACACTCTCCATGGTGCACTCTGAGCACTGCTCACACTCTCCATGGTGCACTCTGCTCACACTCTCCATGGACTTCTTGGAGCTGTGTTCACACTCTCCATTGTGCACTCTGCTCGCACTCTCCATGGTGCACTCTGAGCTCTGCCCACACTCTCCATGGTGCATTCTGATCACACTTCCATGGTGCACTTTGCTCACACTCTCCATGGTGCAATCTGAGCTCTGCTCACATTTTAATGGTGTATTCTGAGCTCTGCTCACACTCTCCATGGTGCACGCTGCTCACACTCTCCATGTTTCAGTCTGAGCTCTGCTCACACTTTTAGCAGTGCATTATGAGCTCTGTGCACACTCTCCATCGTGCATGCTGCTCCCACTCTCCATGGTGCACTCTGCTCATGCTCTCCATGGTGCACTCTGCTCACACTCTCCACAGTGCACTCTACTCACACTCTCCATGGCGCACTCTGCTCACACTCACCACGGAGCACTCTACTCACTCTCCATGGTGCACAATGCTCACACTCTCTATGGTGCACTCTGAGCTCTGCTCACACTCTCCATGGTGCTCTCTGCTCACACTCTCCATGGAGCACTCTGTTCACACTCTCCAAAGTGCACTCTCCTCACACTCTCCATGGTGCACCCTGCTCACACTCTCCATGGTGCACCCTGCTCACACTCTCCATGATGCACTCGGCTCACACTCTCCATGGTGCATGCTGCTCACACTCTCCACAGTGCACTCTACTCACACTCTCCATGGTGCACATTGCTCACACACTCCATGGAGCACTCTGAGCTCTGCTCACACTCTCCATTGTGCACGCTGCTCACACTCTCTATGGTGCACTCGGAGCACTGCTCCCACTCTCCATGGTTCACTCTGCTCACACTCTCAATGGTACAGTCTGCTCACACTCTCCATGATGCACTTTGCTCACACTCTCCATGGTGCAGTCTGAGCTCTGCTCACATTTTAATGGTTTATTCTGAGCTCTGCTCACACTTTTAATGGTGCAATCTGAGCTCTGCTCAGACTCACCATGGTGCTCTCTGCTCACATAATCAATGGTGCAATCTGCTCACATTCTCCATGATGCACTCTGCTTACACTCTCTATGAAGTGCTCTGTTCACATTCACCATGGTGCAATCTGAGCACTGTGCAAACATTTAATGGTGCACACTGCTCACACTCTCCCTGGTGCACTTTGCTCACACTGTCCATGGTGCACTCTGAGCTCTGCTCACACTTTAATAGTGCATTCTGAGCTCTGCTCACACTCTCCATGGTGCACGCTGCTCACACTCTCTATGGTGCACTCTGAGCTCTGCTCACACTCTCCATGGTGCATTCTGAGCTCTGCTCACACTCACCATGCTGCATTCTGAGCTCTGCTCACACTCACCATGATGAACTCTGAGCTCTGCTCACACTCTCCATGGTGCACTCTGCTCACACTCTCCATGGAGTCCTTGGAGCTATGTTCACACTCTCCATTGTGCACTCTGCTCGCACTCTCCATGGTGCACTCTGAGCTCTGCCCACACTCTCTATGGTGCACTCTGCTCACACTTCCATGGTGCACTCTGATCACACTCTCCATGCTGCTTTCTGAGATCTGCTCACAATCTCCATGGTGCACTCTGCTCACACTTTCATGGTGCACTCTGATCACACTCTCCATGGTGATTTCTGAGCTCTGCTCACACTCTCCATGGTGCACTCTGAGCTCTGCTCACACTCTCCATGGTGCAGTCTGCTTACACTCTCCATGGTGCACCCTGAGGTCTGCTCACATTTTAATGGTGCATTCTGAGCTCTGCTCACACTCTCCATGGTGCACGCTGCTCACACTCTCCATGTTTCACTCTGAGCTCTGCTCACACTTTTAACAGTTGTGGTAAACCACTGTTATACCTGTCTGTATGTGTATGTATATTCCACTAGGTACAGGTCTGGACATGCCTCGGCTGACTCCTCCCACTATTCCAGGTATATAAGTGACTACCTCCCAGTCCCTTAGTATTCTGGACGGGTCGACCACTCGAGACTAGACCTTCATTCTTTAGTTAATAAAAGCCTGGTTGTTACTCGCTTAACCTCAATCTTTTGAGTAATTGATGGCGCATCAATCTTATTAACTAAATTTTTTATAATGGAGAAGATCCTCACACCAGCATGCCTGGACCTGGACAGTCGGGAAGCGGACGCTTCCACCAAGTTTGCTCACTGGCTCATGTGCTTCGAGGCATTCCTGACTGCCTCCACTGCGATCGTAACGGATGTGAACAAACTGTCTGTCCTGATCTCCAAGGTGAACCACCGAGTGTACTCAATCATCCGGGACGTGACCTCGTACACAGCCACCCTCCAGCTCCTCAAGACCCAGTACACGCGCCCTGTGAACGAAGTTTACGCCAGGCACCTCCTGGGGAGTCGCAAGCAACAACCTGGGGAATCGACTGAGGAATACCTCCAAGCACTGTCCGTGCTTGGCCGGGCCTGTGGGTGTAAGGCGGTAACGTCCACTAAGTACACGGAGGAACTGATCCGGGATGCCTTTGTAGCGGGCCACAGGTCCAACTACACCCGACAGCGACTGCTGGAGCAGAGTGACCTCACCCTCGACAAAGCCTCCGAAATCGCACTAACGCTGGACGCAGCCTACTGGGGCATGGATGCCTACTCCTCTGCACCGTGGACGCCGCGGGGAACGACAACCTGGGACACGGTAGGACAGCCCCATAGCACCGTGCCACCCCAGCCACAGCCCAACAACGGCCCAACCACCGCAGCAGTGTCCCAAAGCCAGACAGCAGTATCCCAAGGCCAGAAATGCTACTTCTGTGGCCAGGCCAAACACCCCAGAGCGCGCTGCCCGGCGAAGAATGCGACCTGCTCGGGCTGCGGGAAAAAGGGACACTACGCTAGCGTCTGCAAGGCCAAAGCCACCCCGAACGCCAGCAGCGCCGCGTGTGGGCCGCGCGAGCCGCCATCTTGGGCCCCCAACAGCGCCGCGTGCGGGCCGCCATCTTGGGCCTCCCCAGCCATGTGCGAACCACCGCAGCAGCAGCCATCTTGGACGACTCCAGCCACATGGAAATCATGGACGCCGCCATCTTGGACACCAGCCGGGACGCAGCAGGCCGCCAATCCCCCCCATCTGATACCCGCAGCGACACACCGACCCCTATGCTGGCCTCTGTTACGCTGGACCAAACGAGACCGCACCAACTAGCTCGGTCCAAAATGGACGTTAAGGTAAACGGCCATGCAATAAACTGCCTTTTTGACTCCGGGAGCACAGAGAGCTTCATCCACCCCGACACGGTGCGGCGTTGCTCTCTCCCAGTCCTGCCTGCACACCAGCGGATTTCTATGGCCGCCGAGTCCCATTGGCAGCTACTGCGTGGTGACACTAGTAGTAGACGGGACTGTGTTCAATAATTTTAAGCTCCTGGTCCTGCCCCAACTTTGCGCTGCCGTTCTACTGGGGTTGGATTTCCAGTGCCACCTCAAAAGCGTTACGATGGCGTACGGTGGCCCCCTCCCCCCACTCACAGTCCGCAGCCAGCAGCCCCCAAATTGCCCGCCGCGCACCAGATGCAACCTCTCCACACTCAGAGTCCCACCCCCCCCACTGTTTGCTAACCTCACCCCCGACTGTAAGCCCATCGCCACAAAGAGCAGGCGATACAGTGCCGGGGACAGGGTTTTCATCAAAACCGAAGTGGAGCGGCTCCTGAAGGAGGGGATTATTGAGGGCAGCTCCAGCCCCTGGCGAGCCCAGGTTGTGGTCGTTAAGACCGGCGAGAAACAACGCCTGGTCATCGACTACAGCCAAACAATAAACCGCTACACCCTGCTGGACGCCTACCCACTCCCCCGCATAGCTAACATGGTCAACCAGATCGCGCAGTACCGCGTCTTTTCGACCATTGACCTGAAATCAGCGTACCACCAGCTCCCCATCCGCTCCGAAGACCGCCAGTATACTGCTTTTGAGGCAAACGGCCGCCTCTATCACTTCCTTAGGGTTCCCTTTGGCGTTACCAACGGGGTCTCCGTCTTCCAAAGGGAGATAGACCGGATGGTCGATCAAAACGCGCTGCAGGCCACTTTCCCTTACCTAGACAATGTGACCATCTGCGGCCATGACTTGCAGGACCATGACGCAAACCTCGAGAAATTCCTCCGCACCGCCCAACTCCTGAACCTGACATATAACAAGGAGAAGTGCATATTCCGCACAGACCGCCTCGCCATCCTTGGCTGTGTTGTGGAACACGGGGTCATCGGTCCCGACCCGGACCGGATGCGTCCCCTTATGGAACTCCCACTGCCCCACTGCCTAAAAGCTCTGAAGAGGTGCCTAGGGTTTTTTTCCTACTACGCCCAGTGGGTCCCCTACTATGCAGACAAAGCCCGTCCGCTGATCAAATCCACCTCTTTTCCCCTGATGGCAGAGGCCTGCTCAGCCTTCCACCGTATCAAGGAGGACATTGCCAAAGCCACCATGCACACAGTGGACGAATCCATCCCCTTCCAGGTGGAAAGCGATGCGTCCGACTTCGCCCTGGCCGCCACCCTTAATCAGGCGGGGAGACCTGTGGCATTCTTCTCACGAACCCTCCAGGGCCCGGAGACCAGACACTCCGCGGTCGAGAAGGAGGCCCAGGCTATTGTGGAGGCTGTGCGTCATTGGAGGCACTACCTGGCCGAAAAACGATTTACCCTGCTCACTGACCAGCGTTCAGTTGCTTTTATGTTCAACAACAAGCAGAGGGGCAAAATCAAAAATGACAAGATCTTGAGGTGGAGAATCGAACTTTCCACCTACAATTACGAGATCTTGTACCGGCCTGGGAAGCTCAATGAACCCCCAGATGCCCTATCGCGTGGCACCTGCGCCAGCGCGCAGATCGATAGGCTGAGGGCCCTCCACAATGACCTCTGCCACCCGGGGGTCACCTGGTTCTTCCACTTCATCAAGGCCCGCAACCTGCCTTACTCCATTGAGGAGGTCAGGACCATGACCAAGAACTGCCAAGTCTGCGCTGAGTGCAAACCGCACTTTTATAGACCAGACAGAGCCCACCTGATAAAAGCCACTCGCCCTTTTGAACGCCTGAGCGTCGATTTTAAAGGGCCTCTCCCCTCCTCCGACCGCAATGTGTACTTCCTCAACATCATTGACGAGTACTCCCGTTTCCCGTTCGCTATCCCCTGCCCGGACATGACCAGTGCCACGGTCATTAAATGTCTGAACAGCCTCTTCACCCTGTTCGGTTTCCCCAGCTATATCCATAGCGACTGGGGCTCATCGTTTATGAGCGACGAACTCCGCCAGTACCTGCTCGCTAGGGGTACAGCCACAAGCAGGACCACCAGTTACAACCCCCGGGGGAACGGACAGGTGGAAAGAGAGAATGCAACAGTTTGGAAGGCCGCCCTACTAGCCTTAAAGTCTAGGGGCCTTCCGACCTCCCGCTGGCAGGAGGTGCTCCCCGATGCGCTCCACTCGATTCGGTCACTGCTCTGCACTGCCACCAATGCCACCCCTCACGAGAAAATGTTTGTCTTCCCAAGGAAGTCCACATCGGGGACAGCGTTACCGCCATGGCTGACGTCCCCAGGGCCGGTACTACTGAGAAAACACGTGAGGACCAATAAAACGGACCACCTGGTCGAGAGGGTCGACCTCCTCCACGCCAACCCCCAGTACGCTTACATTGCGTACCCGGACGGGCGGGAGGACACAGTCTCCATACGAGACCTCGCACCCTCGGGGACCGCTGTAACCCACTACCCATTACCACCCCCCCCCCACGACACCCTCGGGGACCGCTGTAACCCACTACCCATTACCACCCCCCCCCCACGACACCCTCGGGGACCGCTGTAACCCACTACCCATTACCACCACCCCCCACGACCCGACATCCAACCCCAGCAGCCGGCTCGCCTTGGACCGTCACCCACGAGGACTACACTCCAGTGCCCCAGCCTACACGGGACGAGACGCCGGAAGCTCCACCACCCCTGCCGTCGCCACGTCGATCACAGCGGCAGACAAGACCTCCGGAGAGACTCCAATACACGAACTTTTAAATACACTTCACCCCGCCGGACTCATTTTTAAACAAGGGGTGAATGTGGTAAACCACTGTTATACCTGTCTGTATGTGTATGTGTATTCCACTAGGTACAGGTCTGGACATGCCTCGGCTGACTCCTCCCACTATTCCAGGTATATAAGTGACTACCTCCCAGTCCCTTAGTATTCTGGACGGGTCGAACACTCGAGAGTAGACCTTCATTCTTTAGTTAATAAAAGCCTGGTTGTTACTCGCTTAACCTCAGTCTTTTGAGTAATTGATGGCGCATCAACAGTGCATTATAAGCTCTGTGCACACTCTCCATCGTGCATGCTGCTCCCAATCACCATGGCGCACTCTGCTCATGCTCTCCATGGTGCACTCTGCTCATGCTCTCCATGGTGCACTCTGCTCACACTCTCCACAGTGCATTCTACTCACACTCTCCATGGTGCACTCTGCTCACACTCACCACAGAGCACTCTACTCACTCTCCATGGTACACACTGCCCACACTCTCTATGGTGTACTCTGAGCTCTGCTCACAATCTGCATGGTGCTCTCTGCTCACACTCTCCATGGTGCAATCTGCTCACACTCTCCATGGTGCACGCTTCTCATACTCTCTATGGTGCAATCGGTGCACTGCTCCAACTCTCCATGTTGCACTCTGCTCATACGCTCCATGGTGCAGTCTGCTCACACCATCAATGGTGCACTCTGCTCACACTCTCCACAGGGCATTCTGCTCACACTCTCCATGGTGCACTCTGCTCACAATCTCCACAGTGCACTCTAGTCACACTCTCCATGGTGCACACTGCTCACACTCTCCATGGAGCACTCTGAGCTCTGCTCACACTCTCCATGATGTACTCTGCTCACACACTCCATGGTGCACTCTGCTCACACTCTCCACAGTGCACTCAACTCACACTCTCCATGGTGCACACTGCTCACACTCTCTATGGAGCACTCTGAGCTCTGCTCACACACTCCATGGCGCACTCTGCTCACACTCTCCATGGTGCACGCTGCTCACACTCCCCATGATGCACTCTGCTCAAACTCTCCATTGTGCACGCTGCTCACACTCCCCATGATGCACTCTGCTCACACTCTCCATGGTGAACTCTGAGCTCTGCTCACACTCTCCATGGTGCAATCTGAGCACTGCTCACACTCTTCATGGTGCACTCTGCTCACACTCTCCATGGACATCTTGGAGCTATGTTCACACTCTCCATTGTGCACTCTGCTCGCACTCTCCATGGTGCACTCTGAGCTCTGCCCACACTCTCCATGGTGCACTCTGCTCACACTTCCATGGTGCACTTTGCTCTCACTCTCCATGCTGCAATCTGAGCACTGCTCACATTTTAATGGTGTATTCTGAGCTCTGCTCACACTCTCCATGGTGCACGCTGCTCACACTCTCCATGTTTCAGTCTGAGCTCTGCTCACACTTTTAGCAGTGCATTATGAGCTCTGTGCACACTCTCCATCGTGCATGCTGCTCCCACTCTCCATGGTGCACTCTGCTCATGCTCTCCATGGTGCACTCTGCTCACACTCACCACGGAGCACTCTACTCACTCTCCATGGTGCACACTGCTCACACTCTCTATGGTGCACTCTGAACTCTGCTCACACTCTCCATGGTGCTCTCTGCTCACACTCTCCATGGAGCACTCTGTTCACACTCTCCAAAGTGCACTCTCCTCACACTCTCCATGGTGCACCCTGCTCACACTCTCCATGATGCACTCGGCTCACACTCTCCATGGTGCACGTTGCTCACACTCTCCACAGTGCATTCTGCTTACACTCTCCATGGTGCACACTGCTCACACTCTCCACAGTGCACTCTACTCACACTCTCCATGAAGCACATTGCTCACAAACTCCATGGAGCACTCTGAGCTCTGCTCGCACTCTCCATGGTGCACGCTGCTCACACTCTCTATGGTGCACTTGGAGCACTGCTCCCACTCTCCATGGTGCACCCTGCTCACACTCTCCATGATGCACTCAGCTCACACTCTCCAAGGTGCAAGCTGCTCACACTCTCCACAGTGCACTCTACTCACACTCTCCATGGTGCACATTGCTCACACACTCCATGGAGCACTCTGAGCTCTGCTCACACTCTCCATGGTGCACGCTGCTCACACTCTCGATGGTGCAGTCTGCTCACACTCTCCATGGTGCACTTTGCTCACACTCTCCATGGTGCAATCTGAGCTCTGCTCACATTTTAATGGTGTATTCTGAGCTCTGCTCACACTCTCCATGGTGCACGCTGCTCACACTCTCCATGTTTCACTCTGAGCTCTGCTCACACTTTTAGCAGTGCATTATGAGCTCTGTGCACACTCTCCATCGTGCATGCTGCTCCCACTCTCCATGGTGTACTCTGCTCATGCTCTCCATGGTGCACTCTGCTCACACTCTCCACAGTGCACTCTACTCACACTCTCCATGGTGCACTCTGCTCACACTCACCATGGAGCACTCTAATCACTCTCCATGGTGCACACTGCTCACACTCTCTATGGCGCACACTCAGCTCTGCTCACACTCTCCATGGTGCACTCTGAGCTCTGCTCACACTCTCCATTGTGCAGTCTGCTCACACTCTCCATGGTGCACTTTGCTCACACTCTCCATGGTGCACCCTGAGGTCTGCTCACATTTTAATGGTGCATTCTGAGCTCTGCTCACACTCTCCATGGTGCACGCTGCTCACACTCTCCATGTTTCACTCTGAGCTCTGCTCACACTCACCACAGAGCACTCTACTCACTCTCCATGGTACAGAATGCTCACACTCTCTATGGTGTACTCTGAGCTCTGCTCACACTCTGCATGGTGCTCTCTGCTCACACTCTCCATGGTGCAATCTGCTCACACTCTCCATGGTGCAGTCTGCTCACACTCTCCATGGTGCACGCTTCTCACACTCTCTATGGTGCAATCGGGGCACTGCTCCCACTCTCCATGTTGCACTCTGCTCATACTCTCCATGGTGCAGTCTGCTCACACCATCCATGGTGCACTCTACTCACACTCTCCACAGGGCATTCTGCTCACACTCTCCATGGTGCACTCTGCTCACAGTCTCAACAGTGCACTCTAATCACACTCTCCATGGTGCACACTGCTCACACTCTCCATGGAGCACTCTGAGCTCTGCTCACACTCTCCATGGTATACTCTGCTCACACACTCCATGGTGCACTCTGCTCACACTCTCCACAGTGCACTCAACTCACACTCGCCATGGTGCACACTGCTCACACTCTCTATGGAGCACTCTGAGCTCGGCTCACACACTTCATGGTGCACCCTGCTCACACTCCCCATGATGCACTCTGCTCACACTCTCCATTGTGCACGCTACTCACACTCCACATGATGCACTCTGCTCACACTCTCCATTGTGCACTCTGCTGAAACACTCCATGGACTTCTTGGAGCTATGTTCACACTCTCCATTGTGCACTCTGCTCGTACTCACCATGGTGCACTCTGAGCTCTGCCCACGCTCTCCATGGTGCACTCTGCTCACACTTCCATGGTGCACTCTGATCACACTCTCCATGCTGCTTTCTGAGCTCTGCTCACAATCTCCATGGTGCACTCTGCTCACACTTCCATGGTGCACTCTGATCACACTCTCCATGGTGCTTTCTGAGCTCTGCTCACACTCTCCATGGTGCACTCTGAGCTCTGCTCACACTCTCCATGGTGCAGTCTGCTCAAACTCTCCATGGTGCACTTTGCTCACACTCTCCATGCTGCAATCTGAGCTCTGCTCACATTTTAATGGTGTATTCTGAGCTCTGCTCACACTCTCCATGGTGCACGCTGCTCACACTCTCCATGTTTCAGTCTGAGCTCTGCTCACACTTTTAGCTGTGCATTATGAGCTCTGTGCACACTCTCCATCGTGCATGCTGCTCCCACTTTCCATGGTGCACTCTGCTTATGCTCTCCATGGTGCACTCTGCTCACACTCTCCACAGTGCACTCTGCTCACACTCTCCATGGCGCACTCTGCTCACACTCACCACGGAGCACTCTACTCACTCTCCATGGTGCACACTGCTCACACTCTCTATGGTGCACTCTGAGCTCTGCTCACACTCTCCATGGTGCTCTCTGCTCACGCTCTCCATGGAGCACTCTGTTCACACTCTCCAAAGTGCACTCTCCTCACATTCTCCATGGTGCACCCTGCTCACACTCTCCATGATGCACTCGGCTCACACTCTCCATGGTGCATGCTGCTCACACTCTCCACAGTGCACTCTACTCACACTCTCCATGGTGCACATTGCTCACACACTCAATGGAGCACTCTGAGCTCTGCTCACACTCTCCATGGTGCACACTGCTCACACTCTCTATGGTGCACTTGGAGCACTGCTCCCACTCTCCATGGTTCACTCTGCTCACACTCTCAATGGTGCAGTCTACTCACACTCTCCATGATGCACTTTGCTCACACTCTCCATGGTGCACGCTGCTCACACTCTCCATGTTTCAGTCTGAGCTCTGCTCACACTTTTAGCAGTGCATTATGAGCTCTGTGCACACTCTCCATCGTGCATGCTGCTCCCACTCTCCATGGTGCACTCTGCTTATGCTCTCCATGGTGCACTCTGCTCACACTCTCCACAGTGCACTCTGCTCACACTCTCCATGGCGCACTCTGCTCACACTCACCACGGAGCACTCTACTCACTCTCCATGGTGCACACTGCTCACACTCTCTATGGTGCACTCTGAGCTCTGCTCACACTGTCCATGGTGCTCTCTGCTCACACTCTCCATGGAGCACTCTGTTCACACTCTCCAAAGTGCACTCTCCTCACATTCTCCATGGTGCACCCTGCTCACACTCTCCATGATGCACTCGGCTCACACTCACCATGGTGCATGCTGCTCACACTCTCCACAGTGCACTCTACTCACACTCTCCATGGTGCACATTGCTCACACACTCCATGGAGCACTCTGAGCTCTGCTCACACTCTCCATGATGCACGCTGCTCACACTCTCTATGGTGCACTTGGAGCACTGCTCCCACTCTCCATGGTTCACTCTGCTCACACTCTCAATGGTGCAGTCTACTCACACTCTACATGATGCACTTTGCTCACACTCTCCATGGTACAATCTGAGCACTGCTCACATTTTAATGGTGTATTCTGAGCTCTGCTCACACTCTCCATTGTGCACGCTGCTCACACTCTCCATGTTTCACTCTGAGCTCTGCTCACACTTTTAGCAGTGCATTATGAGCTCTGTGCACACTCTCCATCGTGCATGCTGCTCCCACTCTCCATGGTGTACTCTGCTCATGCTCTCCATGGTGCACTCTGCTCACACTCTCCACAGTGCACTCTACTCACACTCTCCATGGTGCACTCTGCTCACACTCACCATGGAGCACTCTAATCACTCTCCATGGTGCACACTGCTCACACTCTCTATGGCGCACACTCAGCTCTGCTCACACTCTCCATGGTGCACTCTGAGCTCTGCTCACACTCTCCATTGTGCAGTCTGCTCACACTCTCCATGGTGCACTTTGCTCACACTCTCCATGGTGCACCCTGAGGTCTGCTCACATTTTAATGGTGCATTCTGAGCTCTGCTCACACTCTCCATGGTGCACGCTGCTCACACTCTCCATGTTTCACTCTGAGCTCTGCTCACACTCACCACAGAGCACTCTACTCACTCTCCATGGTACAGAATGCTCACACTCTCTATGGTGTACTCTGAGCTCTGCTCACACTCTGCATGGTGCTCTCTGCTCACACTCTCCATGGTGCAATCTGCTCACACTCTCCATGGTGCAGTCTGCTCACACTCTCCATGGTGCACGCTTCTCACACTCTCTATGGTGCAATCGGGGCACTGCTCCCACTCTCCATGTTGCACTCTGCTCATACTCTCCATGGTGCAGTCTGCTCACACCATCCATGGTGCACTCTACTCACACTCTCCACAGGGCATTCTGCTCACACTCTCCATGGTGCACTCTGCTCACAGTCTCAACAGTGCACTCTAATCACACTCTCCATGGTGCACACTGCTCACACTCTCCATGGAGCACTCTGAGCTCTGCTCACACTCTCCATGGTATACTCTGCTCACACACTCCATGGTGCACTCTGCTCACACTCTCCACAGTGCACTCAACTCACACTCGCCATGGTGCACACTGCTCACACTCTCTATGGAGCACTCTGAGCTCGGCTCACACACTTCATGGTGCACCCTGCTCACACTCCCCATGATGCACTCTGCTCACACTCTCCATTGTGCACGCTACTCACACTCCACATGATGCACTCTGCTCACACTCTCCATTGTGCACTCTGCTGAAACACTCCATGGACTTCTTGGAGCTATGTTCACACTCTCCATTGTGCACTCTGCTCGTACTCACCATGGTGCACTCTGAGCTCTGCCCACGCTCTCCATGGTGCACTCTGCTCACACTTCCATGGTGCACTCTGATCACACTCTCCATGCTGCTTTCTGAGCTCTGCTCACAATCTCCATGGTGCACTCTGCTCACACTTCCATGGTGCACTCTGATCACACTCTCCATGGTGCTTTCTGAGCTCTGCTCACACTCTCCATGGTGCACTCTGAGCTCTGCTCACACTCTCCATGGTGCAGTCTGCTCAAACTCTCCATGGTGCACTTTGCTCACACTCTCCATGCTGCAATCTGAGCTCTGCTCACATTTTAATGGTGTATTCTGAGCTCTGCTCACACTCTCCATGGTGCACGCTGCTCACACTCTCCATGTTTCAGTCTGAGCTCTGCTCACACTTTTAGCTGTGCATTATGAGCTCTGTGCACACTCTCCATCGTGCATGCTGCTCCCACTTTCCATGGTGCACTCTGCTTATGCTCTCCATGGTGCACTCTGCTCACACTCTCCACAGTGCACTCTGCTCACACTCTCCATGGCGCACTCTGCTCACACTCACCACGGAGCACTCTACTCACTCTCCATGGTGCACACTGCTCACACTCTCTATGGTGCACTCTGAGCTCTGCTCACACTCTCCATGGTGCTCTCTGCTCACGCTCTCCATGGAGCACTCTGTTCACACTCTCCAAAGTGCACTCTCCTCACATTCTCCATGGTGCACCCTGCTCACACTCTCCATGATGCACTCGGCTCACACTCTCCATGGTGCATGCTGCTCACACTCTCCACAGTGCACTCTACTCACACTCTCCATGGTGCACATTGCTCACACACTCAATGGAGCACTCTGAGCTCTGCTCACACTCTCCATGGTGCACACTGCTCACACTCTCTATGGTGCACTTGGAGCACTGCTCCCACTCTCCATGGTTCACTCTGCTCACACTCTCAATGGTGCAGTCTACTCACACTCTCCATGATGCACTTTGCTCACACTCTCCATGGTGCACGCTGCTCACACTCTCCATGTTTCAGTCTGAGCTCTGCTCACACTTTTAGCAGTGCATTATGAGCTCTGTGCACACTCTCCATCGTGCATGCTGCTCCCACTCTCCATGGTGCACTCTGCTTATGCTCTCCATGGTGCACTCTGCTCACACTCTCCACAGTGCACTCTGCTCACACTCTCCATGGCGCACTCTGCTCACACTCACCACGGAGCACTCTACTCACTCTCCATGGTGCACACTGCTCACACTCTCTATGGTGCACTCTGAGCTCTGCTCACACTGTCCATGGTGCTCTCTGCTCACACTCTCCATGGAGCACTCTGTTCACACTCTCCAAAGTGCACTCTCCTCACATTCTCCATGGTGCACCCTGCTCACACTCTCCATGATGCACTCGGCTCACACTCACCATGGTGCATGCTGCTCACACTCTCCACAGTGCACTCTACTCACACTCTCCATGGTGCACATTGCTCACACACTCCATGGAGCACTCTGAGCTCTGCTCACACTCTCCATGATGCACGCTGCTCACACTCTCTATGGTGCACTTGGAGCACTGCTCCCACTCTCCATGGTTCACTCTGCTCACACTCTCAATGGTGCAGTCTACTCACACTCTACATGATGCACTTTGCTCACACTCTCCATGGTACAATGTGAGCTCTGCTCACATTTTAATGGTGTATTCTGAGCTCTGCTCACACTCTCCATTGTGCACGCTGCTCACACTCTCCATGTTTCACTCTGAGCTCTGCTCACACTTTTAGCAGTGCATTATGAGCTCTGTGCACACTCTCCATCGTGCATGCTGCTCCCACTCTCCATGGTGCACTCTGCTCATGCTCTCCATGGTGCACTCTGCTCACACTCTCCACAGTGCACTCTACTCACACTCTCCATGGTGCATGCTGCTCACACTCTCCACAGTGCACTCTGCTCACACTCTCCATGGTGCACATTGCTCACACACTCCATGGAGCACTCTGAGCTCTGCTCACACTCTCCATGGTGCACGCTGCTCACACTCTCTATGGTGCACTTGGAGCACTGCTCCCACTCGCCATGGTTCACTCTGCTCACACTCTCAATGGTGCAGTCTGCTCACACTCTCCATGATGCACTTTGCTCACACTCTCCATGGTGCAATCTGAGCTCTGCTCACATTTTAATGGTGTATTCTGAGCTCTGCTCACACTCTCCATTGTGCACGCTGCTCACACTCTCCATGTTTCACTCTGAGCTCTGCTCACACTTTTAGCAGTGCATTATGAGCTCTGTGCACACTCTCCATCGTGCATGCTGCTCCTTCTCTCCATGGTGTACTCTGCTCATGCTCTCCATGGTGCACTCTGCTCACACTCTCCACAGTGCACTCTTCTCACACTCTCCATGGTGCACTCTGCTCACACTCACCATGGAGCACTCTACTCACTCTCCATGGTGCACACTGCTAACACTCTCTATGGTGCACTCTGAGCTCTGCTCACACTCTCCATGGTGCTCTCTGCTCACACTCTCCATGGAGCACTCTGTTCACACTCTCCAAAGTGCACTCTCCTCACACTCTCCATGGTGCTCTCTGCTCACACTCTCCATGGGGCACGCTGCTCACACTCACGAAGGTGCACTCTGCTCACACTCTCCATGGTGTGCTCTGAGCTCTGCTCACACTTTTAATAGTGCATTCTGAGCTCTGCTCATGTTCTCCATGTTGCACTCTGCTCACACTTCCAATGGTGCACTCTGCTCACATTCTCCATGGTGCACTCTGCTCACACTCTCCATTGTACATGCTGCTCACAATCTTCATAGTGCATGCTGCTCACACACTCCATGGTCCACTCTGCTCACACTCCCTGTGGTTCATGCTGCTCACACTCTCCCTGGTGCCCTCTGAGCTCTGCTCACACTCTCCCTGGTGCAATTTGAGCTCTGCTCACACTCCCCATGGTGGATTCTGTTCTTTGCTCACACTCACCATGGTGCACTCTGCTCACATTCTCCATGGTGCCTTCTGAGCTCTGCTCAGGCTCTCCATGGTGCACTCTGCTCAGACTCACCATGGTGCACTCTGAGCTCTGCTCACACTTTTAATGGTGCAATCTGAGCTCTGCTCAGACTCACCATGGTGCTCTCTGCTCACACAATCAATGGTGCACTCCGCTCACATTCTACATGATGCACTCTGCTTACACTCTCTATGAAGCGCTCTGTTCACATTCACCATGGTGCAATCTGAGCACTGCTCAAACATTTAATGGTGCACACTGCTCACACTCTCCCTGGTGCACTTTGCTCACACAGTCCATGGTGCACTCTGAGCTCTGCTCACACTTTTAATAGTGCATTCTGAGCTCTGCTCACACTCTCCATGGTGCACGCTGCTCACACTCTCTATGGTGCACTCTGAGCTCTGCTCACACTCTCCATGGTGCATTCTGAGCTCTGCTCACACTCTTCATGGTGCATTCTGAGCTCTGCTCACACTCACCATGCTGCATTCTGAGCTCTGCTCACACTCTCCATCGTGAACTCTGAGCTCTGCTCACACTCTCCATGGTGCACTCTGCTCGCACTCTCCATGGTGCACTCTGAGCTCTGCTCCCAATGTCCATGGTGCACTCTGCTCACACTCTCCATGGAGTTCTTGGAGCTATGTTCACACTCTCCATTGTGCACTCTGCTCACACTCTCCATGGTGCACTCTGCTCACGCTCTCCATGGAGATCTCTGAGCTCTGTGCACACTCTCCAACGTGCATGCTGCTCCCACTCTCCATGGTGCACTCTGCTAACACTCACCACGGAGCACTCCACTCACTCTCCATGGTGCACACTGCTCACACTCTCTATGGTGCACTCTGAGCTCTGCTCACACTCTCCATGGTGCTCTCTGCTCACACTCTCCATGGTGCAATCTGCTCACACTCTCCACAGTGCACTCTTCCCACACTCTCCACGGTGCACTCTGCTAACACTCACCACGGAGCACTCTACTCACTCTCCAAGGTGCACAAAGCTCACACTCTCTATGGTGCACTCTGAGCTCTGCTCACACTCTCCATGGTGCTCTCTGCTCACACTCTCCATGGCGCACTCTGCTCACACTCACCACAGAGCACTCTACTCACTCTCCATGGTGCACACTGCTCACACTCTCTATGGTGCACTCTGAGCTCTGCTCACACTGTCCATGGTGCTCTCTGCTCACACTCTCCATGGAGCACTCTGTTCACACTCTCCAAAGTGCACTCTCCTCACATTCTCCATGGTGCACCCTGCTCACACTCTCCATGATGCACTCGGCTCACACTCACCATGGTGCATGCTGCTCACACTCTCCACAGTGCACTCTACTCACACTCTCCATGGTGCACATTGCTCACACACTCCATGGAGCACTCTGAGCTCTGCTCACACTCTCCATGATGCACGCTGCTCACACTCTCTATGGTGCACTTGGAGCACTGCTCCCACTCTCCATGGTTCACTCTGCTCACACTCTCAATGGTGCAGTCTACTCACACTCTACATGATGCACTTTGCTCACACTCTCCATGGTACAATCTGAGCACTGCTCACATTTTAATGGTGTATTCTGAGCTCTGCTCACACTCTCCATTGTGCACGCTGCTCACACTCTCCATGTTTCACTCTGAGCTCTGCTCACACTTTTAGCAGTGCATTATGAGCTCTGTGCACACTCTCCATCGTGCATGCTGCTCCCACTCTCCATGGTGCACTCTGCTCATGCTCTCCATGGTGCACTCTGCTCACACTCTCCACAGTGCACTCTACTCACACTCTCCATGGTGCATGCTGCTCACACTCTCCACAGTGCACTCTGCTCACACTCTCCATGGTGCACATTGCTCACACACTCCATGGAGCACTCTGAGCTCTGCTCACACTCTCCATGGTGCACGCTGCTCACACTCTCTATGGTGCACTTGGAGCACTGCTCCCACTCGCCATGGTTCACTCTGCTCACACTCTCAATGGTGCAGTCTGCTCACACTCTCCATGATGCACTTTGCTCACACTCTCCATGGTGCAATCTGAGCTCTGCTCACATTTTAATGGTGTATTCTGAGCTCTGCTCACACTCTCCATTGTGCACGCTGCTCACACTCTCCATGTTTCACTCTGAGCTCTGCTCACACTTTTAGCAGTGCATTATGAGCTCTGTGCACACTCTCCATCGTGCATGCTGCTCCCTCTCTCCATGGTGTACTCTGCTCATGCTCTCCATGGTGCACTCTGCTCACACTCTCCACAGTGCACTCTTCTCACACTCTCCATGGTGCACTCTGCTCACACTCACCATGGAGCACTCTACTCACTCTCCATGGTGCACACTGCTAACACTCTCTATGGTGCACTCTGAGCTCTGCTCACACTCTCCATGGTGCTCTCTGCTCACACTCTCCATGGAGCACTCTGTTCACACTCTCCAAAGTGCACTCTCCTCACACTCTCCATGGTGCTCTCTGCTCACACTCTCCATGGGGCACGCTGCTCACACTCACGAAGGTGCACTCTGCTCACACTCTCCATGGTGTGCTCTGAGCTCTGCTCACACTTTTAATAGTGCATTCTGAGCTCTGCTCATGTTCTCCATGTTGCACTCTGCTCACACTTCCAATGGTGCACTCTGCTCACATTCTCCATGGTGCACTCTGCTCACACTCTCCATTGTACATGCTGCTCACAATCTTCATAGTGCATGCTGCTCACACACTCCATGGTCCACTCTGCTCACACTCCCTGTGGTTCATGCTGCTCACACTCTCCCTGGTGCCCTCTGAGCTCTGCTCACACTCTCCCTGGTGCAATTTGAGCTCTGCTCACACTCCCCATGGTGGATTCTGTTCTTTGCTCACACTCACCATGGTGCACTCTGCTCACATTCTCCATGGTGCCTTCTGAGCTCTGCTCAGGCTCTCCATGGTGCACTCTGCTCAGACTCACCATGGTGCACTCTGAGCTCTGCTCACACTTTTAATGGTGCAATCTGAGCTCTGCTCAGACTCACCATGGTGCTCTCTGCTCACACAATCAATGGTGCACTCCGCTCACATTCTACATGATGCACTCTGCTTACACTCTCTATGAAGCGCTCTGTTCACATTCACCATGGTGCAATCTGAGCACTGCTCAAACATTTAATGGTGCACACTGCTCACACTCTCCCTGGTGCACTTTGCTCACACAGTCCATGGTGCACTCTGAGCTCTGCTCACACTTTTAATAGTGCATTCTGAGCTCTGCTCACACTCTCCATGGTGCACGCTGCTCACACTCTCTATGGTGCACTCTGAGCTCTGCTCACACTCTCCATGGTGCATTCTGAGCTCTGCTCACACTCTTCATGGTGCATTCTGAGCTCTGCTCACACTCACCATGCTGCATTCTGAGCTCTGCTCACACTCTCCATCGTGAACTCTGAGCTCTGCTCACACTCTCCATGGTGCACTCTGCTCGCACTCTCCATGGTGCACTCTGAGCTCTGCTCCCAATGTCCATGGTGCACTCTGCTCACACTCTCCATGGAGTTCTTGGAGCTATGTTCACACTCTCCATTGTGCACTCTGCTCACACTCTCCATGGTGCACTCTGCTCACGCTCTCCATGGAGATCTCTGAGCTCTGTGCACACTCTCCAACGTGCATGCTGCTCCCACTCTCCATGGTGCACTCTGCTAACACTCACCACGGAGCACTCCACTCACTCTCCATGGTGCACACTGCTCACACTCTCTATGGTGCACTCTGAGCTCTGCTCACACTCTCCATGGTGCTCTCTGCTCACACTCTCCATGGTGCAATCTGCTCACACTCTCCACAGTGCACTCTTCCCACACTCTCCACGGTGCACTCTGCTAACACTCACCACGGAGCACTCTACTCACTCTCCAAGGTGCACAAAGCTCACACTCTCTATGGTGCACTCTGAGCTCTGCTCACACTCTCCATGGTGCTCTCTGCTCACACTCTCCATGGCGCACTCTGCTCACACTCACCACAGAGCACTCTACTCACTCTCCATGGTGCACACTGCTCACACTCTCTATGGTGCACTCTGAGCTCTGCTCACACTGTCCATGGTGCTCTCTGCTCACACTCTCCATGGAGCACTCTGTTCACACTCTCCAAAGTGCACTCTCCTCACATTCTCCATGGTGCACCCTGCTCACACTCTCCATGATGCACTCGGCTCACACTCACCATGGTGCATGCTGCTCACACTCTCCACAGTGCACTCTACTCACACTCTCCATGGTGCACATTGCTCACACACTCCATGGAGCACTCTGAGCTCTGCTCACACTCTCCATGATGCACGCTGCTCACACTCTCTATGGTGCACTTGGAGCACTGCTCCCACTCTCCATGGTTCACTCTGCTCACACTCTCAATGGTGCAGTCTACTCACACTCTACATGATGCACTTTGCTCACACTCTCCATGGTACAATCTGAGCACTGCTCACATTTTAATGGTGTATTCTGAGCTCTGCTCACACTCTCCATTGTGCACGCTGCTCACACTCTCCATGTTTCACTCTGAGCTCTGCTCACACTTTTAGCAGTGCATTATGAGCTCTGTGCACACTCTCCATCGTGCATGCTGCTCCCACTCTCCATGGTGCACTCTGCTCATGCTCTCCATGGTGCACTCTGCTCACACTCTCCACAGTGCACTCTACTCACACTCTCCATGGTGCATGCTGCTCACACTCTCCACAGTGCACTCTGCTCACACTCTCCATGGTGCACATTGCTCACACACTCCATGGAGCACTCTGAGCTCTGCTCACACTCTCCATGGTGCACGCTGCTCACACTCTCTATGGTGCACTTGGAGCACTGCTCCCACTCGCCATGGTTCACTCTGCTCACACTCTCAATGGTGCAGTCTGCTCACACTCTCCATGATGCACTTTGCTCACACTCTCCATGGTGCAATCTGAGCTCTGCTCACATTTTAATGGTGTATTCTGAGCTCTGCTCACACTCTCCATTGTGCACGCTGCTCACACTCTCCATGTTTCACTCTGAGCTCTGCTCACACTTTTAGCAGTGCATTATGAGCTCTGTGCACACTCTCCATCGTGCATGCTGCTCCCTCTCTCCATGGTGTACTCTGCTCATGCTCTCCATGGTGCACTCTGCTCACACTCTCCACAGTGCACTCTTCTCACACTCTCCATGGTGCACTCTGCTCACACTCACCATGGAGCACTCTACTCACTCTCCATGGTGCACACTGCTAACACTCTCTATGGTGCACTCTGAGCTCTGCTCACACTCTCCATGGTGCTCTCTGCTCACACTCTCCATGGAGCACTCTGTTCACACTCTCCAAAGTGCACTCTCCTCACACTCTCCATGGTGCTCTCTGCTCACACTCTCCATGGGGCACGCTGCTCACACTCACGAAGGTGCACTCTGCTCACACTCTCCATGGTGTGCTCTGAGCTCTGCTCACACTTTTAATAGTGCATTCTGAGCTCTGCTCATGTTCTCCATGTTGCACTCTGCTCACACTTCCAATGGTGCACTCTGCTCACATTCTCCATGGTGCACTCTGCTCACACTCTCCATTGTACATGCTGCTCACAATCTTCATAGTGCATGCTGCTCACACACTCCATGGTCCACTCTGCTCACACTCCCTGTGGTTCATGCTGCTCACACTCTCCCTGGTGCCCTCTGAGCTCTGCTCACACTCTCCCTGGTGCAATTTGAGCTCTGCTCACACTCCCCATGGTGGATTCTGTTCTTTGCTCACACTCACCATGGTGCACTCTGCTCACATTCTCCATGGTGCCTTCTGAGCTCTGCTCAGGCTCTCCATGGTGCACTCTGCTCAGACTCACCATGGTGCACTCTGAGCTCTGCTCACACTTTTAATGGTGCAATCTGAGCTCTGCTCAGACTCACCATGGTGCTCTCTGCTCACACAATCAATGGTGCACTCCGCTCACATTCTACATGATGCACTCTGCTTACACTCTCTATGAAGCGCTCTGTTCACATTCACCATGGTGCAATCTGAGCACTGCTCAAACATTTAATGGTGCACACTGCTCACACTCTCCCTGGTGCACTTTGCTCACACAGTCCATGGTGCACTCTGAGCTCTGCTCACACTTTTAATAGTGCATTCTGAGCTCTGCTCACACTCTCCATGGTGCATTCTGAGCTCTGCTCACACTCACCATGCTGCATTCTGAGCTCTGCTCACACTCTCCATCGTGAACTCTGAGCTCTGCTCACACTCTCCATGGTGCACTCTGCTCGCACTCTCCATGGTGCACTCTGAGCTCTGCTCACAATCTCCATGGTGCACTCTGCTCACACTCTCCATGGAGTTCTTGGAGCTATGTTCACACTCTCCATTGTGCACTCTGCTCACACTCTCCATGGTGCACTCTGCTCACGCTCTCCATGGAGATCTCTGAGCTCTGTGCACACTCTCCAACGTGCATGCTGCTCCCACTCTCCATGGTGCACTCTGCTAACACTCACCACGGAGCACTCCACTCACTCTCCATGGTGCACACTGCTCACACTCTCTATGGTGCACTCTGAGCTCTGCTCACACTCTCCATGGTGCTCTCTGCTCACACTCTCCATGGTGCAATCTGCTCACACTCTCCACAGTGCACTCTTCCCACACTCTCCACGGTGCACTCTGCTAACACTCACCACGGAGCACTCTACTCACTCTCCAAGGTGCACAAAGCTCACACTCTCTATGGTGCACTCTGAGCTCTGCTCACACTCTCCATGGTGCTCTCTGCTCACACTCTCCATGGTGCAATCTGCTCACACTCTCCATGGAGCACTCTGTTCACACTCTCCAAAGTGCACTCTACTCACACTCTCCATGGTGCACCCTGCTCACACTCTCCATGATGCACTCGGCTCACACTCTCCATGGTGCACTCGGAGCACTGCTCCCACTCTCCATGGTTCACTCTGCTCACACTCTCGATGGTGCAGTCTGCTCAAACACTGCATGGTGCACTCTGCTCACACTCTCCACAGTGCATTCTGCTTACACTCTCCATGGTGCACGCTGCTCACACTCTCCGCAGTGCACTGTACTCACACTCTCCATGGTGCACATTGCTCACACACTCCATGGAGCACTCTGAGCTCTGCTCACACTCTCCATGGTGCAATCTGAGCTCTGCTCACACTCTCCCTGGTGCAATCTGAGCTCTGCTCACACTCCCCATGGTGCATTCTGAGCTGTGCTCACACTCTGCGTGGTGCACTCTGCTCACACTCACTACAGTGCATTCTGCTCACACTCTCCCTGGTGCACGCTGCTCACACTCTCCACATTGCACCCTACTCACACTCTTCATGGTGCAATCTGAGCTCTGCTCACACTCCCCATGGTGCATTCTGAGCTGTGCTCACACTCTGCATGGTGCACTCTGCTCACACTCACCACAGTGAATTCTGCTCACTCTCTCCCTGGTGCACGCTGCTCACACTCTCCATGGTGCACATTGCTCACACTCTCCATGGAGCACTCTGAGCTCTGCTCGCACTCTCCATGGTGCACTCTGCTCACACTCTCCATGGAGCACTCTGCTCACACTCTCCACAGTGCACTCTACTCACACTCTCCATGGTGCACACTGCTGACACTCTCAGTGGAGCACTCTGAACTCTGCTCACACTCTTCATGGTACCCCTTGCTTACACTCTCCATGATGCACTCTGCTCACACTCTCCATTGTGCACACTGCTCACACTCTCCATGGGGCACGCGGCTCACACCCTCCACGGTGCACTCTGCTCACACTCTCAATGGTGCACTCTGAGCTCTGCTCACACTCTCCATGTTGCACACTGTGCATACTCCCCATGGTGCAGTCCGCTCACACCATCCATGATGCACTCTGCTCACACTCTCCACCGGGCATTCTGCTCACACTCTCCATGGTGCGCTCTGTTCACACTCTCCACGGTGCACTCTACTCACACTCTCCATGGTGCACACTGCTCACAAGCTCCATGGAGCACTCTGAGCTCTGCTCACACTCTCCATGGTGTACTCTGCTCACACACTCCATGGTGCACTCTGCTCACACTCTCCACACTGCACTCAACTCACACTCTCCATGGTGCACACTGCTCACACTCTCTATGGAGCACTCTGAGCTCTGCTCGCACACTCCATGGTGCACTCTGCTCACACACTCCATGGTGCATGCTGCTCACACTCTCCATGGTGCACCCTGCTCACAATCCCCATGATGCACTCTGCTCACACTCTCCATTGTGTATGCTGCTCACACTCTCCATCGGGCACGCTGCTCACACTCTCCAAGGAGCACTCTGCTCACACTCTCCATGGTGCTCTCTGAGCTCTGCTCACACTCTCCATGTTGCACTCTGTTCACACTCCTCATGGTGCACTCTGCTCACATTCTCTATGGTGCACTCTGTGCTCTGCTCACACTCTCCATGGTGCTCTCTGCTCACACTCTCCATGGAGCAATCTGCTCACACTCTCCAAAGTGCACTCTACTCACACTGTCCATGGTGCACCCTGCTCACACTCTCCATGATGCACACGACTCACACTCTCCATGGTGCACGCTGCTCACACTCTCTATGATGCAGTCTGCTCAAACTCTGCATTGTGCACTCTGCTCACACTCTCCACAGTGCATTCTGCTTACACTCTCCATGGTGCATGCTGCTCACACTCTCCACAGTGCGCTCTACTCACACTCTCCATGGCGCACATTGCTAACACACTCCATGGAGCACTCTGAGCTCTGCTCATACTCTCCATGGTGAACTCTGCTCACACTCTCCCTGGTGCAATCTGACCTCTGCTCACACTCTCCCTGGTGCAATCTGAGCTCTGCTCACACTCCCCATGGTGCATTCTGAGCTCTGCTCACACTCTGCATGGTGCACTCTGCTCACACTCTCCACAGTGCATTCTGCTCACACTCTCCCTGGTGCACGCTGCTCAAACTCTCCACAGTGCACTCTACTCACATGCTCCATGGTGCACATTGCTCACACTCTCCATGGCGCACTCTGCTCACACTCTCAATGGAGCACTCAGAGCTCTGCTCACACTCTTCATGGTGCCCCTTGCTTACACTCTCCATGATGCACTCTGCTCACACTCTCCATTGTGCACACTGCTCACACTCTCCATGGGGCACGCTGTGCACACCCTCCATGTTGCACTCTGCTCACAATCTCCATGGTGCACTCTGAGCTCTGCTCACACTCTCCATGTTGCACACTGTGCACACTCCCCATGGTGCAGTCTGCTCACACCATCCATGGTGCACTCTGCTCACACTCTCCACAGGGCATTCTGCTCACACTCTCCATGGTGCACACTGCTCACACTCTCCACAGTGCACTCTACTCACACTCTCCATGGTGCAATCTGCTCACACTCTCCATGGTGCACCCTGCTCACACTCCCCATGATGCACTCTGCTCACACTCTCCATTGTGCACTCTGCTCACACTCTCCATGGTGCACTCTGAGCTCTGCTCACACTCTCCATGGTGCTCTCTGCTCACACTCTCCATGGTACCATCTGCTCACACTCTCCATGGAGCACTCTGCGCACACTCTCCAAAGTGCATTCTGTTCACACTCTCCATGGTGCACCCTGCTCACACTCTCCATGATGCACACGGCTCACACTCTCTATGGTGCACGCTGCTCACACTCTCTATGGTGCACTCGGAGCACTGCTCCCACTCTCCATGGTTCACTCTGCTCACACTCTCCATGGTGCAGTCTGCTCAAACTCTGCATGGTGCACTCTGCTCACACTCTCCACAGTGCACTCTACTCACACTCTGCATGGTGCACACTGCTCACTCACTCCATGGCGCACTCTGAGCACTGCTCACACTCTCCATGGTGCACTCTGCTCACACTCTCCCTGGTGCAATCTGAGCTCTGCTCACACTCTCCCTGGTGCAATCTGAGCTCTGCTCACACTCCCCATGGTGCATTCTGAGCTCTGCTCACACTCTGCATGGTGCACTCTGCTCACACTCTCCACAGTGCATTCTGTTCACACTCTCCATGGAGCACGCTGCTCACACTCTCCACATCGCACTCTACTCACACTCTCCATGGTGCACATTGCTCACACTCTCCATGGAGCACTCTGAGCTCTGCTCACACTCTCCATGGTGCACTCTGCTCACACTCTCCATGGAGCTCTCTGCTCACACTCTCCACAGTGCACTCTACTCACACTCTCCATGGTGCACACTGCTGACACTCTCTATGGAGCACTCTGAGCTTTGCTCACACTCTCCATGGCACACTCTGCTCACGCTCTCCATGGTGCCCCCTGCTTGCACTCTCCATGATGCACTCTGCTCACACTCTCCATTGTGCATGCTGCTCACACTCTCCATGGGGCACGCTGCTCACACTCTCCAAGGTGCACTCTGCTCACACTCTCCATGGTGTACTCTGAGCTCTGCTCACCCTTTTAATAGTGCATTCTCAGCTCTGCTCACACTCTCGATGTTGCACTCTGTGCATACTCCCCATGGTGCACTCTGCTCACATTCTCCATGGTGCACTCTTCTCACATTCTCCATTGTGCATGCTGCTCACACTCTCCATAGTACACGCTGCTCACACTCTCCATGGTGCACTCTGCTCACACTCTCTGTGGTTCATGCTGCTCACACTCTCCCTGGTGCCCTCTGAGCTCTGCTCACACTCTCCCTGGTGCAAGCTGAGCTCTGCTCACACAATCAATGATGCATTCTGAGCTCTGCTCACCCTCTCCATGATGCACTCTGCTTACACTCTCTATGATGTGCTCTGTTCACATTCACCATGGTGCACTCTGAGCAATGCTCACACTTTTAATGGTGCACACTGCTCACACTCTCCATGGTGCACTTTGCTCACACTCTGCATGGTGCTCTCTGAGCCCTGCTCACACTCTCCATGGTGCACTCTGAGCTCTGCTCTCACTCTCCATGGTGCACTCGGCTCACACTCTCCATGGTGCACTCTACTCACACTGATCCCTGTTCCCACTCTCTGTTCAATTTCGTGTTGCACTCTGAAGTATTTTCTTCACTGTGTAATGCACAGCAGGCTGTCTGTCCCACTCTTTAGCTGATGCATTGTGAGATTTCTGTTCCCCTGTGCATGATCCATGCTGGGGTCTTAGTTCCCCAGTGCATTGCACACCCCAGGCTGTTTGGATGACGTGATGTAGCTTACATTAAACCATTTACATTCTGGTGATCATTCTGATTACAGGTGAATGGTTGGCCCGGTTTGATAAGCTCCATGATTTTAATTGGACTCTTTCGGACAAATGAACAAAACCTGTATTTTCTGGGTCTAAACTTGGTTCAACATATTCATTTTTTATAATAATCTAAAATCATATCACTTGAGAACTATTATCTGAACAGCACACTGAGATAAAAAATTGATATAAAATGATATTTATCGAATTTTCTGTTAATCTAATCATCCTAAATAATGTTTAAGAGCACTGTGTATCATTCCTATCTGTCTATTTCACATTTGGAGCATTGCTTTGAAACTCTTCAGTAAAATGTTAATTTACCAAAAAAAACCTCCTTTAGCTATTTTATTCTTTGTTCTATTTTGTAATTAGAGTCTTGGATGTGAGCCATATTATGCTTGCCAATGAGCCGGAGGAATAAATAGGGAGTTTTGTGGTTTGGATCTGACCCAGGTTTCCTTTAGCGTTGATGGGAATCTGTTCTCTCATTTCTGATTTTGACTCCTTCGGAACCTAGATAATTTTCAGAGAGGTCAGACTGAACCCTGTGCTAATGGGAGATGTGCCGATCTTTATCCTACTGGCAGTTCTGTTTGAAGAAGGGATAGTTTTCATTACTGGGATAGAGGCTGGAATTGTTCTTCACTTCCTCACGTCTTGTGTTATCCCACCACCGGGCTGAGAGAACTCAATCCGTTCCCTTCATTATTCAGCAGTGCCAATCTCTATAGCATCAAACTAACTCCAACAGGAGTCGACCATTCAGCCCTCGAGCCTGTTCCGCCATTCAATTAGACTATGGCTGATCTGTATCTGAAATCCAGTTACCCAACTAGGTTCCATATCCCTTACATGGAACCTAGGTGGGTAAATGGAGTTAGAACACTGGCCCAGTAATAGACTAAAAGGAGAGTTGTGGCGGAAGCAGGCCAGCGTTGGATAGAGGAGATGTGAGGGTTGGGTGAATGTTCTGGAGTTTTGCTTGAGGATCAGTGAGTGTTTATTTTGAAATTTCCTTCTGGGAGTAATCGGTGGAGTAGAGGCCATGCTTAGAGTAGACTGACCATGATCTGTGGAAGGAATAAATGGAAGGATAGGCTCAATACCCTGATTCATGGTTCCGTATGCCATTCCTTCGCCCCAACAGCAATAACACCATGTGACTCCCATCCCCCAAGGGTGCTATTCATACAGCTGTTTTATGTTTTGTTTGGGAGTTTTTACAGTGCTTTTGGGAGGAGCACTTTGGGTTTAACACACTACTGTACCATCTTTTAAAAACAAATTTGTGTTGTCGTGCCTTTTGGCCTTGGATTGGTACAAGGGAGACAGTGGAGTACAGTTAACAGCTATGAGAGCTTGTGGAAGTTCTTTAATAGGAGGATAATGATGAGCAGGAAAGATAGTTCAGCACTGATGAATTGCACAGTGTGGTTTGAGCTGTGTTAAGGTGCTGTCTGATAGCATAATTTCTGTAAACGGCAATTACAAACATCAAGGGCTGGGAACAACACACAGTGGGCTTTGCACCCGTTTGAGTTGTGCATTGCCATTCCCACACTAATTTCTGGTTTCCTGTCTCATTACTCATTCAAGCAAGCTCCTGGCAGGGAATCTGCAAGTAACAGTCACTGTACCAACTGTTCCCGCGATAAGCTGCAGCTGGAATTTGCGACCTTCACCAATAAGGGCAGTACAGTAAGCATTCAAAGTGTTGTGAGGTAGTCTTGTTGTGAGGTTGTTGATTTGGGAGATATGCAGCATCAATTTTTTTTAAAAGCCTGCCGCAGCTGTTTAAAAGGAAATCCTTTTTACAGGCAAAAATTGTGGTAAAATTGTTGTACCTTGTTTACAGTAATAATGTAGCAGAGTCAAGGCAGAGCCCCCCAGATTTACAGATGCAGCTATGGAGGTGCTGCTTTAAGAAGTGGGGGGAAGGGTATCATTGCCCTATTTGGCACACCAGGGAACCCTCCCCACAGGAGAGTGGCCCATAGTGCCTGGCAGAAGGTGGAACAATACATCAATTTGGTCTACACCACTCAGAGACACTGACAGCAAACACACAAAATATTTTCAGACCTGAAGAAAACAGCTAAGGTAAGGACTGATCCACCCGCGCTTTATACCAAAGAGAATGGCAAAGTATTCATGGCAAGAGCATTTCCTGGTGACACATTGCTGCCGGATGCAAAGGACTCAGACTACCTCACAACACTTTGAATGCTTACCGTGCTGCCCTTACTGGTGAAGGTCACAAATTCCAGCTGCAGCTTATCGTGGAAACTGTTGGTACTGTGACTGTTTTAAAAGAGCTTTACTCAAAATATCCTTCTGACAAAGCATAGCTGCAGCACAGGTATGTGGACGTCATCATATGTTCGTCTGACACGTCCGCTATCTTAACAGTGCATCTCTACTTACAGTACAAGGCAGCACTTAACAAAAAGGGGCAGACAGAACTGGAGGGGTACCATGCAAATTTAATTCCTTGAATGCCTTTAAGAGGCCACGTTGTAGATCCTTGGGATTGAGATCATAAAGAGTGTGGCACAGGGTGAAGCCAGCTGAAGGCGAAGAGCATCCTTCTCATGTTCTTTCTTCTCTGGTCACTCACTGTCACCCAAACATGCTCTCAAGTTGAACACCATGGCACACAGTATGTTACTGTTTCAGGAATATTTCAAGGGGTGTCATAGAGCCAATCTTCTAGCATATCTTCCTCTTCAGATTCTAATATTTCCTTAAGAACCAACTGCAGCTCCGGCACTCTCGGAAGAAGCCGATATCTTAGCAGCTGACATCACTCACTCCACCTGTCACAATGACGACCATTGGTAAATCCACCAAGGGAGATTTAGGTAGTGAACTTGAGGAGGGAGCAACAGGTGAAGTACTGAGCACAAGTGAGGAAGAGCAAGTGCAGGTGGCAGTGGAAGAGCAGGAATCCTTGGCCAGCGGGCCAGCTCAAGTCCTTCCACAGATACAGAGCCTAGATAATTTCAGATCTCATGGAGTCTTCTTATAAAAGAGGGTGGCTGGATCAGCATGAGTAAGTTGAGATTGTCGAAAGCACCCTTCAATTTGTGGCATCTAGTAGCCACATTTGCGCCGGAAGGCTTGTTGGTTCTACAGTACACCCTGTAGCATGAGGCAATTCCATGGACCTCTGCAGTACAGCCTCAAAGGTAGGGATTCTAAGTGCAGTGGGAGCATCTCTTGAGAATGTTCAGATGTTACAGAGGCCTTGGGCTTCACCCTACAACAGACACCTTTGTCTGGCTTGAACATGCTGGTGCATTGGATGGATAGAACCATTAGGCAGGGCTTCATTGCTTTCATTGTTGCGTCAAAGTCACTTGACATGCTGATGGAGAGCTTCGAAGGTGGTAGGGCTGGAGGAGGCATAGGTTACGTTGTCTTTCAGGGAGATATTGCATCTGGTCCATCTAGCCCCATTTCAAACAACAGTAGTTGTACCAGGAAGCAAACAGGATCAGGCAGCCCTCTCAGCAGTGGACATGGCACAACCAGTAGCAGGGCCATCTCATGACCTGGCACAGGGAGGTAGAGAGCCACCTCAAACCCAAGAGACATCTCACAGACATCCAGCAGCTGGGCACCTCACTCCTTTCACTGGAGAATCATCTACAAGGACCACTAAAATAGGTTTTAAAATACATGTACCATACATTGTCACCACAGGGATGCACCACGGTGAAAAAATGCTGCCATGAAGACCCAATTAAAAAAAAAAAATGCCTTCTTGGCTGCCAGGAACCTAGAAAGTTTACTTTGGTGTTGTCGCTCACTGCACAAGACCCACATGTTGGACGATGGCAGCACCAGAACAATATATAAAAATGGTTCCCAAACACATCTTCCCTTCCCCTCCCCTTTCAGCATCCTGAAGGGACCACTCCCTCCGCAACACCATGGTCCACTCTTTGATCACCCCCAACAACCCCTCCCTTTTCCACGGCATCTCCTGTGCTGGCACAGGAGATGTAATAACTGCCCTTTTACCTCCTCCCTTCCCACCGTCCAGGGCCCCAAACACACCTTCCAGGTGAAACGGCGATTTACTTGTACTTCTTTCAACTTAAGATACTGTATTCGCTGCTCATGATGCAGTCTCCTATACATTGTGGAGACCGAATGCAGATTGGGTGCCCGCTTTGTGGAACACCTCCGTTCAGTCCGCAAACGTGACCCTGAGGTTCCGGTATCTTGTCATTTTAATTCTCCACTCCACTCCCACACTGACCTCTGTCCTCGGCCTCCTACACTGGTCTAATGAAGCTCAACGGAAGCTTGAGGAACAGCACCTCATCTTTCGATTAGGCCCATTACAACCTTCCGGACTCAACATTGTGTTCAACAATTTCAGATCATCCCCAGAGCCAAGGATTTTCATTATGAGGAAAACTTGAGAAACTTGGGCTTTCCAGCCTACAAAGGAAGCACCTGAGAGGTGATCTTATGGATTTATATAAGATTGTTAAGGTTCTAGAAAAAGTTAACTCGGAATAATACTTTAAATTAAACTGTAGGAGTAGAACGAAGAGACCCTGGTTAAAACTAGTCAAAGGTGATTTTAGGACAGATACTAGGAAATCTTTCTTCACACAAAGAGTGATCAACGCTTAGACCCATCTTTTGTTTCTTTACTTGTCCCATTACCTTCTCCTTTTGCCTTGCTCCATCATCCCTTTTGTCATTTAATCGCTCCTGCTTTCCACCCTGTCACAGACCTTCCCTTTTGTTCTTTCCTTCCCTCCCCCTTTCCCTGCCTCTGTACTTGATTAAACCCTGTTATATCTCTAACTTTTTCCAGTTCTGATGAAAGGTCATCGACCTGAAACATTAACTGTGTTTCTCACTCCACAGATACTGCCTTGCTGAGTATTTCCAGCATTTTCTGTTTTTACCTCAGATTTCCTGCTTTTGTATAAAAATGGTTCTCATGGGTTCAGGTTCACAGCAAAAATTGAACACAAATTAGCAATAATAATCAACAAGAGAATGGCTGGAGTGGGAAACTTTTACAGCGGTAAAGAGTGCTCTCCTGAGGTTAGCATTTAAGCATATTGTTGGGGTAGACGACAGGGATTTTACATCTGAGATAATCTATGCCTGAACTGGAAGCGTCTAATGGGATAGTGTAGTAGGAGCTTTACTTTGCATCTAACCTACACTGTGCCTGGCTTGGGAATGACTGAAGCTCAAACTGGGGCAGAAAGTGGGAAAAGTGTACCATTCACCAGCAGAGACATCCCTCAACAGCAGTGACATTTATAGGAATTATTAAAACTGCCGCAAAACGCAGTATAGCTCGGGGATTTAGAAAGACATATATTCCTTGTTGGACTGAAGAAAGCGAGGCTCTCTACCAGGAGTATTCACTGAACAAGAACCCAGCCACAGCCACCGCAATGCTGGAGTCCTTGAACTCGGTGAGACGTGAAAGGTGGAGGAGCCTTGTGGAGAAGACTAACTTCATTCACTCCAGCAGAAAAGAATGGGCCCTGCTCCGTCAACTTGGTGGGGCAAACCCCACCTATAAACACAGGACGACCATCAGAGCAGACGCCATTGCATCCCACTTGATACAAACATCAAAGGCTCCGGTGGACAAAGAATTTCGATGCCAGTTGAAGCAGCAGCTTTCAACAAACTTGATGGCGGCCCCAAGATCGTCAACTATGTCTGATCCATTCACCTTGGACGAACTAAACGCTGCCCTGTCAACAACCAAATGTGGAAAAGCTGCTGGTCCAGATGGTGTTTACCCAGAATTCCTAAAAGCACTGGGGCCCAAAGCGAATAGATGGTTGACCTCCTGCTTCACTGAGGTACTGGCAACTGGTAAAATTCAACCTATTT
>NC_140994.1:142816897-143049397 GCF_052327205.1 Somniosus microcephalus | reverse complement strand
TGAGGCTCCTAGAGTATAAGAGTAAACAGGTCTGCAGAGTACAGAGCGGTCTGCACAGAGCGGGATTTAAACGGAGTGCACGTAAACAGAGTGTTCCATTTGGGAATTTGGAAAGAGTGGAAATTTGGAGAAGAGGGGGAAGGAGTTTTGCCTACACTACTTACAGTGCTTTGTGTTACAGGTAGATATTTAATTTCATTACCCATAACTTAAACTAGATCAAGTAAGTAGTCAAGAAACTAAACTGTAAACTAAGCTACTTAAATACAAATTTAATTAAATTTAATTAAATAGAACAAGGTCATATAGGGATGGCAGTGCAGGTGGTGAGCCACAACTGCAGCATGTGGGAGTTTGTGGAGAGCATTGTGATCCCGGACAACCAGGTTTGCAGTAAGTGCCTGCATCTTGAGGAACTTCAGCTCAGAGTTTTTCAGCTGGAGTCTGAAGTGCCGACATTGTGGGGCATCAGGGAGGGGGAGAGTTACCTGGACACTTTGATCCAGGAGGCAGTCACACCCTTTAGGTTAGGTAGTAGTACAGGTCTGGTTAGTGGTCAGGGACAGGAGTGTGTGACTGCAACTCAGGCAGGTAAGGAGACCCCAGGAGAAGTGCTGGAGGAGCCTCGGTGTTGTGTATGTACCTTTAAGAGAGAACTGACTTTATACTGTAGTACCAGCAGTGACCACACCTGTATATAAAGCCATAGCAAGCTTCTGTACTTTCAGTTTTAAGCTTACCCTCTGTTCAGTAAATACCTGTTATTATTGTTCTCCTGCAGTCCGTGTATTATTGATACGTGGACGCTACACTGGCGACGAGCAGGTTCGAACTCACCTGCAGTACTGCATCACCTCACGGGGATCTTTCCCTAAAAAGAAGCTTCGTGGAGGTCGAAGTCAGAGCAAAGGGCGTCGACCGCGGGCAACCGCCCAGGGATCCATCGGAGTTCGGAGAATTGCAGGGGAGGCTGTGGAGAGCTGGGCTTGGCTCCCCAGTCAAGGTGTTCCAGCAAATCGTGCTGGTAGCAGGTAGTGCGCTGACCCTTCCGGACTGTGGCGGGCTTGAGCTCGATCAAGCGGCTCTGCAAAGGGGCCGTGCAGCGTCGTCGGGAGGAAAAGAGAGAGCGAGAGGGTGGAGCGCACAGGGTGCGGTCGGTGCTCAAGAACCGGGCAGCGTAGAGAAAATAAAACGAGGAGAAGGAAAAGTGAGACGCGCCGAAGCCGCGGGTCGCCGCCATTACCCTGTAGACTGCTAGGAGCAGCATGGCAGCAAGGGGAAGAAGGAAAAGCGCGGGAGGCGCCATTTTATTCCATTGGGGAAGAAGGAAAAGCGTGGGAGGCGCCATTTTAATCCATTGGGGAAGAAGAAAAAGCGCGGGAGGTGCCATTTTAAACCACCCAAGATGCCGAAGAGTGGCAGTATCACTGCTTTCGACAACGAGGCAGAAGGCTGGACCACGTATGTGGAAAGAATTGAAGTGTACTGCAAGGCAAATGAGGTGGCCGATGGAAAGAAGGCGTCGGTATTATTAAATTTGATGGGCGCGAGAACGTACGGCCTATTGCGGAATTTAATTACCCCAGCTAAACCAATGGAGAAAAGTTTTGAAGAGATTGTTAATATCTTACAGGAACACCTAAACCCTACACCGCTGCTGATAGCAGAAAGATTCAAGTTCCATAAAAGAAACCAGCACAAAGATGAGAGCAATGCTGACTATCTCACGGAACTATGCAAGTTATCGAAGCACAGCCAGTTCGGAGCAGGACTGGCAGACACCTTAAGGGATAAGTTTGTCTGCGGGCTCCAGGGTGAGGGAACCCAGAAACGACTACTTTCGGAAAAGGACCTGACGCTAGAACAGGCTTTCAGCGTGGCAGTATCCTACGAAGCAGCAGCACGGGGAGCTGCGAAATTACAACAGAAACCACAAGAATACAGCGCTAACGAAATGGCGTATGGAGCAGAAAAGTGCTATCGCTGCAGCAGAACAACCCATGATCAGAAGGACTGCTGGTTTAAGGACAAAGTATGCAGGCAATGTGGGAAAATGGGACACATAGCAAGAGTCTGCAGGTCGGGAAAGAAAACCAACACTAAAAGAACTACTAAGGAAAAGTACAAGAGAGTAAAAAAAATGACAGACGGTAGTTCAGAAGGTCAGGAGAGTGATAATGACTCCGGGAGCAGGAGACTAAGTTGTCTAAAGTTACACAACGTGATCGCAAAGGATGATCACTGAACCATTTGGGTCACCCTTGTTAAGTCCGTGAATGATTGAGACACGGACTAGCAGGAGAGAAACAAAGAGCTCTTTACTGGTGAAAGGCATAAACGAAACTAACCAACAGAGGCTCTCTAGCGCCTTTTATACAGGGGTGGTCACTGCCGGTACTGCAGTCTGAGACCAGTTATTCTCTTAAAGGTACATACACAACAACCCTCATGATAGCAGGGTCCCAAGTAAAGATGGAATAGGACACAGGATCAGCCCTAACTGTCATGAATCGACGAGACTATGAGCGGCTATTCTCAAACATACCCTTGAAGGACACGTCCATTGTATTGAAGACATACACGGGGCAAAACGTCTACCCCAGAGGAAAAATAAGGGTGCCAGTTAAATACAACGGCAAGGAAACACAGAAACTTTATCTATATATACTACAAGATGGAGGACCACCATTATTGGGACGTGAATGGATCCGAAAAATACAATTGCATTGGCATTCCATTCAGGCGCTAACTGTGACTGACAAAAAGGATGACGACGTCACACCTGGACGACTGTCAAAAATTCTAACTGACGCGAAAGAGGTGTTCCAACAAGGACTTGGGACTCTAAAAGGAGTAACGGCAATGATAAAAATCAAAGATAACGCGAACCCAAAATTTTTTAAGGCCAGACCAGTACCGTATGCGATCCGCCCAGCCATTGAAGCAGAGCTGGAGAGTTTGGAGCATTCGGGTGTGCTGTCCAAGGTGGACTGGAGCGAGTGGGCACACCCATCGTTCCTGTAATGAAGAAATCATTGAGCAGCACGCCTGGGGAGCCGAAGAAGGTTCGCATCTGTGGGGACTTCAAGGTAACTGTGAACCCGTCCTGCACACAGTACAATATCCACTTCCACGGATAGAAGATATTTTTGCCTCACTATCTGGAGGGAAACGCTTTATGAAGATTGATCTGGCCCAAGCGTATCTACAAATGGAGGTGGAAGAAGCATCTATGAAATACCTCACGATAAACACTCACAAAGGTCTTTACCAGTACAACCGACTGGTATCCGGGGCAGCATCAGCCTGGCTATTTGGCAGAGGGCGATGGAACAAGTCCTGCAAGGGATCCCGGGGACCCAATGTTATTTGGACGACATCCTGGTTACAGGCAAAAATGACAGTGAACACCTTGCCAACCTGGAGCAGGTGCTCACTTGATTACAAGAATATGGGCTACGAGCCAACCGCCCCAAATGCGAGTTCTTCAGGAGACAAATCTCGTATTGTGGCCACATGATTGATGAGGAAGGGTTGCATAAGTCCCCAGACAAGATTGAGGCAGTAGTCAAGGCTCCAACACCGGAAAATGTGTCGCAACTGAGGTCGTTCCTCGAGTTGCTGAGCTACTACCATATGTTCTTGCCGAATTTATCTACAATTCTGCACCCTCTGAAAGCCCTGCTGCAAACTGGAGTAACATGGAAATGGAGTGATGAGTGTAAGCGTGCCTTTCAGAAATGTAAATGCCTAATCACTTCAAAAGAAGTATTGGCCCACTACAATCCAACACTACCAATTCGGTTGGCATGTGATGCGTCTCCCTACGGCATTGGAGCGGTGCTGTCACACAAATTCCTTGACGGTTCAGAGAGGCCAATAGCCTTTGCGTCGCGCTCGTTAACCTCAGCCGAGCGTAACTACGCCCAGATTGACAGGGAGGCCCTCAGCCTGGTGTGGGGGGTGAAGAAGTTCAATCACTATCTGCACGGGCAGAAATTCACCCTACTGACTGATCATCAGCCTCTGGTCTCCATTTTTAACCCAAAGAAGGGCGTTCCGGTGATGACGGTGCAACAGCTGCAAAGATGGTCACTTTTTCTAGGGGCACATCAGTACGACATAGAGTACAAGGGTACGAAACAGCATGGAAACGCTGATGGGCTGTCGCGCCTACCGTTGCCTACGGTGGAGGAAGCATCTGCAGTGGACCCTGTTGAGATATTCCATTCGACCATAGTCGAATGTCTACCTGTTACAAACTCAAGTATAGAGAAGGAAACCCGAAATGACCCAACACTCTCTCGGGTCTATGATTTGACGGTGAAGGGATGGCCAGCACATGGCGACTCACTGTTGCCAGCATTCTCGCCAAGGAGAGAACAGCTGTCAGTGTGCCGGGGGACCTTGATGTGTGGATCCCGAGTGGTAATTCCACCCAAGTTGAGAGATAGAGTGCTCAATGAGCTTCATGAGGGTCATCTGGGAGGGGTAAAAATGAAGAGCCTAGCCAGGGCTTATGTGTGGTGGCCGGGAATCGATAAAGAAATCGAGGATATGACCAAGAGATGCACAGGATGCCAGAAGGTCCAAAACGCTCCACCACAGGCCCCGCTACACCCATGGGAGTGGCCCTCATCTCCATGGCAGCGGGTACACATTGATTTTGCTGGTCCATTTATGGACTCAATGTTTCTAATCGCCATGGATGCCCATTCGAAATGGCCAGAGGTCATCAAAATGTCCTCCACCACCACGAAGAAAACTATTGCAGTCCTACGGAACATCTTCGCCAGGAATGGCTTGCCAGAACAGATTTGCTCCGACAATGGGCCACAGTTTGTGTCCGAGGATTTCCGGAGGTTTCTGAGGAATAATGGGGTGAAACATTACACATCTGCCCCATATCATCCAGCCACAAATGGATTGGCTGAGAGGTTTGTTCAGACCTTTAAAAAGGCAATAAAGGCGATGTATAACGACGACATACCACTACAACACAAGGTGGATAATTTCTTCTTTGCTTACCGGAATGCGACACATGCAGTCACCAACCAAGCTCCAGCCATAATGTTCTTCAACCGAAGGCTAAGATGTCGCCTGGATTTGCTCAAACCAAACATAAGACGAGATGTTGAGGATAAGCAATTCCAGCACATCAATGAGAACCCAACCAAGAGCTTCAAGATAGGGCAACCAGTCTTGGCCCGCGACTACCGAACAGAAAAATGGCAGCCAGGAACGATATGCACACATCAGGGACCACTAATGTACACAGTGGACGTTGGAGAGAGTATCGTGAGACGCCATGCTGACCAGATTCTAGAGTCACAGGAACAAGCCAAACCCATACCACGAGCATGTGCACCTGGTAATGAACCCGAAGTACAGATTGTGTCTACCTCAGAATCAGTGGTATTGGAAGCTGACGAACCAACCAGTGACAATGATCCAGAATCGACTCCGCCGCAAGAACATGATACTCGAGAAAGGCGCTATCCAGTCAGGATCAGGAAGCCTCCTCAAAGACTGAACTTATAAATGATTATTTCAGTTGATGTATATAGTACAGAGAAAATTGTAATTGTAATTAGTTATTATTTAATTGTTAAATGAATGTTATGTACCGTTTATCTAAAAGGGGAGGAATTGTTGTGTATGTACCTTTAAGAGAGAACTGACTTTATACTGTAGTACCGGCAGTGACCACACCTGTATATAAAGCCATAGCAAGCTTCTGTACTTTCAGTTTTAAGCTTACCCTCTGTTCAGTAAATACCTGTTATTATTGTTCTCCTGCAGTCCGTGTATTATTGATACGCAGACACTACACTCGGCATTTGTCTTTATCCAACAGGTATGAGTTTCTTGCTGCCTGTGTGGATGAGGGAAAAGCCTGCAGAATGGATGAGCAAGCTGACCATAGCACCATGGCGCAGGAAACCATTCAAGTGGGGGGAGTGAAAGGGAATGTAGTTGTGGTAGGGGACAGTATAGTCAGAGGGATCGTGACTGTTCTCTGCAGTCGCAACCGGGAGTTCCGAAAGTCGTGTTGCCTGCCCAGTGTAAGGGTTAAAGACACCTCCTCGCGTCTGGAGAAGAACTTGGAGCGGGAAGGGGAGGATCCAGTTGTCGTGGTCCATGTAGAAACCAACGACATAGGTAAAACTAGGAATGAGGTTCAGCTGAGAGTTTGAGGAGTTGGGGTCCAAATTAAAAAGCAAAACCTCAAAGGTAATAATCTCTGGATTGTTACCTGAGCCATGCGCCAATTGGCATAGGGATAAGCAGATTGGAAGGTTAAATGCGTGGCTCATAGAGTAGTGTTGGAGGCAGGGGTTTTGCTTCACGGGGCACTGGCAGCAGTACTGGGGAAAGAGGGAGCTGTTCCATTGGGATGGGCTGGAACCAGAGTCCCGGCGAATCGAATAACTAGGGCAGTAGACAAGGCTTTAAACTAATGAGGGGAGGAGGAGGGGGTGTGGGGTGGTGGGAGAATTCAGGAAAGCGTAAATTTAAAAGCAGAGAGAGAAATGTCAGGCTCTGGGTTTTGGGTAAAAATAAGCAGAGTGGGCCAGGAAGGGACAGAGAGAGTAACAAAGGTATTAAGGCATCAGTGACTAAGGTGACATCAGGGAAAAATAGAAAAAAGCCAACGCTAAAGGCACTATAGCTGAATGTGTGAAGCATTCGCAACAAAATAGATGAATTAATAGCACAGATAGAAACTAATAGGCCAGTTGTTATGATTTCCAGTGTCCGCAGTATTTTGCTATTGTAGAAATTAATAGGTTTGATCTAATAGCCATTACGGAAACATAGGGCTGGATTTTGATACTGGGACGGGCTGGGGTCATGTAATCCGCATTTCGTGTTAGCCGCCCGATTCTAAATCAATGTGGGAAAATGATGCCATTTTAACTTAATTGGCCAATTGAATTCCAACGTGTGGGAACCCATGGCCAATGAGTTTTTCCAGTCTGAAAGTCGCCTCCGATGATGTCATCATTGCTGCTGCATTTAAGGTCTGCAGCAAGCCTTGCTTCTTCTGCAGACTGCCAAGCTTTTGCCCTTGCATGTTAGAGGCACCTGCAGGAAGAATGGCCAGCCAGAGACCTAGGTGTGCTCCCCGCTTTGATGACGTTGCTGTGCAGGCTTTAGTAGAGGGACCAAGAGCAAATAAAGAGGAGCTCTTCCCTTCTTCAGAGAGGAAGAAGCCTCCCCAACAAACCAAGGCTGTGTGGATCCAGGTGGCCCAGGTGGTCAACTCTTTGTCAATAACCCGCAGAACCTGGCTTCAGTGCAGGAAGGGGTTTCATGACCTTCTGCACACTGGAAAAGTGAGTATGAATTTCCCATCACCCTCAATCTGATCCCCATTGCCTCGCCTCACCAGCACTCAGCTTTAGCAACCTCTTCCTCCACATCCCACTTGACACTGACATCCCTGCACCCTTACCCATTCCCTCTCTCTCTATGGTCACATTCACCTAACTATTCGGCTATGCAGCCCTCACACTCCCTATCACTGTGATGCAATTACAGCTTACAACACACAGGGAGGGCCCTTGGTCTTGCCACCTCACTCTATCTTTGTCTCCTTCTAAGCATCTATGCTGTGGATTCTCTACACTCACTCCTTCATTCTCACTCAAAATCCACTTGTCACCATCATTGCAGGAAAAGAGAGCTCACAATAAGAGGGAAAGAGTGAGGAAAGGAGGAGGGCCACCCTCAGTAGCCCAACTCACCACCTGGGAGGAGGCAGTCCTGGAGATCATGGGAGTGGTGGAAGATTCCCAAGTCGGGGACGGACAAACGGGGCGCATCACAGCAAGCTGGTGACAGAATAGTTTTCCATCCCTCTCAATGACATTGCATGAGTTGCTGATAATGATTCTGATGCTCTAACAGATGGACTTATGATCATCTGAAATATGCAATGTGCATGTAACCTTGGCCTCACATCTCTGACTCTTTCCTTTACTCCCCCACAGGACCATCGCAAGCACCTGTCCCCACTATCCAGGAGGAACAGCATGAGCCTCAAGACTCCTCAGAGGAAGCTGCAACCTCTGAGGACGCAGCGTCAGCAGAATTCACCGCACCCAGTACCAGCGCAGACACTCACACCTCGGAGGGAACATCGCGAGATAGAGTAATGCTATCACCTGGTGTATCACAGCTCACAAGTGAGCATCAGCAGATTGTGGAGACAGGGACAGCAGTGCAGAGTCCTAGTCGGAGGGCGCAGGACTCTGCCAGCTCGGCTCAGCTGCATGTCGACCCTCTGCCTCTGGGTCCATCCTTAAGATCAGCAGTGCTGGAACTCCAGGAACAGATGCAGGAGTCTCTGGCAAGTTTTGTCTCCAGGGTCGCTGCGAGTGTGGAGCGAATGGAGGAGTCCATTGCGAACAAGAGCAGAGCCTTTGTGGAGTCATTGGTGCATGAACGCATCACCATGGAAAGGATGGCAACCTCCATGGAGGTGATAAGTCGCCAGAGTGCAGAAAACATGGTGAGTGTTCTAAATAGAATGACATCTCTGGAGGAGCAATGGTCATCTATTGAACAGAGAAACCAAACCTTCATGGAAGTCCTTCTGAGTAGGACTGCCAGTGCAGATACGGATCCCCATGGCTCCCCTGATGTGCAGCAAGGTGCTCTCAAGCCACTTGCAACTGCTGAGGGGGACCTGACCCATGAGAGGGAAGTTGGTGGCAGACATCAAGGAAGTCGGGGCTCCTCTCCAAGCACTCACAGTTCCATGCCACTGCAGAGCCCTCGGTCAGAGCCCCACCAGAGTCCACACCCAACTGAGATCGGCGTCTCAACCCCTGCACAGCCGCAGGAGCAGCAGACTGTTGGCGAGCCCTCACAGGTTCGCAACCCCAGAGGACGCCCACCAAAGGTGTTGAGACAGGGGCAGCAAGAAAGTGAGCAAGGGGCCTCCACATTTGCTGAAGCCACAGGGGAAGCACCACATAGGAGCGCGCGTAAGAGAAAGATAATGCACAAATAGTCACAAGGGTAGTCACTTGGGTGAAATTTGATGTTTTATGTTAAAAAGCCATCAGATGATTACTATAAATAAAAAATCTGATGGCTACTACTGTAGTTGTGGCGTGTGTCAATTCGTGAATGGGACTTCCACTTTGAGGGCTTAGGGTTACTTGCAATTGTCAGTATGGTGGTCAAATTGCTAGGAATCCGCTGGTTCTTGGCCATTGTCGATGCTCAGGTAAGAAGCTGCGAGGCAAAAGTGCTTGATTGGCTAGGCTAAGCAAATCTGGCCAAGATGAGTGCGTTTCTTGCATCCCGGGCAGCAATGTTCTCGCATACTGCTGCCGCTGGTTGATGGGCCTCTGCAAGATGTTCATTTTCACTCTCCTCCTACTCCTCCTCCTCCTCCTCCTCCTCCTCCTCACCTGAGGAGGATATGTGACGAGTCACTTGGTCCTCAGGAATCTGCAAGCCATGACGCTGTGCCATGTTTTGAAGTGCACAGCAAACCACGACGATTCTGGAGACCCTGGCTGCTGAGCACTGCAGGGCTCCACCTGATCTATCCAGGCATCTGAAGCGCATCTTCAGCAAACCAATGGTTTGCTCGATTATGGCTCTAGTGGACATGTGGCTGGAGTTGTAGCTCTCCTCAGCTTCGTTGGATGGGCTCCTCAACGGCGTCATCAGCCACATCTTCAGGGGATAGCCCTTGTCTCCAAGTAGCCATCCGTTAAGTTGTTCTGGCGGACTGAATAGCGGAGGCACACTAGACTGGCGCAGTATGAAGGAGTCATGGCAACTGCCAGGGTACTTGGCACAAACATGCAAAATTTCCTTCTTGTGGTCACACACCAGCTGAACGTTAAGGGAGTGGAAGTCCTTGCGGTTGACAAAAATACCTGGATTGTGATGGGGTGCATAAAGGGCCACGTGTGTGCAGTCAACGATGCCCTGCACCCTTGGAAAGTCTGCCAGATTAGCTAATCCAACCGCACGCGCCGTGACACTTGCTTGATCCTTGGAGAAATGGATGTGATTGTGCGCGATGGCAAAGAGGGCATTGGTTACCTGCGTGATGCAAGTGTGTGCGGCCGCCTGGGAGATGCCGCCGATGTCTGCTGCTGATCCCTGGAATGAGCCTGAGGCAAACAAGTTGAGTGTGGTGGTGACTTTGACAGCCACTGGTAAGGGTTGACCACCTGGTCGTCTGGGCTCCTGGTCTTGTTGCAACATTGCGCAGATGTCACCCACTACCTCTCGCAAAAGTCGGAGCCGCCTCCGGCACTGCTGCTCAGACATGTTGAGGTAGCTGACCCTGTGTCTGTAGACCCTGTTTGGGGGGTATCTCCTGCGCTGACGGGCTTCTATCCGCTGGCCCCTTCTGGCCTGTGCAGCTTCAGGTGGGTGAGCAGCAGCTTGGCACTCCTGTTATTGCTGCTGCTGTTGGTGCTGCTGTTGTTCATGGTTCCACTGGTGCCGCGGCTGGTCTTTGTCCTCATCTGATGTCCAGAGGGGAAGGAAATAAATGCCTCCCATGCTTCCGGTATATGCCTCAGTTAAGGAAGTGCTCAGTCAAGGTGGCGAGAGGGGCTTCCAGGAGGTCACACTGGAGATGGGTGTCAGGCTCCAAACTTCCACAGCTGTGGTTATGCCTTCTAAAAGTTCCCCCAGACCTAAGGTAACAAAGTCCTGCCACCTGCAAATGATGGCTGATCAAATCGTCTATTTAAATATTGAGCTGCAGCTCATAGTCAGCAATCCAATTGTGCTACCGCCAGGTTTTACCGTCGTGTTTCAGAACAGACGTGCTTCACGTGGGAAAAGGGTTAAAATCACAAAGGCCTATCAAAATGGCATTGTAGAGGCAATTTTAGTGCTTGTTAAGGGCCTTAACGGCCTATCCCGCCTCTTGGAGGCGGGATGGGGACGGGACCAGTAGACACGATTTAATGGAAATTGCTTGGAGGTGGGATGGAGACGGGGTTGGGCCCGCCCGCCAGGTTTTACAATTTTAACCCCCCCACACACCTCCAACCTTGCCTCAACGGCCCGATGAAATTCGAGCCCATAGTTGCAAAGTGACCAAGGTTGGGAACTAAGGCCTAGAAATTCGGTGGGCTGCACCACCAGTTAGCGCCCAACGAGGGCACTTAGTGGGTTTAGCGCCACTGGCCACGCCTCCTGCGAAATTTAGGGGGGCGTTAATGGCGGCATTAGCCGGTAGTGCTGTGCCGCCACCGATGACATCATCGGTGTGCGCAGCACCCCGCTACCGCCCCGATCACCAAATTTGGTAGCGCCCCCCGCTGTAACGCCGGTCGCAATTTGTGACCGGTTCGGGGAGGCCTACCTGCGGCGGTAGAGGCGCGGAGGTGCGGGGCGGCCATTTGTTTTCCTGGCAGCCTGCAAGCACCTCTCCGCGCCGCCGTCCCCGGCCTCCTGAGCCCCCCCCCCCCCGCGTTGTGCCGGCTGTCTCCCAAGAGCCCGGCACGTCTCCTCGGTTCCGGGCTTTTTTGCCGGCACTCGCGATTGCCGATCGCGCTGCAGCAGGCCCCTCCCCTTTAAGAAGGGGAGGAAGGCCTGCAGTACCGCAGTGTGCCATGCCGCAGCGTGTGGCGCTGCGGCACGTTGCGCTGCGATTTTCAGTTGCAGCGCACCAAGAGGGATGCGGCGCGCCTCGAGTAGTGCTGCGCTTCCGTCTGGGGTGCTGAAACTGAATTTCTGGTGGGCTTTCGCGACTCCTTCCGGGGCGGTACTTCCGGCGCCCTGGCGAGACTGGCGCCCCAAACAGGGCACCACCGAATTTCTAGGCCTAAATGTTTCAGGATACTTAACTTTTAGAAGAGATGGGCAAAATGGAAAAGGAGGGGTAGCCCTGATAATAAAGGATGGGATAAAGACAGTAGAGAGTAATGATCCTAGCTCTGAAAATCAAGAATAGAATCAGTTTGGGTGGAGCTAAGAAACAGCTAGCGACAGAAATCATTGGTGGGAATTGTTTCTCAGCCCCCAAACAGTAGTTGTAATGTAGGGCTACATATAGACTGGACAAACCAAATTTGCAGTAATAGTGTGGAGGACAAATTCATGGAATGTATACAGATAGTTTTCTCAATCAGTATGTTGAGGAACCAACTAGGGAACAGGCTATTTTCGATCTAGTATTGTGCAATGAGAAAGGGTTAATTAATAACCTGGTAATAAAGGGGCTCTTAGGGAAGAGTGACCATAATATGATAGAATTTTACATTAAGTTTGAAAGTGATTTAGTTAAATCTGAAACTAGGGTCTTAAATCTAAACAAAGTAAACTATGTAGGTATGAGGGGTGAGTTGGCTAAGGTAGATTGGGAAACTACATTAAAAGGTATGATGGTAGAGAAGCAATGGCTAGCATTTAAAGAATTAATACATAATTTACTACAACATACATTCATTTAAGGCACAAAAGCCCCACAGGAAAAGTGGTTCAACCATCCAACCGTGGCTAACAAGAGAAGTTAAAGGAAGAAGCTTATAATGTTGTCAAAAAGAGCAGTAAGCCTGGGGATTGGGAGGATTTTAGAATTCAGCAAAGGAGGACCAAGAAATTGATAAAGGGAAAATAGAATGAGAGTAACCTAGCGAGTGACATAAAAACAGACTGTAAAAGCTTCTATAGGTATGTAAAAAGGAAAGAATTAGCGAAAGTAAATGTGGGTCCCTTACAGGCTGAGGAAGGAGAAACTATAATGGGGAATAAGGAAATGGCAGAGAAATTAAACAAATACTTTGTGTCTGTCTTTACGGATTTATGGCAGTTGGAAAGGTTACCTGTAAACATCTGACATGATTCTCTGACTATATAAGCTGTGTCTTTATGCATTTCTCCACTTCACCTGAAGAAGGAGCAGCGCTCCGAAAGCTTGTGATTTCAAATAAAGCTGTTGGACTATAGGTGTTGTGTGACTTCTTACATTTGTCTTTACGGAAGAAGACGCAAGAAAGCTCCTGAAAATAGTAAAGAACCAAGGGTCTAGCAAAAGCTGTCCAAAAAACAGCTAGAAGGAAGATCCCCCGAGGTTGCAGAATACACTACATCCCTGGTCTCACCAAGGAGAATGCTGAACTCTACTGGGATTATGTCTCAATGTTTGAATCTGACCCCTTTTCAGAGGAAACAATATCCACCGGTGAGAGGGTGATGTTAAGTATCTCTCAAGAACGTCAAAACACCTGGAACACCTTGATAGAGACAACAGATCTTACAAAAAACAGCAAGAAGGCATGGTCTCTCATACGCAAACTTGGAGGTGATCCCAAGAAAGCTGCCCAACATCTAAATGTGTCTGCTAACCAAGTTGCACACCAGTTGCTCCTAAATGGAAAAGTCAACAAGAAACAACCAAGAGCATAACTAGATAGGAAGAAGTACAGCGATGATCCTGGCTTCACTAGACCATTCACCATGGAAGAGCTGGAAACTGGTACATCTAGTCTAAAACACGGGAAAGCAATTGGTCTTGGCAACATAGCAACGGAGCACGGTGGCATAGTGGTTAGCACTGTTGCCTCACAGCGCCAGGGACACGGGTTCAAATCCGGCCTCGGGTGACTGTCTGTGTGGAGTTTGCACATTCTCCCCGTGTTTGCGTGGGTTTCCTCCGGGTGCTCCGGTTTCCTCCCACAGTCTAAAGATGTGCGGGTTAGGTTGATTGGCTATGTTAAATTGACCCTTAGTGTTAGGGGGATTAAATACGTGGGGTTACAGGGATAGGGTGGGATATGTGTTGAGTAGGGCTTTCGGGGATCGGGTGGGATATGTGTCGGTGCAGGCTCGATGGGCCGAAATGGCCTCTATCTGCACTGTGGGGTTTCTGTGAAAGCATTTTGGACAGCAAGCAAAGAAGTGGCTCCTACAATTGTTCAACCACTGTCTGGCAACACACAAGCTACCTAATATCTGTCAGAAGGCACATGTAATAGCACTATTAAAGCCTGGAAAAGATCCCTCAGATCCTAAGAGTTTTCGGCCAATTTCACTGCTTTGCCACACCTATAAGCTGTTTGAACGCCTGGTACTCAATAGGATAGCACCAACTGTAGATGAGAAGATCATTCCAGAGCAAGCAGGTTTCCGCCCCGGCAAATCAACAACAAGCCAACTGCTCAACCTCACACAACACATCGAAGATGGTTTTGAGCAAGGGATGGTAACAGGTGCTGTTTTTGTAGACCTGTCAGCAGCATACGATACAGTGAACCATAGGCATTTCCTCTGCAAGATTCTAGAGATGACAAAAGATATTCACTTAACAGAGCTGTTAGAAAGCATGCTTCAGAATCGCCGGTTCTATGTTGAACTAGGTGGGAAGCGCAGCAGGTGGCGTATTCAGAAGAATGGTCTTCCTCAGGGAAGCGTGCAACATCTACACGAATGACCAACCTATAGACGGTGTCACATGCCGTTTTATATATGCTGATGACTTATGTGTCACTGCCCAAAGCACTGATTTTAACACCATGGAAAAAACGCTTTCTGAGGCCTTGGAGGGACTAAAATCCTACTATGAAGAAAACCACCTTCGCGCAAACCCATCAAAGACACAAGTTTGTGCATTCCACCTCAGAAACCGTGAAGCCAAACGCCAGTTGAAAGTAACCTGGTGTGGAGCAACACTGACGCATTGCGAGCACCCTATCTACTTAGGAGTCACCCTTGATCGATGCCTCAACTTCAAGAACCACATCGAGAAGACAAAGGCAAAAGTGAGCGCACGAAACAACATCCTGAATAAGCTCACTAACACAAGATGGGGAGCAAGCCCAAAAACATTGCGAACCAGTGCACTTGCTCTTTGCTATTCCACTGCCGAATACACCTGCCCTGCATGGGAAAGGTCTACTCATGCCAAGAAGATGGATGCCGTTCTGAATGCAAGCTGCCGATTTATCACAGGTTGCTTAAAACCAACAAACACCAACAGCCTATATATCCTGGCGGGTATCGCTCCCCCCTGATATAAGAAGAACGGTAGCCAGCAAGAAAGAGCGACTCCGTCAAACATCAGATGAGAGGCACCCTCTGCATTGTCATACACTTACACCCAGCCGTCTAAAGTCAAGGAAGAGCTTCATGAACAGTGTTGTTCCATTACAATCAACCTCATCTGAAGCACGCATCGCCTTGTGGAAAGACCGGCTCGCCAGTCTTGAACAACCCCCAGCGATGGAAATTTTACCTGATGAAAGCCTTCCCCAGGAGCTAATTGCAACTGGGCAATCTGGAAGTGCCTTAACAGACTTAGGACTGGTGTAGGTTGCTCAAAGGTGTCACTAAGCAAATGGGGATATTCAACCAGCCCGACAACTTGTGAATGTGGAACTGAGGCACAGACTATGCAACATCTCCTGCAATGCCCATCGTTAGAGAAACCCTGCACTGTTGCAGATCTTGCCGAATCCAACAACAAGGCGCAAAAATGTGTCCAGTTCTGGCTGGGCTATGTATAGACTGTCTGTGGACACGATAAGAAGAAGAAGCCAACAATGGAACACAGACAAAATGGCGCCAGTCAGTTCTTAAAGGGGAGGGTTGATCTTGCTCTCCATCCACATCCTGCTCATTGCAGCCTTGAATCTTGGCCTGGAGAGACCTGGAGGTCAAATCTGCTGGAAAGAACAATGGAGAGTGTAATGTATATACCTTTCAGGGGGAACTACTTTTTACAGCTCATGTATACTGTAGTACCGGCAGTGACCACACCTGTATATAGCACCGAGTAGTAATCTGTACAGTTCAGTTCCAGAGTGAGCCACGTTGAGTAAACACCTGTTGTACCGTTCTCCTGCAGTCTTGTGTCTTACTACTGACGGACACAACATTGGCGACGAGGCAAATTCGATCCTACCTGCAACTCTGCATCACCTCCCAGGGATTCGTTCCTGGAGACCAGTAGATTGCAGGTCAAGGCCAGAGACATGGGCGTCGACCACGGGCAACCACCCAGTCATCCAGCAGAGACTCGAGAATTGCAGGGGAGGCTGTTGAGAGCCAGGCTTGGCTTTCCAGTCGCGGTGGTCCAGCGACAAGGGCTGGCAACAGGTAGTGCGCAGACCCTTCCCGGACAGCGGCGGGCTAGAGCCCAACCGAGCGGCACAGCAAAGGGCCGAGCAGCATTGACGGAAGAGAAAGAGAGGGCAGAGCGCACAGGGCGCAGCCGGTGTTCAGGGGCCGAGCAGCATCGAGGAGAGGGAGAGAGACGCGCAGAAACCTGCGAGGCGCCGCCATTGCCACGAGGACCGCCGAGAGTGGCATTGGCAGCAGCGCAGGAGAAGCACGCAAAACCTACAGGGCGCCGCCATTGCCACGAGGACCGCCGAGAGCGGCGTTGGCAGCAGCGGGGGAGGAAGGAAAGCGCGGGAGACGCCATTTTAAGCCATTTTAAACCACACCCAAAATACTGAAGAGTGGCAGTATCACCACATTTGACAATGAAGTCGAAGATTGGACTACATATGTCGAATGAATAGAGGTATACTGCAAGGCAAATGAGGTGTCAGATGACAAGAAAGCGCCGGTATTGTTAAATTTAATGGGTGCAAAGACGTATGGCTTATTACAAAATCTAGTAACCCCAGCAAAGCCAGTGGAAAAGAGTTTTGGAGACATAGTGACGATACTACAGGAACATTTAAACCCCACACCGCTGCTGATAGCAGAAAGATTCAAGTTTCACAAACGGAACCAGCATAAGGATGAAAGCAATGCTGAATATTTAACAGAACTGCGCAAACTATCGAAACACTGCCAGTTTGGAACGGGACTGGCAGATACCTTAAGGGACAAGTTTGTGTGTGGGCTTCAAATTGAAGGAACCCAGAAATGGCTTTCATCTGAAAAGGACCTTACGCTGGACAAGGCTTTCAGCATTGCGGTATCATCGCGGGGCGCTGCAGAGATACAACAGAGACCGCAAGAATATGGCACAGACGAAATGTCATACAGAGCAGAGAAGTGCTATCGCTGCGGCAGAACAACACAATGATTGCTGGTTCAAAGACAAAGTGTGCAGATAGTATGGAAAAGTAGGACACATAGCACGAGTCTGCAGGTCGGGAAAGAAAATCAGCAATAAGAAATCTCCAAAAGAAAAGTACAAGAAGGTACATAAGGTGACGGAGAATAGTTCAGATGAACAAAAGAGTGATACCGACTCCAAAAGCAGGGAGCTGAGTTGTCTGAAACGACATAATGTGATCAAAACGGAGGATCACCGAACCATTTGTGTCACTCTCAAGATAGCAGGAGTCCAGGTAAAAATGGAATTGGACACAGGATCAGCCCCAACAGTCATAAACCGACAGGACTACGAGCGGCTATTCTCACACATACCCTTGAGAGACACAAAAATTATTTTGAAGATGTACACGGGGCAAAAAGTCTACCCCAAAGGAAAAATAAGGGTGACCGTTATATATAACGGTAAGGAAACACCAAAACTAGACCTGTATGTATTGCAAGATGGAGGACGACCATTACTGGGACCTGAATGGATCCTGAAAATACAGCTGGATTGGCATTCCATAAAAGCACTGACTGTGGCTGCCAAAAAGGATGACGACATCACACCTGGGCGACTGTCAAAGATCCTAACCAACGCGCAAGAAGTGTTCCAGCAAGGACTCGGAACACTAAAAGGCATGACAGCAACAATTAAAATAGAAGAAAACGCAAGCCCAAAAATTTTTAAGGCCAGACCGGTACCTTATGCGATCCGCCCAGCCGTCGAAGCAGAGCTGGAGAGTTTGGAACATTCAGGAGTACTGTCCAAGGTAGACTGGAGCGAGTGGGCTACACCCATCATCCCTGTGATGAAAAAGTCGTTGAGCAGCACGCCTGGGGAACCAAGGAATGTTCGCATCTGTGGGGACTTTAAGGTAACAGTGAACCCAATCCTTCACACCGTGCAATATCCACTTCCGCGGATTGAAGATATTTTCGCCTCGCTATCTGGAGGGAAACGCTTCACTAAGATTGATCTGGCCCAGGCGTATCTGCAAATGGAGGTAGAAGAAGCATCAAAAAAATACCTCACAATCAACACCCATAAAGGTCTCTACCAAGACAACCGGCTGGTATTCGGGGTAGCATCAGCTCCGGCTATTTGGCAAAGGGCAATGGAACAAGTCCTGCAAGGGATCCCAGGGACCCAGTGTTATTTGGACGACATCCTGGTCACGGGCGAAAATGGCAGTGATCACCTCGCCAACCTGGAGCAGGTGCTCACTAGATTGAAGGAATATGGGCTCTGAGCTAACCGCCCCAAATGTGAGTTTTTAAAAAAACAGATCTCGTATTGTGGTCATGTTATCGATAAAGAGGGGTTATATAAGTACCCAGAAAAGATTGAGGCAGTAGTCAAGGCCCCAGCACCGGAAAACATGTCACAACTGAGGTCGTTCCTCGGGCTGGTAAACTACTACCATAAGTTCTTGCCAAATTTGTCTACAATACTACACCCACTGAACACCCTACTGCAAACTGGAGTGCCATGGAAGTGGAGTGATGAATGTAAACGAGCTTTCCAGAAGAGCAAAACACTAATCACATCGAAAGAGGTATTGGCCCATTTCAACCCAGCACTACCAATTCGGTTGGCGTGTGATGCGTCACCCTACGGCATTGGAGCGGTGCTGTCGCACAATTTCTCGGACGGCTCAGAGAGGCCAAGAGCCTTTGCGTCACGATCACTAACCTCAGCCGAGCGTAACTACGCCCAGATTGACAGGGAGGCCCTCAGCCTAGTGTGGGGAGTGAAAAAGTTCAATCACTATCTGCACAGGCAGAAATTCACGTTGCTGACTGCCCACCAGCCTCTTGTCTCCATTTTTAATCCGAAGAAGGGCGTTCCGGTGATGACTGCGCAACGACTACAAAGATGGTCACTCTTTCTAAGGGCGCACCACTATGAGATTGAATATAAAGGCACGAAACAGCATGGAAATGCTGATGGGCTATCACACCTGCCACTGCCTACTGCGGAGGAAGCACCAGCAGTGGATCCTGTCGAAATATTTCATTCGACTATAGTTGAATACCTACCGGTAACTAACGCTCGTATAGAAAAGGAGGCCCTAAATGACCCGACACTGTCTCGGGTATATGATTTGACGGTGAAGGGATGGCCAGCACATGGCGACTCACTGTTGCCAGCATTCTCGACAAGAAGAGAACAGCTGTCAGTGTGCCGGGGGACCTTGATGTGTGGATCCCGAGTGGTAATTCCACCCAAGTTAAGGGATAGAGTGCTCAATGAGCTTCATGAGGGTCATCTGGGAGGGGTAAAAATGAAAAGCCTTGCCAGAGCTTATGTGTGGTGGCCGGGAATCGATAATCAAATTGAGGACCTGACCAAGAGCTGCTCAGGATGCCAGAAAGTCCAAAATGCACCACCACATGCCCCTCTACACCCATGGGAGTGGCCCTCATCTCCATGGCAACGGGTGCATATTGATTTTGCTGGTCCATTCATGGACTCAAAGTTTTTAATAGCCGTGGATGCGCACTCGAAATGGCCTGAGGTCATCAAAATGTCCTCCACCACCACGGAGAAAACTATTGCAGTCCTACGGACCATTTTTGCCAGGAACGGCTTGCCAGAACAGATTTGCTCCGATAATGGACCACAGTTTGTGTCCGAAGAGTTCCGGAGGTTTATGAAGAAGAATGGGGTAAGGCATTACACATCCGCCCCGTATCATCCAGCCACAAATGGATTAGCTGAGAGGTTCGTACAAACCTTTAAGAAGGCAATAAAGGCTATGTACAATGACAACATTCCGCTGCAGCATAAGGTGGACAATTTCCTGTTCGCCTACCGGAATGCGACACATGCAGTCACCAACCAGGCCCCGGCCATGATGTTCTTTAACCGAAGGTTAAGATCTCGCCTGGATTTGCCCAGACCAAACGTACGAAGAGATGTTGAGAGTAAGCAATTCCAGCACATCCATGAGAAGCCAACAAGGAGCTTCAATGTAGGGCAACCAGTCTTGGCCCGCGACTACCGAACAGAAAAATGGCAGCCAGGAACGATATGCACACGGCAGGGCCCACTAATGTACACAGTGGACGTTGGGAAGAACATCGTGAGACACCATGCTAACCAGATCCTAGAGTCACAGGAACAAGTCAACCCCATGCTTTGCCCATACGTACCTGGTGAGGAACCCGATGTACAGGTCGCATCTACCCCAGAAACAGTAGCATCGGAAGCTGATGACCCAGCCAACGACAGGGTGTCAGAATCGCCTCCGCACCAAGGGCGAGACACTCGGGAAAGGCGCTATCCAGAAAGGATCAGGAAGCCTCCCCAAAGACTGAATATATAAATGGACTATTTTCAGCTAACGTTGTATGTTAAAAGTGTTAATTGTAATTAGTTTGATATTTAATTGTTAAATGAGTGTTATGATACTGTTAATCTAAAAGGGGAGGAATTGTAATGTATATACCTTTAAGGGGGGAACTACTTTTTACAGCTCATGTATACTGTAGTACTGGCAGTGACCACACCTGTATATAGCACTGAGTAGTAATCTGTACAGTTCAGTTCCAGAGTGAGCCACATTGAGTAAACAACTGTTGTACTGTTCTCCTACAGTCTTGTGCCTTACTACTGACGGACACAACAGAGAGGCCCAGGGAAAGAGCTCAGATTGCAGCCCCCACAGTCTATTCTAAATCAATACAAGGAAGGGCAAATCAAAATGAACCTGCAAGGTGCTGCTCAGTACCCAAAACTCCTTCAGACAGCATTGAATCTCTCCAGAAGTCTCTCTCTCTCTCTCGCTCTCAGAATGCGTGGTGCAAAAATGTCACCAACAAAAAAAGGCAGGAAGCGGTTGACTTTAAATAGTGCTCCCCCAGTCCCTTCCTGACTGTAAAATGCTTCCCTCAACCTGTCGGTGCTAGCGGCATGCAGTAAGGCAGGAGGTGCCACTCAATATCCGGTCCGGGGCGCTACCGGGGCATTGCACACTCGACTGACATCATGATCTGCTGGCGCAGGAGATCGTGGCGGTAGTGTTTGGCGCCGCCGCAAAATGTCTAGTTAATTTCGCGAGCGGCACAAACATTGCCGTACACAGGTGCTAGTTGCTTTGCACCCCACTAATGCCCTCTGAAGGCACTAACGGGAGACGCAAACCAACTGAATTTTTCCCCCAATGGGTCTACCAGGGCAGTCCTGTTTGTGGATCTTGGGAAGGAGATAGAAGCTGGTTGTGCGGGGTTGAGGGACTATGAGGTTGTATAGGCTTTTCTGACCATCAGTGCCTCAGGATGCTGCGTTTCCTCCCAGAAGCTTTTGGGAGGTGTAAACTACTGGCTGAAGACCTAGAACTCACTTCCACGAGGAGAACAGCATTGTCTGTACCGGCCAAGGTCATCACTGCTAAACCTCCGCTGAAGTTGCGCCGGTGGAGAGGGAGAAGCCCTGAGGAAATTCACGGTGATAAAATATAATCCATAAATATCTTTTAAACAAGCTGTCTTCATTTTTTAAAATAAGAATGAAACATACCTCAGATCACTGAGGATAATGGTTGGTGAATACACCCTTGGGTGGGCAGACTTTAAAAAAAAGCCTATGTGATCATGTGACTTGTGCATCAGATATCATAAAATCTTACAGCACAGAAGGAGCCCATTCAGCCCATCGTGTCTGTGCGGGCTCTTTGAAAGAGCTATCCAATTAGCCCCACTCCCCTACTCTTTCCCCTTAGCCCTGCAATTCGTTTCTTTTCAAGTATATCTATTGTTTATAAATGAACAGTCTTAAAAATACTTAACTATGATTGCCATTCCACCAACAGCAACAAATACAAGATGAACAGATAAAGTTTCTGTGAACCAGCTGGAGCTGGACAGACAGCAATGCAGAACTCCAGTTGATTGGCAGAGAAGCAGAATTAAACACAGGCAAATAAAAATCCCTCCAGGTCTGTGGACCAGCAAAGTACTGAAATCCTTTTGCTGAAGCTTCATGTTAATGACCTTGTGAGGTTTGCTCATGACTTCACCTGAGACCTCTTTTAAAGCAAAAAGTTTCTTATTTGATAGGATGTGGTCTACTCTGTTTATCGCCTGAAGCTGGGCCCTGGGGTCAAGCTTATTATGGTTGAGGATTCAGCAATGAAATGTTAACTGTTGCAATACGTGGAACTTGAAGCATTTATAGCAAAACTTTTGGGCAATTCTCAGTCACGTCTCAGACAGTATGTATACATGAGTCAGTCTGTGAGGGTCAATGCGGACAGCAGGGTTATTAGAAGTTCACAAATATGATTGCAATAAGAAATACCTCAAAATGAGCTGCTTGGGTTATTACCTGATTGAGTAAGAGATGGCAATTATGGACTGCCGTTTATTTGAGTACAAAGTATCCCTAGTAGTCCTCCCTTTCCCAAATGTATAATGTAAAACAATGACGTATGTGGTTATATAAAAAAAAGTGGCAATGAGACATCGCTGAGTGTTTTCTATAGTTTTGTGGAAACAGTTATGAACAGCCTGAAGGATTCCTCACTGATGAGAGGATCTGTATCTAGTCTAATTGTTGCCAATATAAGTCTGACAAAGAAATTTGATCCTTCAAGTTAATTTTGGTCTCCTACCATCTTCGCTGCATCTTGAGCTGTGCTCCATTTCAGATCACACTTGCAACACGTCCTGTCATTTCTTTGCTTCCTTCAAAGGGAAAGAAAAGCAGGGGAGTATTTCCACTTACTTCCTGCACCTCCTGCCTATGTTTCAGAAAATGATCTATTATCTGATAGAACATATTGGCCTGGATTTTGTAGTAGAAATAACGGTGAGGCTAACAGTGCTCACCATTATTAAAGTGTTAACTGGACAATAACTTCCAACTTCCAACGTCCGCACATGGGCAGTTAAATTCGGAAATCATGAAGTCGCTGTCCGATTTGCTCTGCTCCTTCTGAAGCTTCGCACACCGGTTCATTGTTGAGAAACCTACTACTCAAATACATGGAAGTTGTGGCACTTATGTGATAAATACCCACTAAACACGCCAGGAAAAATTAGGGCTTGTCAATTCAAGTATAAGTGAATTTTAACAGCATGATATGTCTTAATTCCTACCAAATAACCTCTCTGGCACTGAAAATTAACTCTTACAAGTGTGGAGTCTCAATCCTTCAAATTTTAATTACTGTCTGGAGATTTTAAAATTTAAATTTTTTTTAACTTTTCTTTCTGTCCCTTTTATCTCTCTCTCTTAATCACATCTTTCTTTTCCTCTCTTTATTTTACTTTCTGTACATGATTTGACATTGAATTAAATATTTTAACTTACATTTTCTGGTTTAGCTTCTGTGGGGAAGAAATTGGGTAAACCCCGAAAACAGGTGAGGGGATCGCGGTACACGATTAACCCGCACGCGTTCATTCTATTGCAGACAGCAGGGTAAATTCATACTGCCTGCTCTTTTACATGATTGCTGTGTGCAGCCAGTGCTCCCCGCGCTGTTCATTTGCAGCACACATTGGCAGGGGGCCCATCACGAGTGGCTAGCGCTAGTTAAAGGCAGCCTGCACCTCTTAAAGGGGAGGTGCATTGTGGCTGCAAGAATTGGTGGGAGTTTTTAAAAAAGTCAATCTGGACTATGATACTTTGAACAATGGTTGAACATGCGAGAGAGCGAGCACCAAGATTTTCAGAAAATGGACTGGAGGTCTTGCTGGAAGAGGTGGAAAGAAGGAGCGACATCTCAGTATCCGGAGGCCCTCCAGACATTAGTTCAGGAGGCAATGGGAACAAATAGCAGCAGAGGGCAATGCAAGGAGTGTAACTCTAAGAACATGATGTGGTGCAGGAGGAAGATTAACGACCTGAAATGAGTTGTCAAGGTGAGTGGGTTCATCTTCAAATGCCACATCCTACCAACTGCACCACTACCCTCATCCACTGCTCAATTCTCATCACCCACCTACCAATAATCTCTATCAATCAGCACTCAACCCTCCAATTCATATACTTTACCTCACCGTCACACACTTGGCACTGTTGCAAGCCTTGCACCCATAACTCACAGCTTGCACACACACGCAGTTATTCAATCATGACAGCCACATCACCTAAACATATTGCAGGATGCTCACTGACACAATTTCTTCTTCCTTGCAGAAGAAGGTGGTGCATAACAGCAGTCAGCAGCAAAGAACTGGAGGAGGACAAGTGCACCTGCATATTTTAACCCCCCATGGAGGAGACAGTACTAGCCATCATGGAAGGGGTTGATGATGAGATATCTGCATATCTAATCCTCCTTCTCTCTTCCCACTTCTCCCCAATTCCACAATCTCTTTAGGCTCACAAGCTGCAGATGGTATGAGCACGCACTTCTTACTTTCTCCTCTCCCCTCACCACAACTCAACCCTTGTCCCCTTTTCATTTCAGATACCCAAGAACAGGAACCTTCCCAGTCAGAGGAAGAAGAGGAAGAAGACAGTGAAGATGAAGAAACATCGTCACTCAATCTTACTCTCGCAGCCACCTGCTCAGAGACTGACTGACTGCGCGTGTTTTAGAGGCTAGGATAAAGGTGAAATCTGCACGTGGTGAGACACTGGGCACCAGTGCACAGGAGCCAGGGTGAGGGGACATTTTGAATATCCCCCATTATAACAGCTGTGACTATGAAGTTTCTTTCTTAAGTTTCTTACCTGGTACTAGGTGTAATGATATCAGCAAATAGTGATGGTATTTGCCTGTTTGATTATTTATGCCTTACCAGCATATTTGCCTGATTGATTATTTATGCCTGACCAGCAGAGGGCATGTGAGAGACAAGCAGTTTAGTTTTAGTTCAGTTTTAGATGGATCTCAAAGATGGTGTCTCCTGTAATGCTGTTAACATAGTTAAACAAACTTTAGATAAAAAGTCATTCTCTTTCATGAATGTGTCATCATTGAACCCACATACAAATCAATACATGGTGTCAGAAGTGATTGAAAGAGCTGAAGAGGAAAAACCTGAAGTTAAAACAGCTCTCCACATATTAGCAAGCCAAAAGAGAACATCGTTACTTACCATTGGAGAATAGCTAACGAAGTGAAAAAATGGTAGGATTACACCCACTGGCGAAGCTTCAGTTGACAGGTAATGTGGCTGAAAATTGGAAGAGGTTCAAACAACGTTTAGAGTTGTATTTATCAGCAATCGGAGCTGACGAGAAAAGTGATAAAATGAAAGCGTCAGTGTTCTTACATGTCGTAGGTGATGAAGCGCTGGAGGTGTATAATAACTTCACATTCGCTGCTGATGGAGACAATATGAAGTTGGATAAAATAATGGAACAGTTTGAGGCCTACTGCATACCTAAACGTAATGTGACGTTTGAGAGGCACAGATTTTTCACATGTGTACAGAAAACGGGAGAGACTATTGATCAGTATGTGACTGAACTGAGAAACTGAAGCAAAACATGTGAATTTGGGGGACTGACAGACTCGCTGATAAAAGACAGACTGGTGTGTGGTATTCCAGATAATGGTCTAAGGGAAAGACTGCTAAGAGAGCAAAATCTAGACCTGGGAAAAGCCATAGCACTGTGTAGGGCCACAGAGACTGTGAAGTCGCAGGCAAAGGAGCTGTTCAGTGACAATAGCTGCAATGTGAATGCAGTGAGTAAGAACGGACACAAACCGTTTAACAAAAAGAGCACCAATGTGAAAAAAGAGGTGTGGCCAGTGAACAAAAATGAAAGGGGCAATCGAAAGTCATGTAGTCGATGCGGTACACAGCATACACCAAAAACGTGTCCAGCATATGGTAAAACATGCAATAGTTGCAACAAAAACAACCATTATGCCCGTTGCTGTAAGAACCAAGTGCAACAAAGCAAGGTCCATGCAGTAGATGAAATCGAAATAGAGGAGTTCTAAGTAGATGTTGTGTCTGAAAACAAAAAAGAAAAAAGAGACTGGATGTTGACACTAAAAGTGAATGACATACATATTCCATTTAAATTGGATACTGGAGCATAAGTTAATGTGATATCAGAGACTGATTTTAAGAAAATTAGACCCAGACCAAAGATACATGGAATAAAAGTGAAAGTGACAGGATAATCAGGTACTGATATACCAGTGAAAGGAAGATGCATTGTCAAAGTGACACACAAGGACAGAGAGCAGACGTTAGCATTAATCGTGGTGCCAAAGGATGTGCAAGCCATACTAGGTTTAATAGCCTGTGAAAGACTGAACCTTGTAAAGAGAGTCCTCGTTGTGGAAAGCGAAGGAGAGACAGTCTATGATGAACTCATGAAAGAGTACAACGACCTATTTAAGGGTCTAGGCTGCCTTCCAGGAGAACACATGATCAGGGTAGATAAAAGTATGCCAACGGTCATACATCCATGCAGAAAAGCTCCGTTTGCTCTTCAAAAGCAACTGAAGGCAGAGTTGGACAGGATGGAAAGCCTGAACGTGATTCAGAAGATAGATGAGCCAACTGAGTGGGTGAGTTCCCTCGTCGTTGTGGACAAAAAGAATGGAAAGCTCAGAATTTGCCTGGATCCAAGAGATCTAAACAGAGCAATAAAGAGAGAGCACTTCAAGCTTCCTACACGTGAGGAAATCATGTCACAGTTTGCAAATGCAAAGTATTTCAGCAAGTTAGATGCATCATCATGATTTTGGCAGATGAAATTGGACGAGGCAAGTTCAAGACTGTGCACGTTCAACAGTCCATTTGGCAGATACAGATTCCTAAGGTTGCCATTTGGCATTGCCTCAGCTCCTGAAGTGTATCACAAAACTATCCATATGATCTATGAGTACCTGGAGGGAGTTGATACATCAATGGATGACATCATAGTATGGGGAACCACGAGAACTGAGCATGACGAGAGGCTGAAAAAAGTGCTGGAAGCAACAAGGAAAACAAACCTGAAGCTGAGTAGAGAGAAATGCCAGCTCGGGGTGATAGAACTGACATTCGTGGGAGATATCCTTAGCAGTGAGGGCATCAGACCAGATCCCAGAAAGGTGTCCGCCATTGAGAATATGCCAAAGCCACAATGCAAAAAGGACGTGCAGAGGTTTAATGGAATGATCAACTACATGGGTAAATTTATATCCAACCTCTCAGAAAAGATGGCGCCACTGAGATGACTAACTGAAAAGAACAAAGAATGGGAATGGAATCATGAGCATGAGAAGTCATGGAGCGATCTAAAGAAACTGCTCACAGAGGAACCAGTTCTGAGGTTTTATGACCCAGCGAGACCCATCAAGATATCATCAGATGCATCACAGAGTGGGCTCGGTGCTGTTCTTCTGCAACAATATGACTACTGGCAACCTATTGCATATGCATCGCGCTCAATGACAGACGCGGAGACGTGATATGCTCAAATAGAAAAGGAGCTGCTCAGCATCACATATGCCTGTGAAAGATTTCACCAGTTTGTGGCAGGACAAGCAATCAGTGTAGAGACTGACCATAAGCCCTTGATTGCATTGTTCCAAAAGCCACTAAATAGCTGTCCGCTTAGAATACAAAGAATGATGATCAGGCTGCAACGCTATACACTGAATGTTGCGTACACACCGGGTAAGCTGATGTATACAGCAGACACGTTGTCCAGAGCTGTTGACCCAAGTGAGCCCGCAAACACCAAAATGGATGAAAAAGTGAATGCCTACGTGGACATGATCACAAGTGCACTGCCCATAGCAGATGCAAAGATGGAGCTCATAAAGACTGAGACAAACAAAGATGAAACACTGAGACGACTGAGGAAAAGCATCTTGGATGGATGGCCCAACATGAAGCAAGACTGCTCACCTGACATGGCAGAGTACTGGAACTGCAGGGTGGAACTATCACTGGTCGAAGACATCATCTACAAAGGAAGTAAAATAGTTATCCCAAAGGGTCTGAGAAGAGAGATGCAAAAAGGATCCATGGAGGACATCTGGGAATCGAAAAGTGTAAGAAAAGAGCATGAGAGGTGATGTACTGGCCACGAATCAACCAAGATGTGACAAATGAGGTGTCAAACTGCACAATATGCCTGAAATATCGAGCAAGCAATCCGGTAGAACCACTAAAGCCACACCCAGCGCCAGACAGACCTTACCAGAAGGTAGGCACTGACCTATTCATATGTCAAGGGAAGGACTATCTTGTAGTCACAGACTATTACTCCCTGTATCCAGAGGTGTGTAGACTGTACACCACCACTGCAGATGCTGTGATAACATGTATGAAAGCCATATTCTCCAGACATGGCGTGGCAAGCGAGGTCTTCACAGACAACGGACCCCAGTTTTACAATGCAAGTTTCTGACACTTTGCCAAAGAGTGGGACTTTGTCCACACAACGTCAAGTCCTCACTTTCCACAGTCCAATGGATTAGTGGAAAAATCGGTCCAGACAGTGAAAAGACTGATGCGCAAGGCAAAAGACAGTGGAACTGACTTCTACCAGAGCATGCTTGTATACCGCACAACGCCGCTCGAGTGTGGTACGTCACCAGCCCAACTCCTTATGGGACGTCTGCTAAGGTCAAACCTACCCATCCCAGAGAAACTCCTGAAAACAAAAGAGGGGGAGAAAGTGAGGAAGTTCAAAGAACAACAGAAAGAAAAGCAAAAGTACTACTATGACAGAGGAACACAAAACCTACCTGAACTCCACACTGGTGACCAAGTAAGGTTCAAAGACAAAACAAACATATGGGCTCAGAAGGGAACTGTCCTGAGTGAAGTTCAACCAAGATCATACACCATTCAGACAGATGAGAGTGCTGTTCTGCGAAGAAATCGTCGAGATCTTCTCATGGGACCAGCCACAGCAAGTCAAAAGACTGATACTGTTGAACAACCTGATCACACAGCAGGTCAAAAGACTGATACTGTTGAACAACCTGATCACACAGCTGAGAAACCATCATCTGAGGCAACAACTCAGATTCAAGGACAATCAATCAGAAAATCCTCAAGACACGTGAAGCCTCCTGAGAGACTCATTGAGCAAATTTAAGGACTCTTGTTATAGAAGGAAGTAATGTTATCTTATTCTTTCTTCAAGTTTTAGTGTATTTACATATTTCATGTGAACACACAAAACAAGGTTAAAAAACCTTGATAATGATAATGATAATGTAAGTTCATTTAGTGTTACAGTTAAAATGCAGAGTAATACAAAGAAAACATGTTGTTAGATAAAAGTAAAATACTTTTGTTTTAAGAAAGGGAGATGTAATGATATCAGCAAATAGTGATGGTATTTGCCTGTTTGATTATTTATGCCTTACCAGCATATTTGCCTGATTGATTATTTATGCCTGACCAGCAGAGGGCACGTGAGAGACAAGCAGTTTAGTTTTAGTTTCGTTTTAGATGGATCTCAAAGATGGTGTCTCCTGTAATGCTGTTAACATAGTTAAACAAACTTTAGATAAAAAGTCATTCTCTTTCATGAATGTGTCGTCATTGAACCCACATACAAATCAATACACTAGGTGGCCCCCTTTTGATGGGAAGTGCACCGGGCCCAATATTGGTAAAGGGGTATGCGTGCGCAGACCTAATGACCACCGTCAGCATGCAGAGAAGGTAAATGATGATGCCAATCAGCGTGCAATGCTGATTTGACACTAGTGTTGCCAGTTTTGAACATCACACTCCAGCCAATGCCCTCTCTTAACCTCACACAGCTGAACACACATTCAACGGCATAAAGGACCCCCCATCAATGCTACTTAAAGCATTCATGAACTACTTAGAGGTTAGTTGCTGGATTATTTCTTCTAGCTGCAGGTGCAATTCTATGCATTTTTGGAGTTTTCCTACACTTGTCTAAAGTCTCAATGGTCTACAAGGAGTGCTCTGGCTGGTGCTGATGTACTTTTTGGTGGTTTAAAGGCTTGTGCTGAAACCAGTTGCTTCCAGACATGGGTGGCAGGCAGGCCTTCCTCTTGGAATTGAGCATGGCTGGGAGAATGAAGAGAGGCCACGCAGAGCAGGACAAAGCTGCTAGAAGGGTGAGGAGGAGGAGGGGAGAAGGGCTCTCAGCAGGAGGCCATATCTGCCCAGGGTCTTTAGTGAGCAATTTAGCGAGGACCAATGAATGAGATATCTTCGCTTCACTAAAGAGGTTATGACTGAAATCTGCCAAATGCTGCAGACGCAACTGCAATCTCAAAGCAAGGCAAGGACAGCATTGTCAATGGCTGTCAGTGTGACCGTGGCTCTTAACTTTTCTGGCACCTATCAGGCAAGAAGCTGAGGAGCAGGGGTATGAGGAAGAGAAGGAGAAGGGGGAGGAAATGGAGGAGGAGGAAGTGCAAAAGGAAATGGAGGAACAGGAAGAGGAAGGGAGGATACAACATAGACAGCCACTTTCTGCATGGGCACTCTCTGATCAAATATTTCATGAGCGATACCAATAATCTCAACCACACCTCCCCATTCACCAACAGTTCCACACTCTCATTTTTCCTCCATCACTTACCATCATATCATCCTCTTTCTGACAACGCAAAATAAAAGCCACCAGAAAATACACATTCAAATCCGAATTTATAAATGAAATCATGACATAATGCATACAAAAATAAACTATTCACCCTTGCGCATTCCATTAGTGCCTCTTCCATGTGCCTTTGCCTGTCCTAGTACTCCCACAAAGTGCTTCCCCAGTGGTTGCCACATGAGTGGTGGAAGGCTGCTGACCTCCAATTGAGGAGACAGCAGATGACCTTGGGGGGTAACCTCGAGGAGCTCTTGGCCTAGAAGTCCTGGCTTCAGACTGCACCATCACAGCCTGGGCTGCTGCAGTCTGGGCTGGCTGGCTGACAGGCAACAGAAAGAGCACTGGCAGAGTGGCAGGGATGGGAGCAGGAATGTTGTCATCCTAAGAGAGGACAGCAGGTTCATGTTCCACGGAGCCAGTGGCACGCTCCCAGGGCGGTGCCTCAGCAATCCTAGTAATCTGTTGAAGATTGCTGTGATGACCTGGAAGTTCCTTTGTACAGTGGTTTTCAGAGACACGATGGCAGCAGCCTGGGCTTGCATGGCAACAGTCTGAGCTTCCACTGCAGTACTCAGACCTTTGGTGGAAGCTGCTTGTGCTGCAATGGAAGCTGCAACATTGGCCATCAGACAGCGCAGCATGGTGCGTTCCACAGGTGTGCTGATGGGTGTGACCACCCGTTCCATGCTGGAAAGGATGGCTTCCAAGCTATGCGCAATGTCGTGTGCCAAGTTGGCGTTGGACTCCTTCATGCTTCTTGACATGGAGCGCATGCTTTCTGGCAGGCTTTCCAGTGCACCAAGGATATCGGTATGTATACCCATCAGCCTTCTTCTATAGCCTGGCCCATCAAAGTCCTCATATGAGTCCTCTGCAGCAGAACTAGTGAACAACCTTGCCTTCCAGCGACCTGGCATCTGCTGGCATCCTTTCCCCCCAGCTTTGGCTCCTGCGCAGTCATGCCTGGTGTCGCACCACATGCCGATCCCTCCTCTATCCTAGTCTCTAAAATATGCGCAATGTCAGTATCTGAGCTGGTTGCTGCGAGTGCCTCTTCATTTTCACTGTCTTCTCCCTCTTCCTCCACTTCCTGGGCAGGTTCCAGTTCTTGAGTATCTGAAATGAAAAAGCGACAAGGGTTGGGTTGTGGTGAGGGGAGAGGAGAGTGTAAGGCGTGTGTGGTTACACCTTCTGCAGCCTTTCAGTCAGAAGAGATTAAGGGATGAGAGAGGAGTGGGTTGAGAAAAGGAGGATTAGGAATCATAGAATCATAGAATCATAGAAAGTTACAGCACGGAAGGAGGCCATTTCGGCCCATCATGTCCGTGCCAGCCAACAAATAGCTATCCAGCCTAATCCCACTTCCCAGTTCTTGGTCCATAGCCCTGCAGGTTAGAGCATCCCAAGTGCACATCCACATACTTTTTAAATGTGGTTAGGGTTCCTGCCTCTACCACCCTTTCAGGCAGTGAGTTCCAGACCCACACAACCCTCTGGGTGAAGAAATATCCCCTCCAATCCCCTCTAAACCTTCCCCCAGTTACTTTAAATCTGTGCCCCCTGGTTTTTGACCCCTCTGCTAAGGGAAATAGGTCCTTTCTATCCACTTTATCTAGGCCCCTCATAAATTTATGCACCTCAATAAGGTCTCCCCTCAGCCTCCTCTGTTCCAAGGAAAACAGACCCAGCCTATCCAGTCTTTCCTCATAGCTAAGATTCTCTACGCCCAGCAACATCCTTGTAAATCTCCTCTGTACCTTCTCGAGTGCAATCACATCTTTCCTGTAATGTGGTGACCAGAACTGCATGCAGTACTCCAGCTGAGGCCTAACTAGTGTTTTATACAGTTGAAGCATAACCCCCCTGCTCTTGTATTCTATGCCACGGCTAATAAAGGCAAGCATTCTGTATGCCTTCTTAACTAATCTTCAACTGCTTCAGCCCCGCCAGTGGCCATAGCCTCAGCGATGCCCCTTCCCATGATGGCCAGCACTGTCTCCTCCATGAGTTTTTAAAGATGCAGGCACACTTGTCCTCCTCCAATTCTTTGCTGCTGCCTGCTGTTATGCGCCACCTTCTCCTGCAAGAAAGAGGGTAGTTTGTCAGTGAGTGCCATGCAATATGTTTGAGTGGTGTGGCTGTCATGATTGAATAGCTGCCAGTGTGTGCAAGCTGTGAGTTGTGAGGGCAAGGCTTGCAACAGTGCTAAGTGTGTGAGGGTGAGGTAAAGCGTATGAATGTTAGGGTTGAGTCCTGATTGATAGAGATTGTTAATTGGTGCGTGATGGGGATGTAGTGAAGTGAGCAGTGGATGAGGCAATTGGTGCAGTTGGTAGGATATGCCATGTGAATAAGACAAACCTTTTATTTTTTTAAATAATTTCTTGTGTGGACCCTTATCAAATGCCTTCTGCAAGTCCATATAGACAACATCCAAAGTCACTCCCCCATCCATCATGGTAATGACTTCCTCAAAAATTCAACTGGATTAGTCAGACATGACATACCCTTCACAAATCCATGCTGACTCTCTTTGATCAGCTCATACTTGTTCAAGTGCTCAGTCACTCTGTCCCTAATGATAGATTCCAGTAACTTCCACACAACTGACGTTAAACTGACAGATCTGTAGTTCCTCAATTTTTCAAACCAAAGGCACAATTCCCGAAGCTAGACAGCTTTGAAAAATTATGACTAACACATCTGTAATTTCCTCATCTGTTTCTTTTTATAACCCAGGGTGGAGATTTGTCTGTCGTAAGTTCCATTATTTTCAGCATTACCATTTTTTAAACTTATATTAAATCCACAAAGTTCCTCCCCTTGACTTATTCGTAGGCTACATTGTACCGTTTGCATTTGTCCTCTTCCTATACTTTGAAAATGGTACAAAGTACTCATTTAACAAGTTTGCCATTTCCTTATTTTCCATTATAACCTGCATGGGTCTTTAATGGGCCCACATGCCCCTTACCACTCTTTTTCTCTTACTACATTTATAAAAACTTGAACTGTTAGCTTTGATATTCCTTGCAATTTTGTTTTCATACGAACAATGAACCTATGAATTAGGAGCAGGAGTAGGCCACTCGGCCCCTCGAGCCTGCTCCGCCATTCAATAAGATCATGACTGATCTGATTACTCCACATTCCCGCCTACCCCGATAACCTTTCACCCCTTGCTTATCAAGAATCTATCTACCTCTACCATAAAAAGATTCAAAGACTCTGCTTTTCTCCTCATCTCTGTCTTAAATGGGCGACCCCTTATTTTTAAACAGTAACCCCTAATTCTAGATTCTCCCACAAGAGGAAAATCCTCTCCACTTCCACCCTGTCAAGACCTCTCAGGATCTTATATGTTTCAATCAAGTCACCTAGTACTCTTCTAAACTCCAGCAGACTCTTGCGTTGTTCCACGGAAACCCAGCGTAAGCTCGAGGAACAGCACCTCATCTTCCGATTAGGCACTTTACAGCCTTCCGGGCCCAATATCGAGCTCAACAATTTCAGATCATAACCTCGGCCCCTATTACATTTATATATATATTTTTTATCCACACCTTTGTTTTGTGCCCTTCCCCCTTTTTTTCTCTCCCACATGGCAGCTATCTCATTCTGCCAGCACATTTCACACCTAATCTAGAGCTGTCTTTTGTCTCCTTACTAGTCCTATCACCATCTTGTCTCGTTTTGAATACCTCTTAATGTCTCTTCACTTCTCTTTTGTTCTTTAATCCCCATTTCCCAGCCCCCAAACTGGCCTTTTAATCTGTTTCATTTCCTGTGTTTTTTCAGTCCTGATGAAGGGTTTCGACCTGAAACGTTGACTCTATTTCTCTCTCCACGGATGTTGCCTGGCCTGCTGAGTTTTTCCAGCATTTTCTGTTGTTATTCCAGCGGATACAAGTCTAGCCTGTATAACTGAAGCATAACCTCCCTACTTTTGTATTCAATTCCCCTCGCAATAGACGATAACATTCTATTAGCTTTCCTAATTACTTGCTGTACCTGCATACTAACCTTTTGCGGTTCATGCACTAGGACACCCAGACCCCTCTGCATCGCAGAGCTCTGAAATCTCTCACCATTTAGATAATATGCTTCTTTTTTATTCTTCCTGCCAAAATGGGCAATTTTACATTTTCCCACATTATACTCGATTTGCCAGAACTTTGCCCATGCACTTAACCTATCTATATCCCTTTGTAGCCTCCCTATGTCTTCACAATTCACTTTCCTACCTATCTTTGTGTCATCAGCAAATTTAGCAACCATACCTTCGGTCCCATCATCCAAGTCATTTATATAAATTGTAAAAAGTTGAGGCCCCGGCACTGATCACTGTGGCACACCACTCTGTAAGGGGTTTTAGATCGCCGAGGTTTCTCTCTCTAGAGGCCTCTCTCTCTTGCACAGTAAAACTGTGAGTGGTTCAACCCACTCGCCCCTTAGATTCTGTACTCTGGACTTTGGGGCAGGAACTACAATGTAGAGAAAACTCTTATAGACCAAGTTTGATGAAACGAAATGGAATTTTATTGCATAATGTAAAACAAATCAAAATGCAAGCAAATAAGAGGGTAAATGGGAGGGGAAAACACAAACAAATCACAACGAAACAGTACTAACTAAGGCAAACACAGGCATATTATACTCTACAAAGATCATCATGAAATGGGGAAAACACACGGAACATCGAGGGACAACAACTCATGTTAATTATACCCTTAAATGTCCACCCCCTTAAACCTATCTAGATCTGATTATGAAGGGCCAGAAACATGCTCACCAATCCAACTAGGAAGTGTAAGGTTTTCAAACAGGTCTGTGTTTGATCCTTTCAGGCGTCCCGTCTCCACGTGTTTGGTGGAGCCCCAGCGAACTGCGCCACACCTCTCTCCTGAGGTGGGGGTCGGGGACGACTGGACACTGGCTGCTCTGGATGTCGGCGGGGTTGGGGATCGTTTGCGCGACCCTGGTCAGAGGAGCCTCGGGCTGGCCCCCATAGTTTTCTTCTGTAGTTTTTTTATTGTCTCTTCTCCCAATCCGGAGTGGGTCGATGGCCTCTCGTTTCGTCAATGGCCCGGGGTTGGTCGATGATCTCCCGATGTTTTACCCTGGGGCGGGACGCCAGATCTAACCGTCTTCTTCTCCTTCTTCTAGCAAGGATGCCACCGATACGATGGTAGCACCATGATGAATGCCCTCGATGGCTTCTCCACGATGCCCGCTCCGATGGCTTTTTTTTTTCTACCTCTGGGTTCCCAGATATACTTCTCATCAGAAGCCCTTATCTCGCGCCAAATCAGGTTAGTCTTTTGTTTTAATTTTGGCAGGCAGGGAGCACAACGGGGTAGTTATTATATTTTAAACTGTTCTTGGATGGCCGGTAACGGGCCATCTCTGGTCTGGAATGACCTTCATTGTTTTTAATGTCCTGGTGATGTCCTTAACAGGTCCTTGATGCTCTTCTCATGAATATGAAACTGTTCCCTTTTGTCTGGGTCAACATTTAGATGGCCTTTATCTACAGGCCGATCTTGGCTGGATCTGAATCCAATCTATATGTATATGTGGGTGTCTGGTTTCGTTCTCTCAGAAACAGCTTCCAGAACTTACTGTGGGCTGAATCCACAAAGCTGTCTGAGGACTGCAGGAACCATTTTAAAGTGTCCCAATAAGTTGGTCACGGGGTCTGGTGGCCATTTTGAATGCCCCTTTTTCCTAGGCTTCTTTTAAAACAGTCTTTAAAATCATGGCCTCTTCTGCCATTCGACCCTCAATAATATAAAGTTCAATTTTGCGAATCCTACACTCCCCCCTGATGATACTGTAACTTGCTTGAAGTATCAGAATTCTGGGTGAGCAAAATTTTCTGACTTTCCATAATCAAACCATCCCCAGTATTTACCTATCTATGGCCCCACGACACATGCATTTCCCACTTCAGAAAAGCCTAGTGTACATTAAGCATCTATAGATGGCAATACTTCAGATGTGAAATTTGACATACGCACTTCCAGGCATGGAGGGGGGGCCTAATACCCCTACATCACCTGGTGCATACACACTGTCTTTTAATAATAACAAATCATCCAATAAAACTTCAAGAATAAAAAAATAAAGTACACACACGAAAAATCAAATGCACATGAATACATATCAAAATAATACAGAGGAGGAAGGGAAAACTTTAACTTTATACAGAGCAGCAAAAATCTAAACGGGTGTCTCTTCTTCTACCCGAACATAATGCTCCCCCCATTCCCCTCTATTCTCATACTTTTGCGAATGTTTGACCTTTTTACAGTGTACAAACAGTAAATAAACTACAATGATAACCTGGCACACTACAAGAATGAGGGAGGCTATCCTAATCCAAGAAGGGACTTCTATACTAGTGAACAGGTCCCACCACGGTGGGGTCACTATATCCAATATGTCTGCCCCTATCTCTAAAGTCTTTTGCTCCAGTGTTTAGGAATGTTTCTGTGAAACAACAACGGCTTTTAATATCTTGGTGAGGTGTTCAGGGAGAGGGGGAATGATATATCCAAAATGTGCAAAGAATCGCTGCAGATCGGTGAAATTCTCTTTAACAGTGATGTGAACAGTGGAAGGTTCAGGAATGGGGACAATTCGCTCTTGGGCCACTTGAACTTCTGCCCTGGGCTTGAAACAGAAGCTGCTGTCACTAACCGGACACCAACCGTGCTGTCCATATTGGTGGTGGGGCGCTGCAGTGGTGACACAGTATGTCCCACCTCCTATATATGCCACCTGCGGGGGCACATGGCCTTGTGCCATTGCCTCCATGGTGCAATTTATAGGCTCCGCGCCAGCAGTTCTGAACCCACACGGTGGTTTTGAATGGGTATTCAATTGCTGGGGACACAGGATGATGTGTGTTCCCCGGCTCCAGCACCCCGAAAGGTCGGTACCCATCATTGCAAGCTCAGTAAGATTTGAAAATTTTCATTGATATAATCACACAAGGTAACAGGATTAATTATACAGCTTTATTGACCAAAAGAAGCTTGTACAGATAAAACCTTTGAAAAAAGGGCATACAAAATGGCCGCCGGACCTCGTGATCAGTTTCTTGGACCATTTGATTTCTGTTACTGCAAGCCAGACAGGCTTGTGGATTGAGAACAGCAAGCCCGCGAAAGCCAGTATCGGGAAACCGAAACTCAGGGAAATGGGCATACATATTCAATTGGATTCTAAGTACAAGACAGTTTCAGGCAACAGGATGGGGCCCATCAAGATATGGGCGGACAATGAATGAACACTTAAGCCCATTTAATGTACAAAGGAAAAACCGTTTAACAGCCATCAAGGGAAATCTCCAGACCGATCAATATGCGAACCGAGTTACGGTGACAAAGTAAAAGACATTATCGGCCAGGAAGGCCAGTTAAGCTATCACCGGCTCCCGTTACAAGACAAAGCGCCCCTGCAGAGATTTCTGCCCGCCAAAAATATTACAAAGACTGGACTATGATCTGGCGGGAGATAAGACTGTCCCAACAGAGTATAATTATGGATTTGAAAGTCCATCAAAAAAGACACACACGGGAGGCAACGCTTCACCTCGACGGCTACGTTTCATTCGTAGGACGATTCACTTCTTCGGTACAATTCGTAACTTTCGGCGACGACGAGAAGGCTTTGGCTGGGAAGTCAGCTCGGCCAGGCAAGGCTCGACTACGACGGGAAGACGAAGGAGGGTGGCCCGGGTACTTTGTCGGGAGATCATCGACGACCCAGGCCGAAAGACAAGACGCCCTCTGGAAAACCGCCGAGCCAGGCGGGAGCGAGAAATAAAAAGGACATTCCGGGCCTAGCACTTCCGTGCCTCAACATCCCATTCACAGTTTTTCCGTACTGGACTCTCCCTGTGCATCCAGTTATTCAACATCACATCGGTGGCAGAGACTCCCCCATGTATCCAAATCCACAACAGCTTTAACTGATCCATCCTTCACGAGCGCTCATCAAGGCTGTGTCCACTGCCTCATCGCCTGAGAGAGAGAGAAAAACAAGCTGCGCCAGAAGTTTCCAAATCCACGTGACGACGGAAAGCTGTGCCAAAAAGGCTGCGAACCCCCTCTTTTTGCGAATCTGAAAGTGGTGAGCATGACCCCGAGTTCCTCAAGTCGAAACTTAGTTTAGGTCTAGGGGAGGGAGAGGGTAAGGGTAATCGTAATGTGTTTCCCCTTTTTCGATGTGCCGTGTGTTTCCCATTTCCATGGAATCAAGTTTATAGATATGTGCATGCTTGTAGTCGCTCTGATTTGTGCTTATGATATGTATTTTATAATGCTGCAAACTGTTTAATAATAAAAGCCTCCATTTCGTGCTATTCAACCTGGTCTATTGAGTCTTTCTCTGCACTACATTTCCCTGCACCTAAGTCCAAGGTCTAGAACCGTAGGGGAGAGTGGGTCGAACCACTCAGGGTAATTATTGCACGAAGCCTGGTAGGAGACCAGAACGAGCAAGAGAAACCCCCTACAGAAATGACGATCGCAGCAGGACCTTGGCAGCAGCATTGTAGCGTGTTAGATCAAGGTTTAAATAAACGAAATGTGATGGATGAGAGGATAGCGGATTCTGTTTTTGGGAAGGTGAACCTTACAAAACAGTGGATATCTGACCTGTTAAGAGATAGGCGTCTGCTAGATGCAGCCATCAAGTGGACAGAAAACAAAGAGCATAAGAAATCGGTAGAAAAGGCGGTCTGACTGATGTGTTACAAGAAGCAAGTCCAGCTTTTGGACCAGGTCATTGTAGCACAGACAGCCCAGATAAAAGGGCTGCTTACAGAAGCAGAGGAAAAGGCTGCGGGAGGTCAGAAACTGATTGAATTGCTTAACGCGCTGAATCAGGAACGCCAATCCGTAACTCACCGCCATGAGACCCGGATAGAGTATTTGGAATGTCAGGTCATTGAGGCCAAGGCCAGTGAAGGTAGAATGAAAGAGAGGTGTTTCCTCCTAGCCAAGCAGGTAGCGACACAGAAGGAAAGCATCTTGGGGGCCAGGGCAGCCTATAAGATGGCCATGCAGGATAGGTCTGAGAACACCGACCATAGCGCTTGCCACCGGGAGCTAGAGAACCTGAGAACGGCCCTAGCAAAGGCAACCGGCTTGGTGTGTCTCATAAACCCGCCAGCAAGCCAGCTACTGTTAGCCAAGGAATCAACAAGACCAATTCCACAGGAGACAGTTAGGGTACCAACCCCTGAGCCCTCAGCACCTCCCGCCTATACCGAGTCTTGGACTCCAGGGGAGGAAATGGAGAAGTCAGACACAGGGGTTCTTGAGGTAGAGCAACACCAGGTAGTAGGGTCGGGACCGGCGCCGATGTGTCCCACGCGACACCAGAGGCTCGGTCCGAACGAAGACAATGGCGATGACGGACCCCTCGTGAATCAGATCATAATGCCCCATAGCGCACGACAGCTAAGGGAAATGATAAGTCACATCCCAAAACTCTCCGAGTCAGGAGAGCCCTCCGTTCATTTTAGGGATGTGGAGCAGACCGCAGCAGTTAATGACTGCGACGGGGTTGAACAGTCCAAAATGCTGCTGTTCTCCCTGGACAGCTCGCTCCTCCAGTGTCTCCCTGACGAGAGCAAGAGAGGGCACAAGGCGTATGAGGAGTTACGGGATGAGATCCTGGAGATTATGGGGGAGGGTGACGGAACTCCGTTCCTCCGATTGGAAAGGACGGTACAGCTAGAGGGAGAGCCCCCACGGGTTTTCGCCAGAAGGTTGTGGCCAGTGTATCAGCGCAGCTGCCCGGGCGGGCCGGACCGGAACGGGCTGAATGATAACCAAAGGGCTCATTGGCTCCGGTGTCTGGTCGCCAATTGCTTGCCGCCGGTAAGGGAGCAGGCCAAAGCATGGTTTGACCCCACTAACCCCCACTCCACGGAGGAAGTAGTACTTGATCAGCTCACGATAAGTTACAGGAACAACAAGAGTAGGGATGTGTCTTCCTCAAAAGGAAAGGTGCATGAGGTGAGGCCTGCAGCTCCTGCTAAAAAAGAATGGCATCAGGAGGGGAATCGCGCCCCCCAAGCCAAGAGCAGTTGTTACGGGTGTGGAAAGGAGGGTCATTGGCGCCGGGACTGTAGAAATCCGTGGAAGGATAATAGAGGGAAATTTCCCGCAGTCCAAGCCCAAGCCCAGACCGTTGCCTCAGCACCAGCTCAAAACCAAACTGTAGCTCCTGCCCCAGCCGCAGGAGGTGGTGCGGGTGTGGATCCCGCTGCGATTGAGTCAATCATACAGACAATGCGGCCTCTGATGACCTCGCAGGGGAAAATAGCTGTCACCACCGGCCTTGCTGCTCCCGAAACTCCGATCACTGTACCCAAGTGACTAGAGTCGGCGCAGCCCGTCTACCAGTGTCCGCTCCGCTACGATGCATGGAGACGACCCCTCGTAGAGATGGAGGTAGAGGAGGTGAAGGAGACTTATCTGTTGGACACGGGAGCATCGTGCACCCTAATCCACGCAGATAACCCCACCACCTCGCCCCTGTCCACCGGGGTCCCATATCGTCTGTTGGGCTTCACGGGCGAAGAACAGGCTGGCGCACATTCCCTTCCCCTCTCCATTCATTTAGGGCCACTCCACACCACGTGGAAGTGTATCCTGATGAAGTGGGAAGAGGGAGGTGGAACGGGAGTCCTGGGATCTGATTTCTTGGTGGCCCACGGGATCCACGTGGACCTAAGAAATCATTGTCTCTGGGGAGAGGGTACGAGTGCGAGGAAGGTGGAGAGTGTTAAGGAAACCCCTACGAAGGCGCGGGTTGGCCGGCGAGAAGTAAAATTCTTGGGTCTAACCCTATGCGCTGGCGAGAGGACAGTAGACCAGGAGGATGAGCCGGAATCGGTGCAAAATCCGCCGGTCTGCGACACTCGTACAGTAGAGGTGTCCCAAAAAAAAAAAAAATGGTTTCACATTAACCAGTGCAAACTGTTTAAGGCGGGTGCACAAGGGCCAACAACGGTGGCCAGGTCTGAGGACAAAAATCCCCATCCTGCGACAGAGTCACAGACCACACAGGCTGGAACAGTGGCCTGCGTGAAGGGAGGAGTCATCCCATTGGAGTGGGAGGTCTCCCCTCTGATTTGGGATTCGGACGGGGAGGAGGCCGAACAGCTCGACCCCGCCCTTGACCCGATCACGGAGGAGGATGAGTCAGAGGACGAAGATCCCGCCCTCGACTCAAGCTCAGGGGAGGTAGGGATTGGGGGAGGAGACTCACTACCTGTAGGGACAGGTGAGGTGGAGTCGAATACCACAGATCCCGGCCCCGGGGGGGCGGAGCCAGAGGGAAGGGAGCCGGAGCCGGCAGCTGTGGTGGAACCACAGACTGTGACGGTGAAAGTCCCAACCCCCGGTCCGTCAGGCCTGGGAGCCTCACCCAAGGCAGCCCCTCATAGGTCGACTCGAACGCCCCAGCCCAGAAGGCAATGGTCCAACTCTCCCTATCTTCCCCAACCTCGATACAGAGCAGCCCGAGAAAGGCACGATTCCCATCCAGCAGCGACAGGCTGCGGGGGATCAAAGCAAAAGGTCAGTGCAGCCCCGCCACAGGAAGCGGCGCGCTGCAGCCCTCACAGGAATTAGGTAGGCCGCCCGAAGGAGGGCGGCGCTGTACATAGGTGTTAGGTAATGATAAGTTAATTTAAGTAATTTTGATGTTAGGTTAGGATGACGGGATGTTTAAAGGATATTTTTCAAAGTCTGCCCAGTATGTGTGGTTGTTTGGAAGCGGGGTCAAGGGACCCGCACGTCCGTTTAATTAAGCCAGCACCTGTTGGGAGCCTGGCTACATCATCTTGTCGATTACAGAAACCAGGGATACAATGGAAAGGATTCTCGTAGGGATCGCGGTGATCGGGTGCGGGCTGGCCTACCGGGGCCGCACCAAGGACGTCATCATATTCAGGTGTTCCGGGGACACAGCCCCCATCGCGACGGATGGGACGGGGAAGCGAGAGGTTGAGGAAACCGCCACCTATTTCCACCAAGGGAGATGGCCAGGATGGCTGGGGACGAATTCTACGGAATACTCCAGCAATTTCGGTTTCGCCTACCAAGAGACTTCGTTAATGTGCCCTCGGGTGAGGATCCTTGCACCCAGAGTCAGCGTTACCGTGGGAAAGAGGATCTGTTTGGTATGTAATGGGAACGTACCACTAAGTCGATGGTGGTGGCTGCGAAAGCTGGGAAAGGACATGAAAAACTCTACTTTCGAGTGGGAGCGACTGGGTAGCAATACCCATCGGACAATTACGGGGACTCATGGACAATTACGTGTGTGTTGGGACAAATGGTGGGAACCAGATGAAGGAATATATGTCTGTATGTGGGGTTCGAAACGCGTCTGCCCCAAGGGCGTATCCATCTTTTTCCAGAGGCAGTGGCAGGACGAAGGAAAGGGGATGAGATGGGATGTCAGCACTCAGGCGTGCGGAGCCCCATACTCCCCGATTCCGGTAAACGCCACTGAACTCATCACCCGCCCACGCAAGCCCCTGCCCACAATCCCGGTAGCACTAGCCCAGAAGGAAGGGTGCCCCACCACCACAAAGGGACCCGGGAACGGGTTAGTATTGGTACCCACCGGTCAGGTGCTGTACCAAGGGGTACACTACGCGGTGGCCTCAGTGATTTTAAACCTCACTGAGGTACGATTGCCGGAGTGGTGTCCCAGGGAGACGGAACAGTTGTACCAGGTACTGTTAACCCGAATGTTCAGACAATTTTACGAGTTTGACTTTGCCGACATCGACAAGGCCAGATTATACACCACACCACAGGAAGTTTTGGATCGGGTAGGGAGGCAAAGAAGGGGTACTGTGTGGTAAACCACTGTTATTGTTGTTCACCGTTGTTGTTGTTGTTGCACACTGTTGTACCTATGCATGGCTCAGCATGTCTCTGCTGGCTCCGCCCCTGGCTCCACCCACAGGCCCAGGTATAAAGGTGACCGCTCTGCAGCCCCCTGCCTTCTTGGAACCCAGTCAACCACGAGAGGCATGCTCTGTTCTTTGCTAATAAAAGCCTTTAGTTACTCTCCTAACTCTCCGTCTTTTATGAGTAATTGATAGCGCATCAATTTTATTAGCAAAAACAAAATGTCGACAACAAACGCTGAGCAGCAGGCTGCTGCACCAAACGCTGAGCAGCAGGAGCTGCTGCGAGCCCTCAGACCAACATGCCTGGACCTAGACCCCCAAGAAGCGGGTTCGGCTACCAAATTCGCGCATTGGCTGCGTTGCTTCGAGGCCTACCTGCAAGCCTCAACTGTGACCCTGGACGAAAACAAGTTGGAAATCCTGGCCTCAAAGGTGAGCCACCAAGTTTATACAATAATCCAGGACGCGATGACCTACGCGGCGGCTATCGATCTGCTAAAAGGGCAATACGCACGCCCGGTAAATACGGTCTATGCCAGGCACCTCTTAAGATCCCGCAGACAGCAGCCCGGGGAATCGGTGGAGGCCTTCCTACGGGCACTACGGATACTCGGCCGAGACTGCGATTGCAAAGAAGTATCAGCCGCAGCACACACGGAGGGACTGATCCGAGATGCTTTCGTTGCGGGTCTAAGGTCCGACTACTCCCGGCAGAGACTGTTGGAAAAGGGAGAAATGGACCTGAGAAAGGCAGTGTCCCTCGCGCTCTCGCTCGACGCGGCCCACAGGAATATGGACGCCTTCTCCCCTAACCGCTCCGCAACGTGGACGCCACAACCTTGGGTCATGGGACCGCCACCTTCAACTGCTGCTGCGATGTCCAAGGCACAGAAATGTTATTTTTGTGGCCAGGCAAAACACCCCAGAGCACGCTGCCCGGCGAGAAACGCTACCTGCTCCGGCTGCGGGAAGAAAGGACACTATGTCAGCGCCTGCAAAGGTAAAACCGCTAACGCCAGCAGCGCCGCGTGCGAACCGTGGGGGCAGCCATCTTGTCCGCCATCTTGGGCTCCCCCAGCCGCGTGGGGATCGGGATCATGGGCGCCGCCATTTTGTCCGCCATCTTGGACGTCTCCAACTTCAACCACGGGGGACCCGGACTCAACCACCGCCTCATCTGACGACCACATCGACTCGCTCGACCATACGCTGGCCTCCATGACGCTGGACCAATCTCTCCCTCATCAACTGTCCAGGTCCATGATGGACATTACGGTAAACGGCCGCGCCACTACCTGCCTTTTTGACAGCGGGAGCATGGAGAGCTTTATCCACCCCGACACGGTGCGCAGTTACTCTCTCCCGGTCCTGCCGACGCGCCATCGGATCTCTTTGGCTTCCAAAGCCCAGTCAGCGGACATCGGTGGCTACTGTGTAGTGACCCTTTCAGTAAGGGGCACAGAATACAAAAATTTTAAACTCCTGGTCCTGCCCCATCTCTGCGCTGCCGTTCTACTGGGGTTGGATTTTCAGTGCCACCTTAAGAGTGTCACATTAGCGTACGACGGACCCCTCCCCCCACTCACAGTCTGCAGCCAGCAGCTTTTAAATCGCCCGCCGCGCACCATTTGCAGCCTCTCCACCCTTAAAGTGCCCCCCCCTCCTTGTTCGTTAACCTCACCCGCGACTGTAAGCCCATCGCTACCAAAAGCAGGCGTTACAGTGCCGGGGATAGGAGCTTCATCAAATCCGAGGTAGCGAGACTCCTGAAGGAAGGGATTATTGAAAGTAGCACCAGCCCATGGCGAGCACAAGTGGTGGTAGTGAAGACTGGCGAAAAACAGCGCCTAGTTATTGACTACAGCCAGACGATCAATCGCTACACCCAGCTAGATGCATACCCACTCCCCCGCATATCTGACATGGTCAATCAGATAGCACAATACCGGGTGTCCTCGACGATTGATCTGAAGTCGGCATACCACCAGCTCCCGATCAGGGCTGAGGACCGCCAGTACACAGCTTTGGAAGCTGACGGCCGTCTCTACCACTTCCTCAGAGTTCCCTTCGGCGTCACCAACGGGGTTTCAGTCTTCCAACGGGAGATGGACCGGGTGGTTGACCAGAACGTGCTCCAGGCCACTTTCCCCTATCTAGACAACGTCACCATCTGCGGCCACGACCAGCAGGACCATGATGTTAATCTAGAGAAATTCCTCCGTACGGCCCAGCGGCTGAACCTAACATACAACAAGGACAAATGTATGTTTCGTACCAAGCGCCTTGCCATTCTTGGCTGTGTAGTGGAGAACGGAGTCATCGGCCCCGACCCCGACAGAATGCACCCCCTTATGGAGCGCCCCCTCCCCCACTGCCAAAAAGCACTGAAGAGATGCCTAGGGTTTTTCTCGTACTATGCTCAGTGGGTGCCCAACTATGCGGACAAAGCCAGACCCCTCATCAAGTCCACCTCCTTCCCCCTGACAGCAGAGGCCTGTGCAGCCTTCACTCTCATAAAAAGAGATATTGCGAGGGCCACGATGCACGCAGTGGATGAGTCCATCACTTTCCAAGTGGAGAGCGACGCATCCGACTTTGCCCTAGCTGCAACCCTTAGCCAGGCGGGGAGACCTGTGGCCTTTTTCTCAAGGACCCTCCAGGGCCCCGAGATTCGACACTCCTCTGTCGAAAAGGAGGCCCAGGCCATTGTGGAAGCTGTGCGACATTGGAGGCATTACCTGGCCGGAAAACGATTTACCCTGCTCACTGACCAGCGTTCAGTAGCTTTTATGTTTAATAATAAGCAGAGGGGCAAAATCAAGAATGACAAGATCTTGAGGTGGAGAATCTAACTCTCCACCTACAATTACGATATCTTGTACCGGCCAGGGAAACTCAATGAGCCCCCAGATGCCCTATCACGTGGTACATGCGCCAACGCGCAGGTTGATAGACTGAAGACCCTCCACAATGACCTCTGCCACCCGGGGGTCACCAGGTTTTTTCACTTCATCAAATCCCGTAACCTGCCCTACTCCATCGAGGAGGTCAGGACCATGACCAGGAACTGCCAAATCTGTGCCGAGTGCAAACCGCATTTTTATAGGCCAGACAGAGCAAGCCTGATCAAAGCCACGCGCCCCTTTGAACGGCTGAACGGCGATTTTAAAGGGCCGCTCCCCTCCTCTGACCGTAATGTGTACTTCCTCAACATAATTGACGAGTACTCCCGTTTCCCGTTTGCCATCCCTTGCTCAGACATGACCAGTACCATGGTCATTAAATGTCTGAATGACCTCTTCGCCTTGTTCGGTTTCCCTAGCTATATTCATAGCGACAGGGGCTCATCCTTTATGAGCGACGAACTTCGTCAGTACCTGCTCGCGAGAAGTATTGCTACAAGCAGGACCACCAGCTACAACCCCCGGGGGAATGGCCAGGTGGAAAGGGAGAATGCGACGGTCTGGAAGGCAGTCCTTTTAAACTTGAAATCTAAGGGCCTTCCGACCTCTCGCTGGCAGGAGGTCCTCCCTGCGGCGCTCCATTCCATTCGGTCACTGCTCTGTACAGCCACCAATGCCACCCCTCATGAGAGAATGTTCTCCTTCCCCAGGAAGTCCACATCGGGGATCTCGTTACCGACATGGCTGACTTCTCCAGGACCCGTCCTACTGCGGAAGCACGTGAGGTCCCATAAGACGGACCCCCTGGTCGAGAGGGTGAGCCTCCTCCATGCCAACCTTCAGTATGCTTACGTGGTGTACCCGGACGGGCGGGAGGACACAGTCTCCATACGAGACCTCGCACCTTCGGGTGCTCCCGAAACACCTCCTTCGCCACCCACCACTACCCACGCCTACCCCCAGTACGCTTACGTAGCGCACCCGGACGGGCGGGAGGACACAGCCTCCACACGAGATCTCGCACCTTCGGGTGCCCCTGAAACACAACCATTGCCATCCACCACTACCCACAACCCAACCCCGCTAGACGGCATGCCGCAGCCCCAGGACCCGTCATTGACCACCCAACCACTCAATGAGACGCCTGATTCAACGTTGGATGCTGCACCATCACCGCCGCCACCACGACGATCAGGACGGCATACAAGGCCACCTGATAGACTTACTTACACGAACCTTTAGTACAGTTCAGCCCGCCGGACTCAATTTTAAACAAGGGGTGAATGTGGTAAACCACTGTTATTGTTGTTCACCGTTGTTGTTGTTGTTGCACACTGTTGTACCTATGCATGCCTCAGCATGTCTCTGCTGGCTCCGCCCCTGGCTCCACCCACAGGCCCAGGTATAAAGGTGACCGCTCTGCAGCCCCCTGCCTTCTTGGAACCCAGTCAACCACGAGAGGCATGCTCTGTTCTTTGCTAATAAAAGCCTTTAGTTACTCTCCTAACTCTCCGTCTTTTATGAGTAATTGATAGCGCATCATACTGTAAATGACATTTTCACTGCTTTTAACACCGGAACGTCTGTTGTCAATGCTCTAGACAACATGGAGCTGCAGACACAGATCAATGGTTTAAAAACCCAGTTGAGGAACATACTGACAAGTGATAATAAGGTAGTGGGTTCTGAGCTGCATGAAGATCAAGCCATGACACTACACTTAAAGGAAATAATTGCTGAGCTGGAGAAGCATGCTAGGACAGTAAATGCGCTCATTAAGGAGGATCGGAATGCGTCCGATCAGGCTGCGCAGAAGGAGGCTTGTGTGCTATACGGGGCGTGGTTACTGGGCGAGGGCCGCAGTAATCTGCAGGATTTAAAACAAGGTTTGGTCCCGTCCTGGATCAGCAACAAGCACTTGCAAGCGCTCCACCTTTTCGAGAACGCATTAAGTCCGTGCCAGCTCAGACTAGCTGCGGAGGCGTATCCAGTCCCAGTGGACTGCGGACGCTCGAATCACACTATCATGGGAATCGTAATAAGGATGCCGGTGTTGGGTCCCGCAGCAAGGCCCGCCCAGGTATACAGGGTGGAGAACATTGGAATCATTCAGGGGTGTGCACACATTTGTTACGCAGTGGTCCCGCCTTATGTCATCAGATGGGAGCGTACGATGACAGGCACCGACCTCTCGGGGTGTCGTAGCCGGGGAGCACACATCATCCTGTGCCCCCAGCATTTGAATGCCTTTTTGAAACCACAGTGCGGGTTCAGAGCCGCTAGCGCGAAGCCGATAAATTGCACCATGGAGGCAATGGCAAAGGACCATGTGCCCCCGCAGGTGGCATATATCGGAGGTGGGACATACTGTGTCACCACTGCAGCGCCTCACTACCGCCATGGACAGCACGAGTGGTGTCCGGTCAGCGACAGCAGTTTCTGTTTCAAACCCAGGGCTGAAGTTCAAGTGGCACAACAACGGATTGTCCCCATTCCTGCACCCACCACCGTTCACCTCACTGTAAAAGAGAATTTCACGGACTTGAAGCGATTCATCGCGCATTTTGGTTATGTCATTCCCCCTCTCCCCGAACACCTCACCAAGATTTTAAAAGCCATTATAGTTTCACAGAAACATTTTTACACACTGGAGCAGAAGACAATAGAGATAGGAAAAGACATATTGGATATAGTCACCCCACCATGGTAGGACCTGTTCACCAATATAGAGATCCCGGCCTGGATTAGAATAGCATCCCACATCCTAGTAGTGTGTCAGGTTTTAATTGTAATATTTTTATTGTTCGTGCATTGCAAGAGAGGCAAACGCCTCCAGAGGCACGAGAACACAGGAGAATGGAGAGAACGCTATGTACGAGTGGGGGAAGAGGACACCCCAGTGTAAGCAGCTAGCGTTAAAAGTTAAAAGCGTCCCTCCATTTTTAGATTTTTAGCCACTGCATGACTTAAGTGTGTGAATATTGTAATGTTATAGCCGTTTGGTGAAGTTTTTTTTTTTTTTTGATTAATAAAAGGTGTATGCAGGTGGTGCAAGGAGCATTGGGCCCTTCACATCTGAAAGATTAATGTGTTATAGTTTAAGGTAATACTGCCTATGATTGTCCAATTGTACACAAGGTAATTTTCTGAAATGGGAACTGCATGTGTCATGGGGGTCATAGATAGTTAATTACCGGGAATGTTTGGACGTGAGGAATCGGGAAAAATTTGCTCACCAAGGATTATTGATACTGTAAGCAAGCTATCAGTATCACAGGGGGGACTGTAAGATTCGAAAATTTTCATTGATATAATCACACAAGATAACAGGATTAATTATACAGCTTTATTGACCAAAAGAAGCTTGTACAGATAAAACCTTTGAACAAAGGGCATACAAAATGGCCGCCGGACCTCGTGATCAGTTTCTTGGACCATTTGATTTCTGTTACTGCAAGCCAGACAGGCTTGTGGATTGAGAACAGTAAGCCCGCGAAAGCCAGTATCGGGAAACCGAAACTCAGGGAAATGGGCATACATATTCAATTGGATTCTAAGTACAAGACAGTTTCAGGCAACAGGATGGGGCCCATCAAGATATGGGCGGACAATGAATGAACACTTAAACCCATTTAATGTACAAAGGAAAAACCATTTAACAGCCATCAAGGGAAATCTCCAGACCGATCAATATGCGAACCGAGTTACGGTGACAAAGTAAAAGACATTATCGGCCAGGAAGGCCAGTTAAGCTACCACCAGCTCCCGTTACAAGACAAAGCACCCCTGCAGAGATTTCTGCCCGCCAAAAATATTACAAAGACTGGACTATGATCTGGCGGGAGATAAGACTGTCCCAAAAGAGTATAATTATGGATTTGAAAGTCCATCAAAAAAGACACACACGGGAGGCAACGCTTCACCTCGACGGCTACGTTTCATTCGTAGGACGATTCACTTCTTCGGTACAATTCGTAACTTTCGGCGACGACGAGAAGACTTTGGCTGGGAAGTCAGCTCGGCCAGGCAAGGCTCGACTACGACGGGAAGACGAAGGAGGGTGGCCCGGGTACTTTTGTCGGGAGATCATCGACGACCCAGGCCGAAAGAGAAGACGCCCTCTGGAAAACCGCCGAGCCAGGCGGGAGCGAGAAATAAAAAGGACATTCCGGGCCTAGCACTTCCGTGCCTCAACATCCCATTCACAGTTTTTCCGTACTGGACTCTCCCTGTGCATCCAGTTATTCAACATCACATCGGTGGCAGAGACTCCCCCATGTATCCAAATCCACAACAGCTTTAACTGATCCATCCTTCACGAGCGCTCATCAAGGCTGTGTCCACTGCCTCATCGCCTGAGAGAGAGAGAAAAACAAGCTGCGCCAGAAGTTTCCAAATCCACGTGACGACGGAAAGCTGTGCCAAAAAGGCTGCGAACCCCCTCTTTTTGCGAATCTGAAAGTGGTGAGCATGACCCCGAGTTCCTCAAGTCGAAACTTAGTTTAGGTCTAGGGGAGGGAGAGGGTAAGGGTAATCGTAATGTGTTTCCCCTTTTTCGATGTGCCGTGTGTTTCCCATTTCCATGGAATCAAGTTTATAGATATGTGCATGCTTGTAGTCGCTCTGATTTGTGCTTATGATATGTATTTTATAATGCTGCAAACTGTTTAATAATAAAAGCCTCCATTTCGTGCTATTCAACCTGGTCTATTGAGTCTTTCTCTGCACTACATTTCCCTGCACCTAAGTCCAAGGTCTAGAACCGTAGGGGAGAGTGGGTCGAACCACTCAAGGGTAATTATTGCACGAAGCCTGGTAGGAGACCAGAACGAGCAAGAGAAACCCCCTACAGCTCCCATCGAATGACGTAAAGTGGGACCGCTGTGTAGCGAATGTGCGCACCCCCCTGAATGACTCCAATGCTCTCCACCCTGTATACCGGGGCGGGTTTAGCTGTCTTTCCCATCACCGGCATTCTTACCACTATACCCATAATGGTGTGATTAGACCGTCCACAGTCCACTGGGACTGGGTAGGCTTCTGAAGCTAGTCTGAGCTGGCACGGACTCAATGCATTCTCAAAAGGGTGGAGGGCTGCGAGGTGCTTGTTGCTGCTCCAGGAGGGGACTAAACCTTGTTTCAAATCCTCCAGGTTACTGCGGCCCTCGCCCAGTAACCACGCCCCGTATAGCACACAAGCTTCGTTCTGTGCAGCCTGATTGGACGCATTCCGATCCTCCCTGATGAGAGCATTTACCGTTCTGGCGTGTTTTTCCAGCTCAGCTATAATTTCTTTTAAGTGTAGTATCATGGCCTGGTCCTCATGTAACTCAGAACCCACTACCTTGTTCTCGTCAGTCAGTATCTTTCTTAACTGTGTTTTCAAACCATTGATTTGGGTTTGCAGCTCCACATCATCCAGTGTGTTGACGACGGAAGTTCCTGTATTAAAAGCTGTGAAAATATCATTTACTGCACCCCTTCTTTGCCTCCCTATCCTGTCCAAGACCTCAGGTGGTGTGGTGTACAATTCGGCTCTGTTGACATCGGCAAAGTCGAATTTGTGAAACTGTTTAAACATGTTTGTTAACAGGACCTGGTACAATTGTTCCGTTTCCTTGGGGCACCACTCGGGCAAGCGCACCTCGTTGTGGTTTAAAATCACCAAAGCCAACACGTAGTGTACCCCTTGGTACAGTACCTGACCTATGGGTACTAATACCAATCCATTCCTGGGTCCCTTGGTAGTGGTGGGGCACCCTTCCTTGCGGGCTTTGTCTACCGGAATTGTAGGCAGGGGCTTGCGGGAGCGGGTGATGAGCTCAGTGGCGTTTACTGGGATCTGAGGGTATGGGACTCTGCACGCCCGTGTGCTGACGTCCCACCTCATTCCTCTCCCAGCATCTTGCCACTGCCTTTGGAAAAAGATGGAGACGCCTGTGGGGCAAGCGCGTTCTGAACCCCACATACAGATGTAGATCCCCTCATCTGGTTCCCACCATTTGTCCCAACAGACACTCAACCCCCCATGAGTCCCCGTAATAGTCCAATGGGTGCTGTTACCCAATCTCTCCCACTCGACTGTGGAGTTCTTCATGGTGCTGCTCAACTTGCACAGCCACCACCAGCGATTCAAAGGTACATGTCCCTTGCAGACCAGGCAAATCTTCTTCCCGATGGTAATGCTGACTCTGGGCGCTATGATCTGCACCCTGGGGCACATCAGAGATGTCTCTCTGTATGCAAACCCCGTCTGGCTGGAGTATTCAGTAGAGTTCGACCCCAGCCAGCCTGGCCATCTTCCTTCATGGAAGTAGGCGGCAGTCTCTTCAGCGTCCCGCGGGCCGGTTCCGTCAATCGCGATGGGGCCTCTGTTGCCAGAGCACCCATACACCGTGGAGTCCTTAGTGCGGCCCCGGTAGGCCACACTGTACCCGATCATCATGGCCACGACAAGGATCCTGCTCATCTTTCTCCTGATTCTTGCAACAAATTAAACAATGCCGCCAGGCTCCCGAGAGATTCTGGCTTAGGTGAAGGCATGATCGGGTCTTCCAACCTCGATCCAAACAAACACACGTACTGGGCAGATTCAAAACTACTTATAACTCTAATCACTTTAATATTTACACAAATTAAGCCTAAAACTTAAAACCTAAACTTATGTACAGCGCCGCCCGTCCCCAGACGGCTTGCCTAATCCCTGATTGGGCTGCAGCTTGCCGCTCCCTGTGGCGGGGCTGCAGTGACCTGTGGCTTGGGTTCCCCGCAGCCTTTTGCTGTCAATCGGGGACTGCGTTTTGTCAGGGATTTCCCAAGTCGGCGTTTACTGAGAAAGGGGGAATTGGGCCAAGGTTTTACCGGCTGAGGCATTCGAGTCGACCTGCGAAGAGATACTTTTGGCGTGGCTCCCTTAGCGAGCGGACCTTCGGTTGGGACTTCAGCCCTCACAGCCCGTGGCCCTTCCATGGCTGCTGGCTTTGGCTCCCTTCTTTCAGGCTCTGCCCCTTTGGGATTTGGGCAGGCTCCCTTAGCGAGTGGACCTTCGGGTGGGACTTCAGCGTTCACAGCCCGTGGCTCTTCCACGACTGTGGGCTTCGGCTCCCTCCCCTCAGGCTCCGCCCCTTTGGGATTTGGGTTTGTGGCAGACGGCTCCTCCTCACCTATCCCTACAGGTGGAGAATCTCCGCCCCCAATTTCTACCTCCCCCACGCTTGAGTCGAGGTAGGGACCTCCGTCCTCTGACTCCACCTCCTCCAGAATCGTGTCGAGGGTGGGGCCTTGCTGTTCGGGCTCCCCCCCGATGGTGTTCGGATCAGGAGGAGGGCCTTGGGCTTCGGGCTCCTCCTCGTCCGTGTCCCAGGCCAATGGGGAAACCTCCCAGGTGAACGGGGCAGTTTCTCCCCTCAAGCAGGCTGCTGTTCCAGCTTGTGTGGTCTGTGACTTTTTGCACGCCTCAGGCTGAGGAATTTTACCCTCAGGCCTGGCCTCAGTTGTTGGCTCTTTTGTACCCGGCTTAAACAGTTTGCACCGCTTGAAGTGAAACCACTTACAAACCCTTAGCTGACCCTCTAACCTGCCAGCCCTCGCTGTTAACCTAGTGTTCTCCTCCCTTAAAGCCTGCTCAACTAACTTAGCCTCCGCAACCTGGCACCGCAGGTATTCTTCCATTTTACAGGAGGTCTCTTCTCTGTGCATGTCTTTCTAGAGGACACAGGTCGACAGGCTGCGCTGGCTCTAGTCAATTGGGTGCAGCGGTTGGGGCTTCGGGAACAACAAGACCAGTGGTGGCGGCTATCTTCCCCTGCGCAATCATAAGAGACCGCATTGTCTCTAAAATTGATTCTATCGCAGCGGGATCCATAGCCGCACTGGCTCCCTTTGCTGGGACAGGAGCTGCGGCTTGTGTTTGGGCTGGTGCTGGGGCGGCGGTTTGGGCTTGGGTTTGGGCTGCGGGAAATTTTCCCTTACGATCCTTCCACAGATTTCTACAGTCCTTGCGCCAATGTCCATCCTTCCTACACCCGTACCAATTGAGCTTGGCTTGGGCAGGGCGATTCCCCTCCTGACGCCACTCCTTCTTGCTTGGGGCTGCGGGTTTTGCCACATGCACCTTTCCCTTCTGGGGAGGTGTTTCCTGATCTCTACAATTCTTATACGCAACGTTGAGCTGGTGGAGCACTGTCTCCTCCATGACACCGGGACCTTGGGGATCAAACCCGTATCTGCAGCAAGCTGTTGGTGACCAAGCAACGGAGCCAATGAACCCGCTGTTCGTCGTTCATTGCAGCCCGGTCAGGCATGCCCGGACAGCTGCGCCGATACACTGGCCACAGCCTTTCTGCGAAAACCCGGGGGGTTCTCCAGATAGCTGCACAGTCCCTTCCACACGGTCGAATGGACTACCGTCGTCCACTCCCATTACTTCTAAAACTTCCTCCCTGAGATCCACATACCCTTTCCGTCCCCTCTTACTCTCATCTGAGAGGCACTGAAGGATTGTGCAATCCAGGGAGAAAAGCAACATTTTTGCCTGTTCCTGATCATCACAGTCATTAATGGCTGCTGTCTCCTCTATCTCCCTGAAATGAATCGAGGGATCTCCCTTTACTGTGAGTCTTGCGAGGTGGCTCACCATGGACCTTAATTGCTGGGCAGCGTAGGGCACCACGAGCTGGTTCTGGTGGGGTCCGGCATCGCCATTTGTGGCGTTGGGACCGAACACCTGGTGCCAAGTGTAATGATATCAGCAAATAGAGATGGTATTTGCCTGTTTGATTATGATGCCTTACCAGCATGTTTGCATGTATTGATTGCTTGTGCCCGACCAGCAGAGGGCATGTGGCCGAGACAAGCAAGGCAGTTTAGCTTAGTTTCAGTTTCGTTCTAGATGCATCACTAGCATGATGTCTCCTGTAAATGCTGTTAAAAGAGTTGAACAAGCATTAGATTAAAAGACATTCTCTTTCATAAATGTCTCGTCATTGAACCCACAAAGAAATCAATACATGGTGTCAGAAGTGATTGAAAGAGATGAAGAGAAAAAGTCTGAAGTTAAATCAGCTCTCCACAGATTAGCAAGCCAAAAGAGAACATCGTTACTTACCATTAGAGAATAGCTAACGAAGTGAAAAATGGAAGGTTTACTCCCACCGGCGAAGCTTCAGTTGACAGGTAATGTGGCTGAAAATTTGAGAAGGTTCAAACAACGTGTGGGGTTGTATTTATCAGCAATTGGAGCTGATGAGAAAAGTAATAAAAGGAAATCGTCACTGTTCTTACATGTCGTGGGTGATGAAGCGCTGGAGGTGTATAATAACTTCACAGTCGCTGCTGATGGAGACAAAATGAAGCTAGATAAAATAATGAAACAGTTTGAGGCCTACTGCATACCTAAATGTAACATGACATTTGAGAGGCACAGATTTTTCACACGTGTACAGAAAACAGGTGAGACTATTGATCAGTATGTGACTGAACTGAGAAACCGAAGCAAATCGTGTGAATTTGGGGGACTGACAGACTCGCTGATAAAAGACAGACTGGCGTGTGGTATTCCAGATAATGGCCTAAGGGAAAGACTGCTAAGAGAGCAAGATCTAGACCTGGGAAAAGCCATAGCACTGTGTAGGGCTACAGAGACTGTGAAGCTGCAGGCAAAGGAGCTGTTGTGACAATAGCTGCAACGTGGATGCAGTGAGAAAGAACGGATACAAACCGTTTAACAAAAAGAGTGCCAATGTGAAAAAAGAGGTGTGGCCAGCGAACGAAAATGAAAGGGACAATCGAAAGTCATGTAGTCGATGGGGTACACAGCATACACCAAGAAAGTGTCCAGCATATGGTAAAACATGCAATAGTTGCAACAAAAACAACCATTATGCCCGTTGCTGTAAGAACCAAACGCAACAAAGCAAGGTCCATGCAGTAGATGAAAGCGAGATAGAGGAGTTCAATGTAGATGTTGGCCTAGAAATTCAGTTTGCACAGTTTTGGGGCGCTAAAGTCGGGCGCTCGGTAAATTTAGCGCCCGCCGGAAACTGCAGGCCAACTCGCCGAAATTCAGTGAGGTTGGACCAGATTCTGGCCGAGCGCTGAAACTGGCGCTGCAATGCTGTGTTCAGGCGCTAATCCGGCGATGCGGCTTGATATCGCCGATTCCGGGCGCAGCGCAGGTGCGGTCATGTGTTGAGTGTCAGCAGACACCCTGACGCCGGCCAGCTCTTAAAGGGGGAAGGGTCAACTTTGACTGCTGCCATGCCCTGCATGCTGTAGCGCTGCAACTAGGCCTCAGCACTGGTGGTGTGCCAAAACAGCGCCTGGAGGAATGGAGAGGGCCCGTGACAGAGCACAGCGCTTCTCTGAGCATGTGCTGAGTGTGCTCATCCATGGGGTACACAAGAAAAGACGGATTGTGTGCGCGGCTAGTGGCAGGAAGGCTCCCAGGAGCCAGTTCAGGAACGCCTGGAGCAGAATTGCCCGCAGGGTCTCATCCAACTGCGATGTTCCCAGGAGTGCGGACCAGTGCCGCAAGAAATTTAATGACCTCAGTCGGATGGTGAAGGTGAGTACCCTTTCCACTGTCCCCCTCATCCTTGCATGTGCACCTCCCATTAGGGCCAAAGGGACATCAAAGGCCTAATGCCCAGCCCTCCTCCCGCTGCAATGGCACTTGCATGTTAATCAAAGCTCTTTCTGCACTTATCACACTGTCCAAGCTATTCAACCATGGGAGGCCTCACACACAGCAGCAGGGCACCACACTGTACTTAGAGGCCCTCCTTTCTCTTGCAGGCCAAGCTGGCGAGGAACGCCAGGAGCCAGGTAGCGACTGGTGGAGGGCGTCCCGACTACCAGGAGCTGACTGATCTGGAGGAGAGGGTGGCACGACTCCTGCGTGCCCGGGTGACAGGCCCTGTCACGATCGGCGATGCGGACCCTGTACTGGAACCCACTGGTAAGGACATGACCGGGTGCACCTCTCTCCTTGCCCTCGCGCATCAGATGTACATCCTTCCCCACTGACCGCAAAATGCGCATAATGCACCACTGCGGCCTCCCTGGCTGTCGGCCTGTCCTCACTCTAAAGGTACACTTGTGCCTTCCTGCTTTCAGCTGCTGAGGAGGAGGTGCTCCCTGCAGCACAGAGAGCCAGGCCCTCGGAGGAGGAGGACGTGGAGGACCAGGAGGAAGGCGGCACCTCCGGGGAACCCTCCTCCGCGCCAGCAGATGGCAATGGAGGGGAGACGTCTGGCGTGCAGGAGAGCCGGGGGGAGGCGGTGGAGGGGAGGCCAGAACCTGGTACCAGTGGCGTGGACGCACGCGGCAAGGGCCCGGCAGCAGGGCAGCCTTCTGGCCAGAGGGGGGAGGCGGTGGAGGGGAGGCCAGAACCTGGTACCAGTGGCGTCGACGCACGCGGGAAGGGTCCGGCACCACGCCGCCCTTCTGCCCAGAGGGGGCAGGTGGTGGAGGGGAGGGGAGAACCTGGTCCCAGTAGGGTGGCCGAACGCGGCAAGGGTCCGGCGCCACGCCAGCCTTCTGCCCAGAGGGCGAGTCTGCCCTCCAGTCCGGAGTCGGACGTCGCCCAGGAGGTGCGCCTCCTGCACGACATGTCGGCGGTGTCGGAGCGGCGCCACGTGGAGTTTATGCAGGTGGTGGAGCAGATGCCTCACGCCATGGAGAGCCTGGCACATAGTGTGGTGGCTTTTGCCGAATCACAGGCCAGGGGCCTGGAACAATTCGCGGCAGCGCACGCCAGGGGGGTGGACCTACTTGTGGCAGCGCACGACAGGGGGGTGGACCTACTTGTGGCAGCGCACGACAGGGGGGTGCAGCAACTCGCCGCAGCGCAGCACGCCAGTCGCCACATGAGAGGTGCTGGGCAGACACTGGCACAGCAGCTGCAGGCACATGCCAGGGCAGTTGGGGCACTAACTTCTGCCACCCTCGCACTGGCGTGGAGGCGTCGCCAGGCGAGCCGCCACCCTGCTGCAGCACAGCGGTCTGGCGGCCAACACATTGGTGCGCTTGCTCCCCTGCCAGGCTGGCCGAGTGCCAGTGTCTCTGGCGAGCAGCGCGCGCCTGCCATCAGCCAGCTTGTCCCCATTGGTGCAGGCGACACTGCCACTCCCCCAGCCAGGGTGCGACGAGCTGCTGCAGGAACTGAACATGGCCACCCACAGCTGCAGCAGCCACCAGCCGGCCCCTCCCGGGCCGGCCCTCGTGTAGGGCGACCCCCAAGGGCATCTGGCGAGACGCATTGTCGCCCTGATGAGCCTTCCCCCAGCCTTGCCCCAGCCTCAGGGCCCAGCTTGAGGCGCAGCTGCAGGTCGGGCCGGGGCAAGAGAACGCTCTCTAAGGACTCTCCCTCTCGGCACGCCGAGTAGAGTGTGGCGAGCGCGGGTTTTGGTCATGCGGGGGCTTCTGTTCTGGGGGGCATTATCTTGTTTGTTTTTATGGGGGTGTTTGTGTTGGGGGGGGGCGTTTTTTTGTAAGGCCGGTGAGGAAGGCCATTTGCATGTGGAAGTTTTGTTAGTCCTCCCCAGGTTTTGGGAGTGACAGAAGTTTTCGACTGTTTTTTGGAGGTCTTCTCTGTTTTGCTGTTCCATGTGGGAAGGGCCCTGAGTTTGTGAAATAAAGATTTTTATTTTTTCACCATGTGCAGGTGTCATATTTCAACTGGTTGTTGGGTTAAGCGGCTGAGGGCTTGCGGAGCGGCTGCCTTCAGCTGCGTTCATTGGCCCAGGCCATTCCCTGACAGGGGGCCTAGAAGTGTCGAGCAATAAGCCACCGGCGGACGGCCCTTGGACCTTGTCGCTCCCTCCTAGGCTGCTCCTCCTCCTCCTCATGGTCCTCCAGCTCATCCTCTTGAGGTGCTGGGGCAATGTCAGGTGGCAGTGCCTGAGTCCTGCGGATCGCCAGGTTGTGGAGCATGCAGCACACGACGACGAACTGGGAGACTCTATCCGGCGAATACTGAAGAGCTCCTCCGGAATGATCCAGGCAGCGGAACCGTTGCTTGAGGATGCCTATCGTTTGCTCTATTAGGTTCCTTGTGGCTTGATGGCTTCATTGTATGCCACCTCCGCTGGGGCCGTGGGCGCGCGGAGCGGGGTCATGAGCCATGTACACAAAGGGTAGCCCTTGTCCCCAATAAGCCATCCCCTTGGTGGAGGCTGTGCCTCGAACATGTCAGCCACAGTAGTCTGGCGCAGGATAAATGCATCGTGGCTGCTTCCTGGGAAGCGGGCATTGACAGCTAGGATGCGCTGCCTGTGGTCACACACCAGCTGCACATTTAGGGAATGGTAGCCCTTGCGGTTGCGGTAATGCTCGGCATTGTGGATAGGTGCCCGCATAGCCACATGCGTGCAGTCAATGGCGCCCTGCACCATGGGGAAGCCCGCGATCCTGCCAAATCCGACTGCACGCTGCTCCTGCTTGTGTTGGGTCATGGGGAAGGAGATGAATTGGTGTCTCCTCGCGTAAAGTGCATCGGTGACCTGCCGGATGCAGTGATGCGCGGCGAACTGGGAGATGTTCGCTATGTCCGCAGCAGCGGCTTGGAACGAGCTGCTTGCATAAAAGCTGAGAGCCACCGTGACCTTCACTTCCACCGAGAGAGATGTCCTGCACATGAGCTGTGGCCGCAAATCTGCGTGAAGCAGCTGGCAGATCTCTGCAACCACCTCCCTCCTGAAGCGCAGCCTCTTCACACAATGCGCCGCAGTCATGGTGAGATAGGACACCTGCTGCCGGTATTGCCTGACTGGGTAAGGCCTACGTTGGCGACGCCTGATGGCCCCTCTGCGTCTAGGCATGGCTGGCCCTCTGTCACAGCGTCTGCGAGCCCTTCGCACAAAATGCTGCAACTGAGGGTTGGCACCCCATACAGCCCCCATTATAAAGTTCCAAACAGCCAAATCACAAGGATGCAAATGTCAAAGCACTGGCTAGAAGCCAAAAATACCTCTCCTATGTTGTCTGAAATCAGAAATCTCTGTGCCTTGCTCTCTGTCCAGAAATCCAAAGCAGTAAAGTCATTGCAGCGAAATGGCTGGCCTTTATGGGTGAGTGGATGTGCCCTTTAATTAGCGCTTCCCGAATCCCACAGGGCCTCTGTTGAGTTCCACTTCACAGTTCTTAACAGCGCCACGCCCACATTGGGCGGGCGCCACTGAATTTCCGGTTTGGGGCGCACAAATGGCGTTGCACACCCAAATGACGTCATAAGATGCGCGCGCAGCTGAGCGGGCGCTAACACTTTGCGCCGGCGCTAAATCCCAACTGAATTTCGGCGTAGGCGCAGATCCAGCGGCGCCCGGGTGCTAAGTGGCTAGCGCCGTAAATATACCCTTTTCTGGCGCTAACGGCTGGCGCAAACAACTGAATTTCTCGGCCGTTGTGTCTGAAAACAAAAAAGAAGAAAGAGACTGGATGTTGACACTAAAAGTGAATGACATACACATTCCATTTAAATTGGATACTGGAGCACAAGTTAATGTGATATCAGAGACTGATTTTAAGAAAATTAGACCCAGACCAAAGATACATGGAATCAAAGTGAAAGTGACAGGATACTCAGGTACTGATATACCAGTGAAAGGAAGATGCATTGTCAAAGTAACACACAAGGACAGAGAGCACACGCTAGCATTAATCGTGGTGCCAAAGGATGTGCAAGCCTGAACGTGATTCGGAAGATAGATGAGCCAACTGAGTGGGTGAGTTCCCTCGTCGCAGTGGACAAAAAGAATGGAAAGCTCAGAATTTGCCTGGATCCAAGAGACCTAAACAGAGCAATACAGAGAGAGCACTTCAAGCTTCCTACACGTGAGGAAATCATGTCACAGTTTGCAAATGCAAAGTATTTCAGCAAGTTAGATGCATCATCAGGATTTTGGCAGATGAAGCTGGACGAGGCAAGTTCAAGACTGTGCACGTTCAACAGTCCATTTGGCAGATACAGATTCCTAAGGTTACCATTTGGCATTGCCTCAACTCCTGAAGTGTATCACAAAACAATTCATATGATCTATGAGCACCTGGGGGAGTTGATACATCAATGGATGACATCATCGTATGGGGAACCACGAGAACTGAGCATGACGAGAGACTGAAAAAAGTGCTGGAAGCAACAAGGAAAACAAACCTGAAGCTGAATAGAGAGAAATGCCAGCTCGGGGTGACAGAACTGACATTCGTGGGAGATATCCTCAGCAGTGAGGGCATCAGACCAGATCCCAGAAAGGTGTCCGCCATTGAGAATATGCCAAAGCCACAATGCAAAAAGGACGTGCAGAGGTTTAATGGAATGATCAACTACATGGGGAAATTCATATCCAACCTCTCAGAAAAGATGGCGCCACTGAGAAGACTAACTGAAAATAACATAGAATGAGAATGGAATCATGAGCATGAGAAGTCATGGAGCGATCTAAAGAAACTGCTCACAGAGGAACCAGTTCTGAGGTTTTATGACCCAGCGAGACCCATCAAGATATCATCAGATGCATCACAGAGTGGGCTCGGTGCCGTTCTTCTGCAAAAATATGACTACTGGCAACCTATTGCATATGCATCGCGCTCAATGACAGACGCGGAGACACGATATGCTCAAATAGAAAAGGAGCTGCTCAGCATCACATACGCCTGTGAAAGATTTCACCAGTTTGTGGCAGGACAAGCAATCAGTGTAGAGACTGACCATAAGCCCTTGATTGCATTGTTCCAAAAGCCACTAAATAGCTGTCCGCTTAGAATACAAAGAATGATGATCAGGCTGCAACGCTATACACTGAATGTTGCGTACACACCGGGTAAGCTGATGTATACAGCAGACACGTTGTCCAGAGCTGTAGACCCAAGTGAGCCCGCAAACACCACAATGGATGAAAAAGTGAACGCCTACGTGGACATGATCACAAGTGCACTGGCCATAGCAGATGCAAAAATGGAGCTCATAAAGACTGAGACAAACAAAGATGAATCAATGAGACGACTGAGGAAAAGCATCTTGGATGGATGGCCCAACATGAAGCAAGACTGCTCACCTGACATAGCAGAGTACTGGAACTGCAGGGCGGAACTATCAGTGGTCGAAGACATCATCTACAAAGGAAGTAAAATAGTTATCCCAAAGAGTCTGAGAAAAGAGATGTTAAGAAAGATCCATGGAGGACATCTGGGAATCGAAAAGTGTAAGAAAAGAGCACGAGAGGTGATGTACTGGCCACGAATCAACGAAGATGTGACAAATGAGGTGTCAAACTGCACAATATGCCTGAAATATCGAGCAAGCAATCCGGTAGAACCACTAAAGCCACACCCAGCACCAGACAGACCTTACCAGAAGCACGGTGGCATAGTGGTTAGCACTGTTGCCTCACAGTGCCAGGGACCCGGGTTCAAATCCGGCCTCGGGTGACTGTCTGTGTGGAGTTCGCACATTCTCCCCGTGTTTGCATGGGTTTCCTCCGGGTGCTCCGGTTTCCTCCCACAGTCCAAAAATGTGCGGGTTAGGTTGATTGGCCATGATAAAAATTGGCCCTTAGTGTTAGGGGGGATTAAATACGTGGGGTTACGAGGTTACGGGGATAGGGCTTGGGTGGGATGGCTGTCGGTGTAGGAACCGGGTGCTAGGATTGGATGATCAGCCATGATCTCGTTGAATGGCGGAGCAGGCTCGAAGGGCCGAATGGCCTACTCCTGCTCCTATCTTCTATGTTTCTATTATGTTTCTATGTAGGCGCTGACCTATTCGTATGTCAAGGGAAGGACTATCTTGTAGTCACAGACTATTACTCCCTGTATCCAGTGGTTTGTAGACTGCACACCACCACTGCAGGTGCTGTGATAACATGTATGAAAGCCATATTCTCCAGACATGGCGTGGCAAGCGAGGTCTTCACAGACAACGGACCTCAGTTTTACAATGCAAGTTTCCGACACTTTGCCAAAGAGTGGGACTTTGTCCACACAACGTCAAGTCCTCACTTTCCACAGTCCAATGGTCTAGTGGAAAAATCGGTCCAGACAGTGAAAAGACTGATGTACAAGGCAAAAGACAGTGGAACTGACTTCTACCAGAGCATGCTTGTATACCGCACAATGCCGCTCGAGTGTGGTAAGTCACCAGCCCAACTCCTGATGGGACGTCAGCTGAGGTCAAACCTACCCATCCCGGAGAACCTCCTGAAAACAAAAGAGGGGGAGAAAGTGAGGAAGTTCAAAGAGCATCAGAAAGAAAAGCAAAAGTACTACTATGACAGAGGAACACAAAACCTACCTGAACTCCACACTGGTGACCAAGTAAGGTTGAAAGACAAAACAAACACATGGACTCAGAAGGGAACTGTCCTGAGTGAAGTTCAACCAAGATCATACACCATTCAGACAGATGAGGGTGCTGTTCTGAGAAGAAATCATCGAGATCTTCTCATGGGACCAGCCACAGCAGGTCAAGAGACTGATACTGTTGAACAACCTGATCACACAGCTGAGAACCAATCATCTGAGGCAACAACTCAGATTCAAGGACAATCAATCAGAAAATCCTCAAGACACGTGAAGCCTCCTGAGAGACTCATTGAGCAAATTTAAGGACTTTTGTTATAGAAGGAAGTAATGTTATCTTATTCTTTCTTCAAGTTCTAGTGTATTGACATATTTCATGTGAACACACAAAGCAAGGTTAAAAAACCTTGATCATGATAATGATAATGTAAGTTCATTAAGTGTTACAGTTAAAATGCAGATTAATACAAAGAAAACATGTTGTTAGTTAAAAGTAAAATACTTTTGTTTTAAGAAAAGGAGATGTAATGATATCAGCAAATAGAGATGGTATTTGCCTGTTTGATTTTGATGCCTTACCAGCATGTTTGCATGTATTGATTGCTTGTGCCTGACCAGCAGAGGGCATGTGACCGAGACAAGCAAGGCAGTTTAGTTTAGTTTCAGTTTCGTTCTAGATGCATCACTAGCATGATGTCTCCTGTAAATGCTGTTAAAAGAGTTGAACAAGCATTAGATTAAAATACATTCTCTTTCATAAATGTCTCGTCATTGAACCCACAAAGAAATCAATACACCGAGCAGGACACATCGGTGCCGGTCCCGGCTTTGCTACCAGTGGCTGTTCTTCCTCACACTCCACCTCGGCTACCTCCTCTTTTACCACCCTGTTTTTCCGACCAAGCCTCACTATAGCTCGGCGGTGTTGAGGGCTCGGTGGCTCGTACCACAACTACTTCAGCTGGAATCGGCTGTTTCGATTCCTTTAAAAAGTCCATGTGACTGGCTTTCGGGCTGACGAGACACACCATGCCTTTTGCCTTAACCAGGGCCGTTCTCAGGTCCTCTATGGTCTTTTGGCAGGGGCCATGGTCTGTGCTCTTGAACCCGTGCTCGAGGGCTAGCTGGTAAGCTGCCTTAACCTCCACTACTCTCTGCTCCTGCGCTCTTAGCTGTTGTGCGAGGCGGGCTTTTTTCTCCCGTATCCTCGTTTCATTGACCTTTGCTTCAGTAACCTGGCACTCCAGGTCCTCTATTCTAGCCTGATGTTGACTAGCTACCACTTGGCGTTCCTGATTCAGCACGTAAAGCGCTGTGATGAGCTTTTCCCCACCCATGGCCTTTTCCTCTATCTCTGCTGCCTGCGTTGTGATCCTGGCTGCCTGTGCTGCAACGACTCGGTCCAAGATCTGGACTTGTTTCTTGTAACACATCAGCCACACTGCCTTCTCCACTGACTTCTTATGCTCTTTGCTCTCTGTCCACCTGATGGCTGTGTCCACCGGACGCCCATCCAGTAAGAGATTGGAAATCCACTGCTTAGTGAGATTTACCTTACCAAAGACATAATCTGCTATCCTCTCATCCATTGCATTTTGACCATTCAAACTTGGATCTACTACATTGAAATCCTGCTGCCAGAGTCCTGCCGCGGTCGCCATTTTCTGTAAGGGGTTTTAGTTCGCTGAGGTTTCTCTCTCTAGAGGCCTCTCTCTCTTGCACAGTAAAACCGTGAGCGGTTCGACCCACTCGCCCCTTAGATTCTGTACTCTGGTCTTTGGGGCAGGAACTACAATGTAGAGAAAACTCTTATAGACCAAGTTTGATGAAACGAAATGGAATTTTATTGCATAATGTAAAACAATCAAAATGCAAGCAAATAAGAGGGTACATGGGAGGGGAAAACACAAACAAATCATAATGAAACAGTACTAACTAAGGCAAATACAGGTATATTATACTCTACAAAGATCATCATGAAATGGGGAAAACACACTGAACATCGAGGGATAACAACTCATGTTAATTATACCCTTAAATGTCCACCCCCTTTAACCTATCTAGATCTGATTATGAAGGGCCAGAAACATGCTCACCAATCCAACTAGGAAGTGTAAGATTTTGAAACAGGTCTGCATTTGATCCTTTCAGGCGTCCTGTCTCCACGTGGTTGGTGGAGCCCCAGTGAACTGCGCCACACCTCTCCCCTGAAGTGGGGGTCGGGGACGACTGGACACTGGCTGGTCTGGATGTTGGCGGGGTCGGGGATCGTTTGCTCGACCCCGGTCAGAGGAGCCTCGTGCTGGCCCCCATAGTTTTCTTCTGTAGTTTTTTATTGTCTCTTCTCCCGATCCAGAGTGGGTCGATGGCCTCTCGTTTCGTCAACGGCCCGGGGTTGGTCGATGATCTCCCGATGTTTTACCCCGGGGTGGGATGCCAGCTCGAACTGTCTTCTTCTCCTTCTTCTAGCGAGGATGCCACCGATACGATGGTAGCACCACGATGGCTGCCCTCGATGGCTTCTCCACGATGCCCGCTCCGATGGCTTTTTTTTTTCTACCTCTGGGTTCCCAGATATGCTTCTCATCAGAAGCCCTTATCTCACGCCAAATCAGGTTAGTATTTTGTTTTAATCTTGACGGGCTGGGAGCACAACGGGGTAGTTATTATATTTTAAACTGTTCTTTGATGGCCGGTAACGGGCCATCTCTGGTCTGGAATGACCTTCATTGTTTTTAATGTCCTGGTGATGTCCTTAACGGGTCCTTGATGCTCTTCTCATGAATATGAAACTGTTCCCTTTTGTCTGGTTAAACATTTAGATGGCCTTTATCTACAGGCCGATCTTGACTGGATCTGCATCCAATCTATACGTATATGTGGGTGTCTGGTTTCGTTCTCTCAGAAACGGCTTCCAGAACTTACTTTGGGCTGAATCCACAAAGCTGTCTGAGGACTGCAGGAACCATTTTAAAGTGTCCCAATAAGTTGGTCACGGGGCCTGGCGGCCATTTTGAATGCCCCTTTTTCCTAGGCTTCTTTTGAAACAGTCTTTAAAATCATGGCCTCTTCTGCCATTCGACCCTCTATAATATAAAGTTCAATTTTGCGAATCCTACAACTCGTTATATCATGCTAACAAGAAAATGACCCATTTATGCAGACTCTCTGTTTCCTGTTAGCTAGCCAATCTTCTATCCATGCCAATATGTTACCCACTACACCATGAGCTTTTATTATTCATTTTACTCTTATGTGTCACTTATTACTTTACCATTACAGAAGCCAGTCTTCAGCCAATTCGATTCACTCCACGTGATATCAAGAAACGGCTGAGCACACTGGATACAGCAAAGGCTGTGGGCCCCGACAACATCCCGGTTATCATGCTGAAGACTTGTGCTCCAGAACTAGCCGCGCCTCTAGCCAAGCTGTCCCAGTACAGTTACAACACTGGCATCTGTCCAACACTGTGAAAAACTGCCCAAGTATGTCCTGTCCACAATAAGCCAGACAAATCCAACCCGATCAATTACCGCCCCATCAGTCTACTCTCAATCATCAGCAAAGTGGTGGAAGGTGTCATCGACAGAGCTATCAAGCGGCATTTACTCACCAAAGACCTGCTCACTGATGCCCAGTTTGGGTTCCACCAAGACAACTCAGCTCCTGACCTCATTACAGTCTTGGTCCAAACACGGACAAAAGAGCTGAATCCCAGAGGTGAGGTGAGAGTGACTGCCCATGACATCAAGGCAGCATTTGACCGAGTGTGGCATCAAGGAGCCCTAGTAAAACTGAAGTCAATGGGAATTGGCGGGGGGGGGGGAAACTCTCCACTGGCTGGAGTCATACCTAGCACAAAGGAAGATGGTTTTGGTGGTTGAAGGTCAATCATCACAGTCCCAGGACATTGCTGCAGGAGTTCCTCAGGGCAGTGTCCTAGGCCCAACCATCTTCAGCTGCTTCATCAATGACCTTCCCTCCAACATAAGGTCAGAAATGGTGATGTTTGCTGATGACTGCACACTGTTCAGCGCCATTCACAACTCCTCAGATAATGAAGTAATCCATGCCCGCATGCAACAAGACCTGGACGACGTTCAGGCTTGGGCTGATAAGTGGCAGGTAACTTTTGCACCACAGAAGTGCCAGACAATGAGTATCTCCAACAAGCGAGAGTCTAACCACCTCCCCTTGACATTCAACAGCATTACCATCAGCAAATCCCCCACCATCAACACCCTGGGGGTCACCCTTGACCAGAAATGTAACTGGACCAGCCACATAAATACTGTGGCAATAAGAGCAGGTCAGAGGCTAGGTATTCTGTGGCGAGTGTCTCACCTCCTTGTAGTGTATGTGCCTTTAAGATAGAACTACTTTTACAGCTCCTGTATACTGTAGTACCGGCAGTGACCACAACTGTATATAAGCTTTGCGCATGCCTCTGTACCCCCAGTCTTGAGACTACCCTCCTCCAGTAAATACCTGTTATTGTTAAGTTACAGCATCCGTGTGGTTATTGAAAGACAGCATACTCTCTGAATCACGGATCTAACAGTGGCGACGAGTGTCGATTCGAATCTACCTGCAACTAAAAAAAAAGTCGAGGCCAAAAAGGATGACGACTGTCAAAATGCTAACTGAGGCAGAAGAAGTGTTCCAGGAGGGACTAGGAACACTAAAAGGCATAACAGCAATGTGTAGGAGTCTTCACACTCCTAGCAAAAAATACTGAACTCAGAGAGGTTCAACAGAAAGGTTTAATTGTTGAGGCTGCATGCTGAACACAAAATGGAGTCGGAGACTACACAAAGTACGACTGCCTTTCATCAGTGCACCGCTTCGACTGCTCCTCCCCCGCTTTGGGCTTAACTATGTTGCAGATCGAGTTTCTTAAAGGTGTGATCCTTCTTAAAGGCATGACGCCTGATTTATAGTCTACGGACCGGAAAGCGGATTGTGTCCTTTCTGTGATCGGTACGCCACACAGCTCCCCCCAGAATCCGCTAGTAGGGAGTGTACAAACCGGCGTGGTGGCTTGATGGCACGGCCGGAACGGCTCTTGGCGGTTGGTGTCGGGAGCGGAGCGGTCGGACGCGTCGGGCTCTTAGGCGGTCTGCCCCGCAGTGGGGGTTGGCCCACTTGAACGGGTTCATCGGGCTCTAGGTGCGCCAGCTTGAGCCGGTCGACCGATACCTTATCAGTTCTGCCGCCCACTTCGAGGAGGAAGAACATTTTCCCCGTCTGGAGTACCTTGTAGGGTCCGTCGTATGGGGGTCGTAGAGGTCCTCGGTGGGCTTCATGGCGCACTAAAACAAATTTGGCCATCTGCAGGCTAACTGGTACGTGGGTTGCTGGTTCGCCATGCCGGCCGGTGGGTACCAGAGCGAACTGTTGTGCTCGGTTGGTGAAAGCGCGGCGTTGCTGGTCAGCCGACCAGGGGGTCGTGGCGGTGGGCAGGAACTCTCCGGGTATGCGCAGCGGCTGGCCATACACGAGTTCCACCGCCGAGGCTTGCAGGTCTTCCTTGACCGCGGAGCGTAGGCTGAGTAGCACCCACGGGAGGCGGTCGATCCAAGGCTCGTCCTCGAGGCTGGCGCGGAGGGACGCCTTCATGGACCTGTGGAATCGCTCGCACAGTCCATCGGCTTGGGGGTGGTAAGCCGTGGTGTGGTGAACGGCCACCCCGAGGTTTCGGGCGATGGCGGCCCACAGATCAGAGGTGAACTGCGGGCCTCTATCCGATGTCATGTCAGAGGGGATGGCGAACCGAGCGACCCAGGTACCGATGAACGCCCTCGCGATGTCGGCGGTGGTGGTGGACGTCAGTGGAATGGCCTCGGGCCAGCGGGTGGTACGGTCCACGATTGTCAGCAGGTGCGTGTGACCTTGTGACGGTGGCAGGGGGCCGACGAGGTCGATGTGGACGTGGTCGAACCTTCTTTCTGGCACGGTGAACTCCTTGAGTGGGGCTTTGACGTGCTGGTGGATTTTGGCACGCTGGCAAGCTATGCAGGACCTGGACCAGACGCGCACATCTTTGCGCAGGCCGCGCCAGACAAATCGGTTGGCCACCAGTCTAATGGACGCGCGGGTGCCGGGGTGTGAGAGGCCGTGAACGATGTCGAACACCCGTTTTCGCCAGGACGCCGGGACTATGGGGCGGGGTTGCGCCAAGGAGGTGTCGCACTTGACTGTGACGGCGGACGGGCTGCAGGCGACGTCGGTCAGTCGCAGCCCTGGGAGGGTTGTGGGCGCGGAGAGCAGATCGGGGTCGGTGCGTTGCTCTGCTGCCAGTTGAGCATAGTCCACTGCCAGGTGGGCGCCGTGGACGGCGGGGCAGGATAGGCCGTCGGCCACCATGCTGTCTCGACCGGAGACGTGCCGGATGTCCGTGGTGAATTCGGACACCGCGGCGAGCTGGCGTTGTTGCCTGGCTGACCACGGGTCCGCAGATTTCGCCATCGCGAATGTCAGGGGATTGTGGTCGACAAACGCGGTGAAGGGGCGGCCCTCCAGAAGAAATCTAAAATGGCGGACTGCCAGGTACAGTGCGAGGAGCTCGCGGTCAAAGGCGCTGTATTTGGCCTCCGGGGGGGCGCAGTTGGCGGCTGAAAAAGGCCAGCGGTTGCCAGGCACCATCGACCCACTGTTCGTACATGGCGCCGACCGCGTGGTCGGAGACGTCCGTGGTGAGGGCCACCCTGGCGTTGGGCTGTGGGTGAGCGAGCATGGTGGCGTCGGCGAGCGCCTTTTTGGTCGAGTCGAAAGCGGTCAACATGTCCGCCGACCACTCGATCGCCATTCTGTCTTTCTTATCCCGGAGGGCTTCGTATAGGGGCCGCATGAGGGAGGCCGCTCCGGGAATGAAGCGGTTGTAAAAGTTGATCATCCCCAAGAACTCCTGGAGGCCTTTGATGGTGGTAGGCCGGGGGAACTGCTGGATGGATTGCACCTTGGCAGGCAGGGGAATGGCTCCGTCCTGCGTGATGTGGTGGCTGAGGAATTCGATCCTGCTGAGGCCGAATTGGCACTTGGCTGGGCTGATGATGAGCCCGTGCTCACTGAGCCGCTAGAACAGGGTGCGGAGGTGCTCGATGTGTTCCTGCTTGGAGGAACTAGCTACCAGGATGTCATCCAGGTAGACAAAGAGGAACTTCAGGTCCCGGAGGATCGAGTCTATGAGCCGCTGGAAGGCCTGGGCCGTGTTTTTGAGGCTGAAAGGCATTCGGAGGAACTCGAATAGACCAAAAGGGGTGATTATGGCTGTCTTGGGAACGTCCGTGGGGTGGAATGGCACCTGATGGTAACCGCGCACCAGGTCGACTTTGGAGAAGACTGAGCTGCCGGCCAGTCTAGCCGAGAAGTCTTGAATGTGCAGCATGGGGTACCAATCCGGCGTGGTGGCATCGTTTTGGCGCCGGTAGTCCCCGCAGGGGCACCATCCCCCATCGGGTTTGGTGACGATGTGGAGTGGGGAGGCCCAGGGGCTGTTGGAGTGGCGGATGATGCCGAGCTGTTCCATTGTGGTGAACTCGGCCCGCGCGATCTCCAGCTTGGCCGGGCCCAGCCTGCGGGCGTGGGCGTACACCAGTGGGCCTGTGGTGGGGATGAAATGTTCTACCCCGTGCTTAGCAACCTTCGCGGAGAAGGTCGGGATGGTGAGGGCTGGGAACTCAGCCAGGAGTGCTGAATAGTCGTCCGTTGAGCGGGCGCGGCACTGCCACGCCATTTCGGCGGGTTGGGGGGGTGCCATGCTGCCCGGGATAGGTGACATGGTGTTCATGTCCACGAGGCGGCGCTGAGGCATGTCGACCAACAGGCCGTGGGCTCACAGGAAATCCGCACCGAGGGGCGGGGAGAGCACCTTGGCGGTGATAAACTCCCAGTGGTAGCGGCGGCCTGCGAGGTCGATGGTGACGGTGCGGGTGCCGTACGTCCGGATGTCGGTGCCGTTGGCGGCAGCCAGCGCAGGGCTGCGGCCGCCTCGCTGGATCTCGAGGGCAGACGTGGGGATGAGGCTGCGCTGCGCGCCCGTGTTGCATAGGAAACGGCGTCCGGAGGCGCTGTCCGTAATGTACAGCAGCGCGCCTGCTTGCTCCACGGCCATCGTGTAGGCTGGTGTGGGGGCGGTTGGAAACGTGCAGGGATGGCTGCAGCGGCGTGCCCGTGCGCCGAACCGGGTATGGAAGTAGCAGTAGCCCTGGGTCGGAGGGCTTGGGGGATGTGGGGGACTGGGGGGCCTCGTGGCCGAGCTGTGAGGCCGCGCGATAGAGGGTGGATGCTGGGAGGTAGTTGGCGGATAAAGAGCGTGCGGAAGAGGGAGCCGGACGGTTTCTCGTCGGTCAGAGCTAGCATGTGTGAGAGCAAGTCTGATGGCGTGGAGTCACCGAGGCCCAGGAGGTCGAGAAGGTGGCAGTTGTGCAAGAATTGGGAGGCTGTGAATTTTTTAATGAGCGCGGCCTTGAGATGTGCGTACTTGCCTTCCTCCGGAGGGTTTTGTAGTGTTGTCCAGACTTTCGTGATTGTGGAGCTGCCAAGGGAGGCGAGGAGGTAGTCGTACATCGTTGCGTCGGCGGTGATGCCATGGAGCCGGAATTGCGATTCGGCTTGAAGGAACCAGGCGGTGGCTAGGTTCTCCCAGAACTCCGGCAGCTTCACAGAAACTGCATTTGTGTCAGCCATGGTTATACTTAGGAGTCGTCCTGAGCGTCGGGGTCACCAATGTAGGAGTCTACGTACTCCTAGCAAAAAATACTGAACTCGGAGAGGTTCAACAGAAAAGGTTTAATTGTTGAGGCTGCATGCTGAACACAAAATGGAGTCAGACACTACACAAAGTACACAGTGCACAGCTTCGACTGCTCCTCCCCCGCTCTAGGCTTAACTATGTTGCAGATCGAGTTTCTTAAAGGTGTGATCCTTCTTAAAGGCATGACGCCTGATTTATAGTCCACGGACCGGAAAGCGGATTGTGTTCTTTCTGTGATCGGTACGCCACAAACGATTAAAATAGTGGAAAATGCAAGCCCAAAGTTTCTTAAGGCCAGACCAGTGCCTGATGCGATCAGACCAGCTGTTGAAGCAGAGCTGGAAGTGTTGGAACGTTCAGGAGTACTGTCCAAAGTGGACTGGAGCGAGTGGGCTACACCCATCGTTCCTGTAATGAAGAGGTCGTTGAGTAATACGCCTGGGGAACCAAAGAAGGTCCGCATCTGTGGTGATTTTAAGGTGACAGTGAACCCAGTCCTTCACACGGTACAATATCCGCTTCCATGAATTGAGGATATTTTCGCCTCGCTATCTGGAGGTAAACGCTTCACCAAAATTGATCTAGACCAGGCATACTTGCAAATGGAGGTAGAAGAAGCTTCGAAACAATACCTTATGATTAACACTCATAAAGGTCTCTATCAATACAACCGGCTGGTGTTCGGAGTAGCCTCGGCTCCGGCTATCTGGCAAAGGGCAATGGATCAGGTCCTGCAAGGGATTCCAGGGACACAGTGTTATTTGGACGACATCTTGGTCACGGGCGAAAATGACAGTGATCACCTCGCCAACTTGGAGAAGGTGCTCACCAGATTAAAGGAGTATGGGCTACGAGCTAATCGCCACAAGTGCGAGTTTTTCCAGAAACAGATCTCGTATTGTGGCCATGTCATTGATGAAGAGGGGTTACATAAGTCCCCTGACAAGATTGAGGCAGTAGTCAAGGCTCCAGCACCAGAAAATGTATCACAACTGAGGTCATTCCTCGGGCTGGTAAACTACTACCACAAGATCTTACCAAATTTGACCACGGTATTACACCCACTGAACACCCTACTGCAAACAGGGGTGCCATGGAAGTGGGATGACGAACGTAGACGAGCTTTCCAGAAGTGGAAAGAATTGATCACATCAAAAGAGGTGTTGGCCCATTTCAACCCAGCACTACCAATTCGTTTGGCATGTGATGCATCACCCTATGGTATTGGAGCGGTGCTGTCGCACAAATTCCCAGATGGGTTGGAGAGGCCAGTAGCCTTTGCGTCTCGGTCACTAACCTCAGCCGAGCGCAACTACGGCCAGATTGACAGGGAGGCCCTCAGCCTAGTATGGGGAGTAAAAAAATTCAACCACTATCTGCATGGGCAGAAGTTCACCTTGCTGACTGACCACCAACCACTTGTCTCCATCTTTAATCCTAAGAAGGGCGTTCCAGTGATGACTGCACAATGGTTACAAAGATGGTCCCTATTTCTAGGGGCGAATCAATATGAAATAGAATATAAAGGCACGAAACAGCATGGGAACGCTGATGGGCTATCGCGCCTGCCACTGCCTACTGTGGAGGAAGCACCAGCAGTGGACCCTATCGAGATATTTTATTCGTCAATAATTGAACGATTGCCAGTAACGAACGCGGATATAGAGAAGGAGACCCGCAATGATCCGACGCTGTCTCGGGTATATGATTTGACGGTGAGGGGATGGCCAACACATGGCGACTCACTGTTGCCAGCATTCTCATCCAGAAGAGAACAGCTGTCAGTATGTCAGGGGACAGTGATGTGTGGATCCAGAGTGGTGATTCCACCCAAGGTAAGGGAGAGAGTGCTAAATGAGCTACATGAAGGTCATCTGGGAGGAGTGAAAATGAAAAGCCTTGCTCGGGCTTATATGTGGTGGCCGGGAATCGCTCAACAAATCGAAGACCTAACTAAGAGCTGCTTAGGATGCCAGAAGGTCCAAAATGCACTGTTACGTCCATGTGTAATTGAGACACGGACTGCAGGAGTTGGTTATAACAGGTGTTTACTGAGTGGAGACAAAACTGGAACTACTATACAAAGTTACTACACAGGCTTATATACAGGGGTGGTCACTACTGGTACTGCAGTATACAGGGGCTGCAGAATATAGTTCCTTCTTCAAAGTACATACACTACAATTCCTCCCCTTTTAGCTAAACAGTACATAACATTCGATTAATAATTAAATAACATATTTACAATTACAGTTGCTATACACATTAGCTGAAGTTAAGCAATTATAAATTTAGTCTTTGAGGAGGCTTCCTGATTCTGTCTGGATAACGCCTCTTTGGGGTATCAGGTTCTTCTGGCAAAGTTGATTCGGGATCAACGTCATTGTTTGGTTCGTCTGCTTCCAATATCACCGATTCTGAGGTAGATGCAATTGGTACTTCGGTTTCATCACCAGGTGTATCGGATCGTGGTGTGGATTTGACTTTTCCAGTGACTCTAGAATCTGGTCAGCATGGCGTCTTACAATGCTCTTTCCAACGTCCACGGTATACATTAGAGGTCCTTGCCGTGTGCAGATCGTTCCTGGCTGCCATTTCTCTGTGCGGTAGTCCCGGGCCAAAACTGGTTGACCTATCTTAAAACTCCTGGTCGGCCTTTCATTCATATTCTGAAACTGCCTGTTCTCCACATCTCTTCTGGTGTTTGGCTTAACCAAATCCAAGCGGCATTGTAGTCTTCGATTGAAGAACATCATGGCTGGAGTTTGGTTGGTAACAGCATGTGTCGCATTCCGGTAGGCAAACAAGAAGTTATCCACCTTGTGTTGTAGGGGTATGTCTTCATTACCCATTGTCTTGATAGCCTTCTTGAATGTTTGAACGAACCTCTCAGCCAATCCATTGGTGGCTGGATGATATGGGACGGATGAGTAATGCTTAACACCATTGTTCTTTAAGAACCTCCGGAACTCTTCAGACACAAACTGTGGTCCATTGTCGGAGCAAATCTGTTCAGGCAGCCCAGTTCTGGCGAATATGGTTCGTAAGACTGTGATAGTTTTTTATGTGGTGGTTGAGGACATTTTTATTACCTCTGGCCACTTTGAATGTGCATCCACCGCAATTAAAAACATCGAGTCCATAAATGGACCAGCAAAATCAATGTGCACCCTTTGCCATGGAGATGAGGACCACTCCCATGGATGTAGAGGGGCTTGTGGTGGGGCGTTTTGGACCTTCTGGCATCCTGTACTGCTCTTGGTCATCTCTTCGATTTCTCTATCGACTCCCGGCCACCACACAAACGCTCTGGCTAAGTTCTTCATTTTTACCCCTCCCAGATGACCCTCATGAAGCTCATTGAGCACTCTATCCTTCAATTTGGGTGGAATTACTACTCTGGATCCACACATCAAGGTTCCTCGGCACACTGACAGCTGTTCTCTTCTCGGCGAGAATGCTGGCAACAGTGGTTCGCCATGTGCTGGCCATCCCTTCACCATTAAATCATAGACCCTGGAGAGTGTCGGGTCATTTCGTGTTTCCTTTTCTATGTTTGCATTCGTCACAGGTAGACATTCGACTATGGTCGAGTGGAATACCTCCACAGGATCCACTGCAGGTGCTTCTTCCACCGTCGGCAACGGTAGGCACGACAATCCATCAGCATTCCCATGCTGTTTAGTTCCTTTGTACTCGATGTCATATTGGTGTGCCCCTAGGAAAAGGGACCACCTCTGTAGCTGTTGTGCTGTCATTATCGGGATGCCCTTCTGAGGGTTGAAAATGGAGACAAGAGGTTGATGATCAGTTAGTAGAGTAAATTTCTGACCGTGCTGGTAGTGATTGAAATTCTTCACCCCCCACACCAGGCTGAGGGCCTCTCTGTCAATTTGGGCGTAGTTACGCTCGGCTGCAGTTAACGAGCATGACGCAAAAGCTATCGGCCTCTCTGAACCATCAAGGAATTTATGTGACAGTATTGCTCCAATGCCATAGGGAGACGCATCACACGCCAGTCTTATCGGTAGTGATGGGTTGTAGTGAGCCAATACTTCTCTTGAAGTGATTAGGTCTTTACTCTTCTGAAAGGCCCGCTTACATTCATCGCTCCATTTCCATGCTACTCCAGTTTGTAGTAGGGCATTCAGTGGGTGCAGAATTGTGGACAAATTCGGCAAAAACTTATGGTAGTAATTCACCAATCCAAGGAATGACCTCAGTTGCGACACATTTTCAGGTGCTGAGGCCTTAACAACCGCTTCAATTTTGTCAGGGGACTTATGTAACCCCTCTTCATCAATCACGTGGCCACAATACGACATCTGTTTCTTAAAAAACTCGCACTTGGGGCGATTGGCTCGTAGCCCATGTTCTCTTAGTCTCGTGAGCACCTGCTCTAGGTTGGCAAGGTGTTCACTGTCATTTTCACCTGTCACTAGGATGTCGTCCAAGTAACCTTGAGTCCCCGGAATCCCTTGCAGGACTTGTTCCATCGCTCTTTGCCATATCGCCGGAGCTGATGCTACTCCGAATACCAGTCGATTATACTGATAAAGACCTTTGTGAGTGTTTATCGTGAGATACTTCCTAGAGGATTCTTCAACCTCCATCTGCAAATATGCTTGTGCTAGGTCAATTTTTGTAAAATGCTTCCCTCTAGCTAGTGAGGCGAAAATATCTTCTATCCTCGGGAGAGGATACTGTACTGTGTGAAGGACTGGGTTCACCGTCACCTTGAAGTCCCCACAGATGCAAACCTTCCTTGGCTCCTCAGACTTATTGTTTAACGTTTTCTTCATGACAGGAATGATGGGTGTCACCCACTCGCTCCAGTCTACCTTAGATAACACGCCTGCATTCTCCAGATTCTCCAGCTCTGCCTCAACGGCTGGGCGAATTGCATACGGTACCGGTCTTGCTTTGAAAAACTTGGGAATTGCATTCTCTTCTATTTTTATCAAGGCGGTTACGCCTTTAAGAGTTCCCAGTTCTTGTTGAAATACCACTTTAGTGTTAGCTAAGATTTTTGACAATCGTCCAGGTGTGATGTCGTCATCCTTTTTACCAGCCACCGCCGGTGCCTGAATGGAGTGCCAGTCTAAACTTATCTTTCTGATCCATTCACATCCCAATAATGGTGGTCCACCATCTTGCAGTATGTACAGATACAATTTCTGTATATCCTTGCCGCTGTATTCGACAGGCACCCTTATTTTCCCTCTGGGGTATACTTTCTGCCCTGTATACGTCTTCAAGACAATGGATGTGTCTTTCAAGGGTATGTGTGAGAATAGCCACTCATAGTCTCATCGCTTCATGATGGTCAGGGCTGATCCTGTATCCAATTCCATTTTGACTTGGGACCCTGCTATCGTGAGGGTGACCCAAATAGTTCGGTGATCCTCTTTTGCGATTACGTTGTGAAGTTTGAGACAGCTTAGTCTCTTGTTTCCGTATTCACTATCACTCTTCTGGTCTTCGGAACTACTGTCCGTCATCTTTTGTACTTTCCTGTACTGTTCCTTAGTAGCCTTTTTGTTATCATTAGTCTTCTTCCCTGACCTGCAAACTCGTGCAATGTGTCCCATCTTTCCGCATTGCCTGCTTATTTTGTCCTTGGACCAGCAGTCCTTCTGGTCATGCGTTGTTCTGCCGCAGCGATAACATGTTTCAAATCCCCGTGTCATTTCATGGGTGCCGTATTCCTGTGGCTTTTGCTGTATTTCCACAGCTCCCCTTGCTGCTGCTTCGTACAATACTGCCACGCTGAAAGCCTTATCTAGCGTCAGCTCTTTCTCTGAGGGTAACCTCTTCTGGGTCCCTTCACTCAGGAGTCCGCAGACAAATTTGTCCCACAGGGTATCTGCCAGTCCTGCTCCGAACTGGCAGTGCTTTGATAGCTTGCGTAGTTCCGTAAGGTAATCAGCATTGCTCTCATCTTTATGCTGATTTCTCTTGTGGAATTTAAATCTTTCTGCTATCAGCAGTGGTGTAGGATTTAGGTCTTCCTGTAGGATATCAACAATTTCATTAAAACTCTTCACCATCGGTTTGTCTGGAGTGATCAGGTTCCGCAATAGGCGTATGTTCTTGCGCCCATTAAGTTTAGTAGTACCGATGCCTTTTTCTCATCGGCTACTTCATTTGCCTTACAATATACTTCGACTCTTTCCACATACGTGGTCCAGTCTTCTATTGCATTATCGAAGGCAGTGATATTGCCAGTCTTCGGCATCTTGGAGATCTAAGATGGCGCCTCCCGCGCTTTGCCTTCTTCCCCGATTCAACAAAATGGCGCCCCCCGCGCTTTGCCTTCTTCCCCGCTGGATTAAGATGGCGCCTCCCGCGCTTTCTGTCTTCTCCGCTGCTGCTAGCGCTGTTGCTGGCATTTTTATGCCTTGATGGCGATGCCCTATGGTCTTCGCGCACTTCCCCCCCCGCGCTGCTGCTAATGCCGCTCTCCGCGGTCCCCGTGGCAAACTGCAGCTCCTCGCGGCTTTCTGCGCTTCTAATTTCTTTTATTTCAATTACTGTTCCCGTCGTCAGAGCAAACCCTACGGGACACTTTCCTTCCTCTTCTCGGGTCTGTACGCTGCCCGGCTTCGTAGCACCGGCCACGCCCTGTGTGCTCCACCCTCTCTCTCTCTCTCCTCTTCCCGACAACGCTGCTCGGCACCGTTGAAAAGCCACCCGATCGAGCTCTAGCCCGCCGCAGCCCAGGAAGGATCAGTGTACTAACTGCCACCAGCCCGATTAGCTGGAACACCATAGGCAGGATAACCAAGTCCCGCTCTCGACAGCCTCTCCTGCAAATCTTCGAATTTGATGAATCAGAGGCGGTTGCCCACGGTCGACGCCCGTTTCTTCTGTTTTTTTTTTTTTTCTTTTCTTCCTTCTGGCCTCGACCTCTAACAACTTCACTTCAGGGATGGATCCCCATGAGGTGGTGCAGAACTGTAGGTAAGTTCGGATCTGTTCCTCGCCAGTGTTACGTCCGTGTGTAATTGAGACACGGACTGCAGGAGTTGGTTATAACAGGTGTTTACTGAATGGAGACAAAACTGGAAATACTATACAAAGTTACTACACAGGCTTATATACAGGGGTGGTCACTACTGGTACTGCAGTATACAGGGGCTGCAGAATATAGTTCCTTCTTCAAAGTACATACACTACATGCCCCACCACATGCCCCTCTACACCCATGGGAGTGGCCCTCCTCTCCATGGCAATGGGTGCATATTGATTTCGCTGGTCCATTCATGGACTCAATGTTCTTAATAGCAGTGGATGCTCATTCAAAGTGGCCTGAGGTGATAAAAATGTCTTCAACCGCTACAGAGAAAACGATTGCAGTCCTACGGACCATATTTGCCAGAAACGGTTTGCCAGAGCAGATTTGCTCTGATAATGGACCACAGTTTGTGCCCGAAGAGTTTCAAAAATTTATGAGAAGGAATGGGGTAAGGCATTACACATCCGCCCCGTATCATCCAGCCACAAATGGATTGGCTGACAGGTTCGTACAAACCTTTAAGAAGGCGATAAAGGCCATGTGCGATGATGAAATTCCACTGCAGCATAAGATGGACAATTTCTTATTAGCCTACCGAAACGCGACACATGCAGTTACCAACCAGACCCCGGCCATGATGTTCTTTAACCGAAGGTTGAGATCTCGTCTGGACTTGCTCAGACCAAATGTGCGAAGAAATGTTGAGGACAAACAATTCCAGCACATCAATGAGAAGCCGACAAGAAGCTTCAATGTAGGGCAACCAGTCTTGGCCCGTGACTATCGAACAGAGAAATGGCAACCCGGAACGATATGCACAAGGCAGGGGCCATTAATGTACACAGTGGATATCGGGGAGAACATTGTGAGACGCCACGTCGATCAGATTTTAGCATCACAGGAAAGCGTCAACCCCATGTCTCGAGTACCTGGGGATGAACCCGACATACCGGTAGCATCTACCTCAGAACGAGCAGCAGTGGAACCCGATGAACTACCCGATGAAAAGGAGTCAGAATCGCCTCTGCACCAAGAACAAGAACCTCAGGAAAGGCGCTATCCCGAAAGGGTCAGGAAGCCGCCCCAAAGACTGAATCTATAAATGGACTATTGTTGTTTAATGTACATGTTAAAGTGTTAATTGTTATTTGAATATTAGGGGTACTACTAATCTAAAAGGGGAGGAATTGTAGTGTATGTGCCTTTAAGACAGGACTACTTTTACAGCTCCTGTATACTGTAGTACCGGCAGTGACCACACCTGTATATAAGCTTTGCGCATGCCTCTGTACCCCCAGTCTTGAGACTACCCTCCTCCAGTAAATACCTGTTATTGTTAAGTTACAGCATCCGTGTGGTTATTGAAAGACAGCATACTCTCTGAATCACGGATCTAACACTTCTGACTCACCAAAGTCTTTCCACCATCTCCAAGGCACAAGTAAGGAGTGTGAAGGAAGACTCTCCACTTGCCTTGATGAGTGCAGCTCAAACAACACTCAAGAAGCTCGACACCATCCAGGACAAAGCAGCCTGCTTGATTGGCACCCCATCCACCACCTTAAACATTCACTCCCTCCACCACGGTGTACCGTGACTGCAGTGTGTACCATCTACAAGATGCACTGCAGCAACTCGCCAAGGCTTCTTCGGCAGCACCTCCCAAACCCGTGACCTCTTCCACCTAGGAAGACAAGGGCAGCAGGTGCATGGATACACCATCACCTCCAATTTCCCCTCCAAGTCACACACCATCCTGACTTGGAAGTATATTGCTGATCCAGGTCAAAACCCTGGAACTCCCTGCCTAACAGCACTGAGGGAGTACGTTCACCACACGGATTGCAGCAGTTCAAGAAGGTGACTCACCACCCCCTTTTCAAGGTCAATTAGGGATGGGCAATAAATGCTGACCTTGCCTGCGATGCCCACATCCCATTAACGAATAAAAAAAAACTTTCCTTGAAACTCTTTTTTGCTTTTTATAGAACTCTCAGTCTACTGGATTTCCACGTTTCCTTGCGTATGTGCAAGCCTTTTCTTTCAGTTTGATAATGTCGCTTACCTCATTTGTTGACCATGGTTGCTTAACTGCACAAGTGGAGCTATTGCCATTTATGGTTATGTACTGGCTTTGTATTGTACCAAAATCCTCTTTGAATATTTCCCACTGTTTGTCTGTAGGTTTATCCATTAACAGCTCAGCCCAGTTTACTGTGGGCAATACATAGCTCATCCCTTCAAAGCGTACCTTCCTTAAATTTAAAAAATGTTTTGCGATTCTCACTTCTCCCTCTCAAACCTAATATCAAATTCAATCATATTATGGCCATTATTCGCAAGATGTTCTTGTCAAGGGGAGTTGTACACAAAACATCTGCTCCCAGGCTGCCTAGAAACAGCAGTTCAAAATGTTAATAAGGGTAACTGAGGGATACCATGTGCACAGGTATGTCCCTTTGTAATAGTGACTGAGTGTGGGTCAATTTCATTCAATATGGTTCATCTTCTACTATTTGATAACTATGTGAGGGGAGGAGAAGAAAGAATACTTTAACTTTAAAGTGGTTCCATGACACTTAACAGGAATAATTGTTGTGTCCTTGCACAGACCTGGTTGGATACAATGTGATATATTTGCAACTTAACGCCCAGGTGTGACACTAGATTTGCAGATCGGCTATTGAAACCACCTGATTTTGTCGGGCAGCAAGTTAAAAATCGACCTCAATCAGGGCTGACCTGGCAGGCAATTTCAAGTTCAGCCTTATTTTAATAAAGCTGGTGAGTTCCTGGCCATTGTTAGGTCAGGTGTTGTACGTTTGCTGGAGTTGGAATGGGGGAGGAGGAGAGAAATCATGGGGGGAATTTTAAACCCAAAAAACGGGTGGGTTAGGGTCGGGTGGAAGGTTAAAGAGTTAAAAAGCCCCAACCCGCCCCGACCCGCCCACTTCCGGTTTTAACAGAGGTGGGACAGGGGTGGGCAATCAGCCCGCTCCCAGGAGGCGAGTTGGCAATTTAAATATTATAACGAGGTTGGCTTGTCTCATGGTGATCCACCATTTCAAATTTAACTCTGGCTGGCTGGTTTTCCCAGGCTTCAGGGAGGCGAGGACTGTTGGATCCAGGAAACCTTTCCACTTACCTGCTGGATCCAGCGTTTATGCCTCGCCAACCCCACCACGATCGGACACTCCCTGACCCTTCTGAACTCCCCACGAGGCCGCCGATCTGACTCCCCAAGGCCTCCACCCCTCCGAGGCTTCCGATCTGCCCCCAAGGCCTTCTGATCTCCCCCCACAAGGACTCCGATCCCCCTGGCCTCCCCCCCACGGGGCTATCAATCCCCCCAACCTCCCCCCTCGAGGCCTCAGATCCCCCTCACGACCCCCCTGACCACCAGCACCCACCCCCGGCCTCCGATTCCTCTCTCCTGCCCAAATTCGACTTAATTGGAGGCAGTATCAGCGGCGGCATAACTTAAAACAATGGGAGACCAGGCAGCGCGGACCTAATTGGAGGCGGTATCAGCGGCGGCGGGACTTAAAACAGCGGGAGACCGGGCAGCGCGAACCGGTGAGTGTAAAGAAGTAAAAGTAATCGAAGTGTGACTTCACCAGAAAGCAGGTAAGTGATTGGTTGGTGAGTATTTCTCTATTTCTCGCTTTTTTTCAAACTTAGGCGTCTAAATTTAAGTGCCTTGGTGTAGATCAAAAGCTATACGTTCCAAATTTTAAAACGAATGAATTAATTAATTGAGATGGGGAGACCAGGCAATGTGTTGTTTTTGTTGCATGTGGGAGCTGGCAGACAACATTGAGGTCTACGGCGACCACATCTGCAGCAAATGTTGGTTGCTCGAGGAACTTCGGCTCAGAGTTGATGAGCTGGAGTCCGAGCTTTGGACACTGTGACACATTAGGGAGGGGGAGCGTTACCTGGACACTAAGTTCCAGGAGGCAGTCACACCCACTGGAGTAATTACTTCCAATTTGGCCCATGGTCAGGGACAGGAGGGTGTGACTACAAGCGAGGCAGGTATTGGGATCCCGGGGGCAGTGATGGATGAGCCTCAGCCCTTGGCCTTGTCTAATAGGTAGGAGATTCTTGCTCCCTGTGTGGACGAGGGCAGGGACTGCAGGGAGGATGAGCAATCTGACCACAGCACCGTGGCACAGGAAGCCATTCAAGTGGGAGGAGTAAAAAGAAATGTTGTAGTGATAGGGGACAGTATAGTTAGGGGGATAGATACTGTTCTCTGCAGCCGAGAGCGTGAGTCCCGAAGGCTGTGTTGCCTGCCCGGTGCCAGGGTTAAGGACATCTTCTCTGGGCTGGAGAGGAACTTGGAGTGGGAGGGGGAAGATCCAGTTGTCATGGTCCACGTAGGTACCAATGACATAGGTAGGACAAAGAAAGAGGTTCTGCTGAGGGAGTATGAGCAACTAGGGGCTAAATTAAAAAGCCGAACCACAAAGGTAATAATCTCTGGATTACTACCTGAGCCACGAGTGAAATTGCATAGGGTAAATAAGTTCAGAGAAATGAACGAGTGGCTCAAAGACTGGTGTGGGAGAAATGGGTTTCGATTTGTGGGGCACTGGCACCAGTACTGGGATAAGAGGGAGCTGTTCTGTTTGGACGGGCTTCACTTGAACCAGAGTCCTGGCGAATCGAATAACTAGGGCTGTAGGGAGGACTTTAAACTAAATAGTGGGGGGGAGGGTCCAGGTGAGCAGGAATTAAAAAAGTCACTGAGAAATGAGAAAATAATAGAGCAGGATAGAGATGGGGGAAATAATAACCAGAATGTGACAGGAAGGGACAAAATGTTTAAAAATAAGAGTGCAACAGAAAATGGGGCCAAAACAAGGAGAAATGGTAAAAAGACAAAGTTAAAAGCTCTATATCTGAATGCATGCAGCATTCATAACAAGATAGATGAGTTGACGGCACAAATAGATACAAATGGGTATGATCTGATCGCCATTACAGAGACGAGGTTGCAAGGTGACCAGGGCTGGGAACTGAATATTCCTGTTATGTTCATTAATAACTAGTCATTTTTATTAAGAACAGCTAGCTTTTGCTAGACACTTTATTGAGCACATGTGGACTAGGTACAGTATCTGTAGAGGCATCCATCTTGACTGCTGCCTTGTGGGTAGCCTACTCTTATATACATACAGCACCACCTAGTGTACCATTCCAGAATGACAGGTTACTGATCATTACATCCCCCTTTCTTTGAGGTTAAACAAAATCAGTATCAATCAATATCAATCAATAACAACATAAGCATTTTCAACAGTCAATACATTTTCAAAGTAGTTTTCTTTGTACTCAAAGATTAAGTCTATCAGGCTTTTTTACTTCATGTGTGGATCTACTCAGCACAGGGAAGTCTGATGTGTTTTCATGAGAGCCCGTATGTGTATTTGTATTAGATTGTTCTGGTGGTGAGTGACAAGATTAAGTTGCGGCATTGTCATAGATTTGCTCTTCGATAGTCTCTTGTGTTTTTAGGAGGGAACGGCAGTTCCTCCTGAGAATCTGTCCTTCCTCAGTTCTAACACTGTATGACCTTGGTCCTACTTCCTCAAGAACTGTAGCTTTCCTGTTCCATGCATCTGGATCCTCAATCCTGACAACATCATCCCTTGTCAATGGTTTCAGAGTTTTGGATGACTTGTCATAGTATGATTACTGTTTCAGCTTTAACAGTTGAAGTCTCTGTCTCAGTTCCTTACTCTGCTTTTCTTTTGCACAGCAGGGTAGCGTGGTACGCAACTTGCGACCCATTAGGAGTTCAGCAGGTGAAGAACCAAAGTCTAAAGGTGAGGCTCGGTAGCTCAGCAGGGCGAGATAAGGATCAGACTTGCTTTCTGTCGCTTTCTTCAATAGCTGCTTGAGAACTTGAACACCTTTCTCTGCCTTACCATTTGACTGAGCATACAAAGGACTGGATGTGATGTGTTGAAAGTCATAATGTGCTGCAAACTGTTGCCACTCCTTACAGTTGAAGCACGGACCATTGTCGCTAACGGCAATCCTGGGAATTCCATGTCTGCGAAGATGGATTTCACATGCATTATGACACTGCTTGCTGTGGTGCTTGAGAGCAGCGCCATCTCAGGATAGTTAGAATAGTAGTCAATCACTATTAGATAGTCTTTACCATTTAAATGAAAAAGGTCCATACCAACCTTTTGCCATGGTGCTGTTGGTATGTCAGTTACTATCATTGGTTCCTTTGCTTGTTTGTTTTGGTGTTTCTGACATGTCTCACATTTGCCTATCATGTTCTCAATGTCCTTATTTATGCCAGGCCAATAAACAGTGTCTCTTGCTCTGCTTTTGCATTTTTCAATTCCGAGGTGTCCCTCATGAATCCTTTTGAGCATGTCTTGATGTAGAGCCTGTGGAATGACTATTCTGTTCTGTTTTAGTAATAGTCCACTTGCGACACTCAATTCTGACCTTATGTGAAAATATTTTGGACAGGAACCTTTTGGCCAACCATGATGAATGTTCTCTATTACTGTTTGTAATACTGTATCTTTTACTGTTTCTTCTGCTATTTGCTTTGATTTTGTTTCTGACACGGGCAGCGCAGCAGTGACCATACTCACATGAACATCCACGTCTTCTTCAGTAGAGCTCACATGACTCATTGTGGGTGCTCGGGATAGTGCATCTGCTAACACTATGTATTTGCCTGGTGTGTAGATCAGTTCAAAGTCATATCTTTGCAGCTTCATCATGAGTCGTTGAATCCTTGGAGAGATCTCATTCAGGTTCTTTTTTATGATGGCAACCAGTGGGCTGTGGTCTGTCTCAACTGTGAAGATGGGAAGTCCATATATGTAGCCATGAAACTTTTCTAGTCCAACTACCAAGCCTAGACATTCCTTTTCAATCTGGGCGTATCGACACTCAGTATCAGTCATAGACCTGGAGGCATAGGCAACAGGCTTCCAATCTTCACCCTCTGCTTGTAGCAAGACCGCACCTAGGCCATGTTTTGATGCATCTGTTGACACTTTGATTCTTTTTGTTGTGTCAAAGAAGGTGAGTACAGGTGTGGTTGTCAGCACTGTTTTGAGGTTTATCCACTCTTATTCATGCCCTTCTGTCCATGCAAACTCATTTGTTTTATGTAGCAGGTCTCGCAGACAGGCTGTCTTGGCTGACAAGTTAGGAATGAACTTTCCAATGAAGTTTATCATCCCCATGATGCGTAGCACTCCTTTTTTGTCGGTGGGTCGGGGCATTTTGAGTATGGCGTTTACTTTTTCCATATCTGGCTCTATTCCTTTACCAGATAGATTATCTCCTAGGAAAGTGACTTCCTGGACGCCAAACTGACACTTGGCTTTGTTGAGCTTCAGTCCATTCCGGCGTATGCTCTGTAGCACTTTAGTCAGTCTCTCATTGTGTTCTTTCAGTGTGGAGCCCCAGATGATGATGTTATCAACATAGACCTGAACTCCTTCCAGACCTTCAATTATGTGTTCCATTGCTCTATGAAAGATTTCAGATGCAGATATTATCCCGAAAGGCATTCTGAGGAAACAATACCTGCCAAATGGTGTGTTGAAGGTACAGTATTTGGTGCTCTCTTCATCCAGTTTTAGTTGCCAAAATCCTTGTGAGGCATCGAGCTTTGTAAAGTATCTGGCACCTGACATTTCACTGGTGATTTCTTCTTGCTTGGGAATCTGGTAGTGTTCACATTTTATGTTTGCATTTAAGTCCTTTGGATCCATGCATATTCTTAGATCATTGTTCTTTTTCTTTACACATACCATGGAGTTAACCTAATCTGTTGGCTCTTCGACTTTCCTGATGACTCCTAGTGTGGTCATTCTGTCCAGTTCATTCTTGAGCCGGTCACGCAGGGGTGCTGGAACTCTCCATGGAGCATGTACCAGTGGCTGAGCATCCTCCTTTAGCTGGATCTTGTAAGTGAATGGTAGAACTCCAAATCCTTTGAACACATCCTGGAAATTATTTACTACAGAATCCACTGAGTCATCTGGTCTGCTTATGGCACAGTTTATACGGTATACTCCCTTGACCAGTTCTAAGTCCTCACAAGCTTTGTCACCCAGTAGTGAATCAAGTCCTTCAGCCACAACAGAAAACATGAGATGATGCACTTTGTCTTTGACTGTCACTTTAAGTCTGCATACACCTAAGCTACCTATTTTCTGTCCATTATAGTCCATCAGTAGTACTGACTTTTTCTGTATTTTGGGCTTTTCTTTCATATTTTTAATGTCGCTCATACTGATTAAGTTTGCTTTTGCCCCAGTGTCCAGTTTTAATGTAACTAATGCTCCATTTATCTGCAGTGGGATCATCCATTTGTCCTCTTTTACTGCATTAACTTTATGTTCAGCATTGTCCATATCTCAGGGCTGCACATTTTCTGTATCATTTTTGACATTGTCACATGACACCATTCGTACAAAAAATGTCTCACTTAAATCAGTGTCCTCAATCACATTAACTCGTTGCGCTTTCTTTGTTTTTACTTTTGAAAAGCATTGTTTGGCAAAGTGATTCTTTCCATTACACTTTGTGCACATTTTTCCAAACGCTGGGCATTGTCTTAACTGGTGTTTGTAACCACAGCGTTTACAATTAAAAATGTCATCCTCCGATTGCTTTTCATTTCTGTTCTGCCCACGTTTCTTCCCCTTGTAGGACACAGCACCGACAGCAGCATTATCACTCATTACAATCGCATCATTATTGATTTCACTGAAAGTCTTCGCGTGCTTTTGAGCTAGCTCACTGGCTTGGCATATTTTCAAAGCAATTTCCAATGTTAGTTCGGTTTCTCTCAACAGACGTTCCCTGACTTTATTATCATGAATACCAAACACAATCTGGTCACGAATCATGGATGCTTTCAGCTCAGAGAAATTACATGTCTGTGCTTTCAGTTTCAGATCAGTTATAAAGCTATCAAAAGTTTCATTTTGTTGCTGTGTCCGAGAACAGAAGATGTACCTCTCATAGGTTTCATTCTTTTTGGGAGAACAATGTGTATCAAACTTCTTTAGCACATCGTCTAATTTTCCTCTGTTCTCCTCTGGATTAAATACAAATGTATTAAATACCTCTATCGCCTGTGGGCCTGCAACCATGAGCCGCAACGCTATTTTCCTTGCGTCTGGCTTCGTACCGTACCCGATGGCAGCAATGTAGAGTTCGAATTGTTGTTTAAATGTCTGCCAAATATAGTCGATATTTCCTGTGAGTTTCAAATGCTCTGGTGGCTTCAAATTCTCCATGTCGTGTTGCACAACATTCAGCAGATCTTACCAATCCTGGTACCATGTTATGTTCATTAATAACTAGTCATTTTTATTAAGAACAGCTAGCTTTTGCTAGACACTTTATTGAGCACATGTGGACTAGGTACAGTATCTGTAGAGGCATCCATCTTGACTGCTGCCTTGTGGGTAGCCTACTCTTATATACATACAGCACCACCTGGTGTACCATTCCAGAATGACAGGTTACTGATCATTACAATGCTAGGGTATTTGACAATTTGGAAGGATAGACAGAAAGGAAAGGGAGGTGGGGTGGCTTTGTTGGTAAAGGATGGGATCAGTGCAGTGGTGAGAAGTGATATTGACTCAGAAGATCAAGATGTAGAATCGGTTTGGGTGGAGATAAAAAATAATAAGAAAAATTCTCTGGTAGGCATAGTCTACAGGCCCCCGAACAGGAGCAATACTGTTGGACAGAGTATAAATCAACTAATAATGGAGGCCTGTAAAAAGGTGCGGTAATAATCATGGGTGATTTTAATCTCCATATTGATTGGGCAAATCAAATTGGCCATGGTAGCCTTGGGGAGGAGTTCATAGAATGTATCCGGGATCATTTCCTAGAACAGTATGTAATGGAACCAACCAGGGAGCAGTCTATCTTGGATCTGGTACTGTGCAATGAGACAGAATTAATAAATGATCTCATAGTAAAGGATCCTCTAGGAAAGAGTGAACATAACATGGTTGAATTTCAAACTCAGTTGGAGGGTGAGAAAGTTGTATCTCAAACCAGTGTCCTGATCTTAAACAAAGGCAATTACAATGGCATGAGGGCAGAACTGGCTAAAGTGGACTGGAAAAATTAATTAAAAGGTAAGACAGTTGAAATGCAGTGGTGGGCATTTAAGGAGATATTTCATAACTCTCAACAAAAATATATTCCAGTGAGAAAGAAATATTAAGAGAAGGGAGCACTATTCGTGGCTAACTAAGGAAGTAAAGGATGGTATCAAATTGAAAACGGAGGCATACAATGTTGCCAAGATTGGCGGGAGGCCAGAGGATTAGGAAATGTTTAAAAACCAGCAAAGGATGACTAAAAAAATAATAAAGAGAGAGAAGATGAATTATGAGAGTAAACTGGCAAGAAATAGTAAAACAGAAAGTAAGAGCTTCTACAGATATATAAAAAGGAAGAGAGTAGCTAAAGTAAATGTTGGTCCCTTAGAGGATGAGACAGGGGAATTAATAATGGGGAACGGGGAAATGGCAGAGACTCTGAACAAATATTTTGTATCTGTCTTCACAGTAGAAGACACTAACAACATCCCAATAATGGACACTCAAGGGGCCACAGGGGGGGGGGGAACTAATGACAATCACTATCACTAAGGAAAAAGTACTTGGTAAAATAATGGGACTAAAAGACAACATGTCCCCTGGACCAGATGGCCTGTATCCCAGGGTCTCAAAAGAAGTGGCCGCAGAGATAGTGGATGCATTGGTTGCAATATACCAACATTCCCTGGACTCTGGAGAGGTCCCAGTGGATTGGAAAACCGCAAATGTAACACCCCTATTTAAGAAAGGAGGGAGACAGAAAGCAGGAAACTATAGACCAGTTAGCCTAACATCTGTCATTGGGAAAATGCTGGAGTCCTTCATTAAGGAAGCAATAGCAGGGCATTTGGAAAATCATAATGCAGTCAAGCAGAGTCAGCATGATTTTATGAAAGGGAATTCATGTTTAACAAATTTGCTGGAGTTCTTTGAGGATGTAATGAGCAGGGTGGATAAGGGTGAGCCAGTGGATGTGGTGTATTTGGATTTCCAGAAGGCATTCGATAAGGTGCCACATAAAAGGTTACTGCATAAGATACGAACTCACGGAGTTGGTGGTAATATATTAGCATGGATAGAGAATTGGCTAACTAACAGAAAGCAGAGAGTCGGGATAATTGGATCATTTTCCAGTTGGCAAACGGTAACTAGTGGGGTGTCACAGGGATTGGTGCTGGGGCCTCAACTATTTACAATCTACCTTAATGACTTGGATGAAGGGACCGAGTATAAGGTAGCCAAGTTTGCAGAGGATATAAAGATGGGTGGGGAAGCAAGTTGTACAGAGGACTCAAAGCAGTTGCAAAGGGATATAAACAGGCTAAGTGAGTGGGCAAACAGAAACATAGAAACATAGAAGATAGGAGCAGGAGTAGGCCATTCGGCCCCTCGAGCCTGCTCCGCCATTTAATGAGATCATGGCTGATCATCCAAATTCAGTGCCCTGTGTCATGAATCTTACCATTCATGTAGAAATGACTCATGAGATAACACTGGGCGGCCAGCTGGTGGCGCCGTCCAGGGAAAGTATAAATACTCGGGCGTGGGCCCAGCTTGCTCAGGACGTTTTTGTAACCAGGAACTAGTGATGTAACTAGAACTCATGGTTGTGAAACAGTTGATTAAAGCCTTGTTTTATACTCAGACCAAGTGCTTAGTAGTTTTCTTACATCACCCTGTCCCTGCTTTCTCCCCATATCCCTTGATCCCTTTAGCGTTAAGAAATATATCTAACTCCTTCTTGAATATATTTAATGAATTGGCCTCAACTGCCTTCTGTGGTAGAGAATTCCACAGGTTCACCACTCTCTGGGTGAAGAAATTCCTCCTCATCTCTGTCCTAAATGGCTTATCCCTCATCTTTAGACTGTGACCCTGGTTCTGGACTCCCCCGCCATCGGGAACATCCTTCCTGCATCTAGTCTGTCTAATCCTGTTAGAATTTTATAAGTTTCATTCATCTAAAATCCAGCGAATATAAGCCCAATCGACCCAATCGCCCCTCATTCGTCATTCCTGCCATCCCAGGTATCAGTCTGGTGAATCTTTGCTGCACTCCCTCCATGACAAGAACATCCTTCCTCAGATAAGGTGACCAAAACTGCACACAATACTCAAGTTGTGGTCTCACCAAGGTCCTACACAACTGCAGCAAGACATCCTTGCTCCTGTACTCGAATCCTCTCGCTATGAAGACCAACATACCATTTGCCTTCTTAATCGTCTGCTGCACCTGCATGCTTACCTTCAGCGACTGGTGCACAAGGACACCCAGGTCTTGTTGCACTTCCCCTTCTCCCAATCTATTGCCGTTCAGATAATAATCTGCCTTCCTGTTTTTGCCACCATAGTGGATAACCTCGCATTTATCCACATTATACTGCATCTGCCATGCATCTGCCCAATCACTCAACCTGTCCAAATCATACTGGAGTTTCTCAGCATCCTCCTCACAGCATACATGCCCAGCCAGCTTTGTGTCATCTGCAAACTTGGAGATATTACATCTAGTTCCCTCGTCTAGATCATTAATATATATATTGGGAATAGCTGGGGTCCTAGCACCGATCCTTGCGGTACCCCACTAGTCACTGCCTGCCACTCGGAGAAAGACCCATTTATTCCAACTCTTTGCTTCCTGTCTGTCAACCAGTTCTCTATCCAAGTCAGTACCTTACACCCAATCCCATGTGCTTTAACTTTACATGCTAATCTCTTATGCGGGACCTTATCGAAAGTCTTCTGAAAGTCCAAATACACCACATCCACTGGTTCTCCCATATCAATTCTACCAGTTACATCCTCAAAAAATTCCAGTAGATTAGTCAAGCACGATTTACCTTTTATAAATCCATGTTGACTTTGTCCGATCCTGTCACTGTTTTCCAAGTGCTCTGCTATTACATCTTTTATAATGGACTCCAGCATTTTCCCCAGTACCTTTGTCAGGCTTACCGGTCTGTAATTCCCCGTTTTCTCTCTACCACCTTTTTTGAACAGTGGAGTTACATTAGCTACCCTCCAATCCATGGGAACTGTTCCAGAGTCTATAGAACTTTCGAAGATGAAGTAAAATGCCGGAAAGTGCGAGGTTATCCACTTCGGCAGGAAAAATAAAAAAAGTAAATTATTATTTAAATCAAGAGAGATTACAAAATGCTACAGTTCAGAGGGACCTGGGGGTCATTGTGCATAAAACACATGTTAGCATGCAGGTGCAGCAAGTAATCAAAAAGGCAAATGGAAAGTTACATAGAAGATAGGAGCAGGAGTAGGCCATTCGGCCCCTCGAGCCTGCTCCGCCATTCAATGTGATCATGGCTGATCATCCAAATTCAGTACCCTGTCCCTGCTTTCTCCCCATATCCCTTGATCCCTTTAGCCTTAAGAAATATATCCAACTCCTTCTTGAATATATTTAATGAATTGGCCTCTACTGCCTTCTGTGGTAGAGAATTCCACAGGTTCACCACTCTCTGGGTGAAGAAATTCCTCCTCATTTCTGTCCTAAATGGCTTACCCCATATCCTTAGAGTGTGACCCCTGGTTCTGGACTCCCCGACCATCGGGAACATCCTTCCTGCATCTAGTCTGTCCAGTCCTGTCAGAATTTTATAAGTTTCAATGAGATCCCCTCTCATTCTTCTAAACTCCGGCGAGTATAAGCCCAATCGACCCAATCTCTCCTCATACGTCATTCCTGCCATCCCAGGTATCAACCTGGTGAATTTTCGCTGAACTCCTTCCATGGCAAGAGTATCCTTCCTCAGATAAGGCGACCAAAACTGCACACAATACTCAAGATGTGGTCTCACCAAGGCCCTGTACAACTGCAGCAAGACATCCTTGTTCCTGTACTCAAACCCTCTCGCTACGAAGGCCAACATACCATTTCCCTTCTTAACTGCCTGCTGCACCTGCATGCTTACCTTCAGCGACTGGTGCACAAGGACACCCAGATCTCATTGCACTTCCCCTTCTCCCAATCTATTGCCATTTAGATAATAATCTGCCTTCCTGTTTTTGACATCAAAGTGGATAACCTCGCATTTATCCACGTTATATTGCATCTGCCATGCTTCTGCCCAATCACCTAACCTGTCCAAATCATCCTGGAGTTTCTCGGCACCCCCCTCACAGCACACACGCCCACCCAGCTTTGTGTCGTCTGCCAACTTGGAGATATTACATCTAGTTCCCTTGTCTAGATTATTAATATATATTGTGAATAGCTGGGATCCAAGGACCGATCCCTGCGGTACCCCACTAGTCACTGCCTGCCACTCGGAGAAAGACCTGTTTATTCCAACTCTTTGCTTTCTGTCTGCCAACCAGTTCTCTATCCAAGTCAATACCTTGCCCCCAATCCCATGTGCCTTAACTTTACACGCTAATCTCTTATGCGGGACCTTATCGAAAGCCTTTTGAAAGTCCAAATACACCACATCCACTGGTTCTCCCTTATCTATTTTACCAGTTACATCCTCAAAAAATTCCAGTAGATTAGTCAAGCACGATTTACCTTTTATAAATCCATGTTGACTTTGTCCGATCCTGTCACTGTTTTCCAAGTGCTCTGCTATTACATCTTTTATAATGGACTCTAGCATTTTCCCCACTACCAATGTCAGGCTTACCGGTCTGTAATTCCCCGTTTTCTCTCTACCACCTTTTTTGAACAGTGGGGTAACATTAGCTACCCTCCAATCCATGGGTACTGTTCCAGATTCCATCGAATGTTGGAAGATGATCAGCAATGCATCTACTATTTCTAGGGCCACTTCCTTAAGTACCCTAGGATGTAGATTATCAGGCCCTGGAGATTTATCGGCCTTCAATCCCGTCAATATCCCTAACACCATTTCCCTACAAATACTGATTTCTTTCAGTTCCTCCCTTTCATCAGACCCTATGTTCCCGACATCTCTGGGAGGTTATTTGTGTCCTCCTTTGTGAAGACAGAACCAAAATATGTATTTAATTGGTCTGCCATTTCTTTGTTCCCCATTATAAATTCCCCTGATTCTGACTGCAAGGGACCTACACTTGACTTCACCAATTCTTTTCTCTTCACATATCTATAAAAGCTTTTACAGTCAGTTTTTATGTTCCCTGAAAGCTTACTCTCATATTCTATTTTCCCCTTCTTAATTAATCCCTTTGTCCTCCTTTGTTGAATCCTAAACTGCTCCCAATCCTCAGGTTTACTGCTTTTTCTGGCCAATTTACATGTCCTCTCCTTGGATCTTATGCTATCCCTAATTTCCCTTGTTAGCCACGGCTGAGTCACCTTTTTTGTTTTATTTTTATGCCAAACTGGGATGAACAAATTCTGCAGTTCATCCATGCGATCTTTGAATGTTTGCCATTGCCTATCCACCGTCAACCCTTTGAGTGACATTCCCATATCAATCCTACCCAACTCGTGCCTCATACCATCGTAGTTTCCTTTATTTAAATTCAGGACCCTAGTCTCTGAGTCAACTACTTCACTCTCCATCTTAATGAAGAATTCTATCATATTATGATCGCTCCGACCCAAGGGGCCTTGTACAACAAGATTGCTAATTAATCCTTTCTCATTACATCATACCCAGTCTAAGATGGCCTGATCTCTGGTTGGTTCCTCAACCATCCAGTAAACACTCCAGGAATTCCTCCTCCACAGTATTGTTACTAATTTGGTTAGCCCAATCTATATCTAGATTAAAGTCACCCATGATGACTGCTGTGCCCTTATTGCACGCTTCTCTAATTTCTCTTTTAATGCCATCCCCAACCTCCGCCTTACTGTTTGGAGGTCTATATACCACTCCCACTAACGTTTTCTGCCCCTTGGTATTTCTCAGTTCTACCCATACAAATTCCATATCATCAGAGCTAATATCCTTCCTTACAATTGTTGGTCTTTATTGCGAGGGGGTTGGAGTATAAAAGCAGGGAAGTCCTGCTACAACTGTACAGGGTATTCGTGAGACCACACCTTGAGTGCTGCATACAGTTTTGGTCTCCTTATTTAAGGCAGGATATACTTGCATTGGAGGCAGTTCAGAGATGATTCACACGGTTGATTCCTGAGATGATTCACTAGGTTAATTCCAGAGATGAGGGGGTTGACTTATGAGGAAAGCTTGAGCAGTTTGGGCCTATACTCATTGGAATTTAGAAGGATGAGAGGTGATCTTATGGAAACATATAAGATACTCTGGGGGCTTGACAAGGTAGATGCAGAGAGGATGTTTCCTCTCGTGAGGAAATCTAGAACTCGGGGGCACAGTTTCAGAATAAAGGGTCGCCCTTTTAGAACTGAGATGAGGAGGAATTTCTTCCCTCAGAGGGTCGTAAATCTGTTGGATTCTCTGCCTCCGAGAGCTGTGTAGGCTGGGTCATTAAATACATTTAAGGTGGGACATATGTCAATGCAAACTCTTAAAGACCTTCTGACAAGGGATGGTGGGAAACTTTAAAGCGTTGTAGATGCATATGGGGTTAAAATTTGTTGCAGTCTTTAAAATGTTTGTAAGTATTTGAAATGCATATTTCAGCTTTTTCAAAGGCTACTTGGATCAGAAAAGTAGCTGGAAATACACAGTGGCCGGTAAAATAAATGAGGAGGCAGAAATGTGGGCTAGTGATGGAGCAGGTTGAACCTTTGAATGCCTTGTTTGATGGTTGGCAAAGGGAGGTGCTGCAGCATGAGGTGGGTGTAGAATTGCCAACTCTGGTTTGAGGTATTCATGGAGGTTTGATCATGTGAAATCTGATCATGTGACATCATGTCTGATCATGGCCCGCAGTTTGCAAATGTTATTACATTTCCCTTAAAATTAAAATCATTAGTGACTTGTTTACAGCCACTTAACTATGCTTTGTTCCCAGCTTTTTGCATTTGACGGGTTGCCCACCAGTTTCCCGCTGTGCCTAGCCCTCGTCAGTGAAGCTGAGGCAGGTGGTCACTTGCCATTGATTCAGCGGATGGGTTGACAGTTTCAAATGTCACGTCAAAGCTCCCAGCTGATTGAGAAATATTCCCTTAGCTACTAGCTTCTCTAAACAGCATTTCCACTACAGATTCAGAATGCTGCAAGTCTTTACACACGTCTCCATCCAGTCTGACCTCATTACCTCTCCTACCATTGACAAATCGCTTCTGTCATCTCTACTTCACCTGCCATCTATTCCATCAGCATCGGTGCACTTTATACTCTCTTACCTTGGTCCTCAGATTCCCACCATGATCAGCCCAAACACCAGCACATCAACAGCACCGGGCACACCAGCAGCACCACCAACGGCACCAACCTTCACCGCAATCATCTGATGCTATACAGGACAGGGGGCATCAGCACCTGACCACATTGCTGCCCGGGAGGCCAGGGATGGCCTCACCATAACCAAATTTACTTCACTTGAAACTACACCCTGGCTGCCACATGATGTGCCAGATTGGCACCATAGAGTCATAGAGTTATACAGCACAGAAAGAGGCCTTTCGGCCCAGCGTGTCTGCACTGGCCATCAAGCCCTGTCTATTCTAATCCCATTTTCCAGCACTTGGTCTGTAGCCTTGTATGCTATGGCGTTTCAAGTGCTCATCTAAATGCTTCTTGAATGTTGTGAGGGTTCCTGCCTCTACCACCCTTTCAGGCAGTGAGTTCCAGATTCCAAGCACCCTCTGGGTGAAAAAGGTTTTCCTCAAATCCCCTCTAAACCTCCTGCCCCTTACCTTGAAACTATGCCCCCTGGTTATTGACCCCTCTACTAAGGGGAAAAGTTCCTTTCTATCTATCCTATCTATGCCCCTCATAATTTTGTACACCTCAATCAGGTCCCCCCTCAGCCTTCTCTGCTCTAAGGAAAACAACCCCAGCCTGTCCAGCCTCTCTTCATAGCTGAAGCGCTCCAGCCCAGGTAGCATCCTGGTGAATCTCCTCTGCACCCTCTCCAATGCAATCACATCCCTCCTATAGTGTGTGTCATGAATCTTACCATTCATGTAGAAATGACTCATGAGATAACACTGGGCGGCCAGCTAGTGGCGCCATCCAAGGAAAGTATAAATACTCGGGCGTGTGCCCAGCTTGCTCAGGCCGTTTTTGGTAACCAGGAACTAGTGATGTAACTAGAAACACATGGTTGTGAAACAGCTGATTAAAGCCTTGTTTTATACTCAAACCAAGTGCTTAGTAGTTTTCCATGGGAACAGTCAGCTACGACTTCAAATGTAGAAGGGAAATCTGACGTAGTAATCAAGCCATCATGGACAAACTACTCAGACCCGCCTGTCTTGACCTGGACCTGAATTCACCTACAACTGCTAAGGTATGGAAATACTGGTATCATACCTTCAGCAACTTCCTCAGGGTGTGTAGTGAAAATGTTCCTGATAAATTAGAGATACTTGCCAATTATGTATCTCCTCATGTGTTTGACTATATTGAAGACTGTGTAGACTATGACTCTACTGTCCTAATATTACAGCGACTATATGTTAAGGCCACAAACAAAATTTTTGCTCGGCATCTACTGGTCACAACTCGACAACAACCTGGGGAATCACTTGACGAATTCCTTCAAAAGCTTCGCAGGCTCAGCAAGGATTGTAATCTTAAAGCTGTCACAGCTGAGCAATACCAGGAGGAGTTAATTCGTGATTCTTTTATTAACGGAATTGCGTCTCCCTTCATATGCCAGCGCCTGATGGAGAATAAAACCCTCGAGTTATAGGCTGCCTATGACCAGGCATGTTCTCTGGACTTAGCAAAGAGGAATGCAGATACCTATCTTTTACCACGTGCACGGGCTGCTGCTATCACTTTTAGTGACTCCTTCGATAGGCCTCGGGCGGAAGCCCTCACTGATGATGACTCTAATCTAGCTGATGACAACCCTACCCTGGAAGCCTTCACTGCTGATGACCCTGCCCTAGCGGCATCTTGGCAATCTGGAAGGAAGTGTTTCTTCTGTGGAGGTGCATTCCACTATAGGAAATTTTGTCCTGCTCGTAACGCAACCTGCAATCATTGCAGTAAGAAAGGTCACTTTTCTAAGGTATGCCAGTCAAGAGCCTCTGTTAGTAAGAAAGGCCACTTTTCTAATTTATACCGGTCGAGAGCCCCTGTTAGTTTTGCAGCTACTATCTATAAAACTGCTCCTCCCCCAAGAGCCACTACAAAGGTTACAGTTGCTATCTATAAAACTGCTCATCCCCCAAGAACCACTACTAAGGTTACAGCTGTCAAGGGTAAAACTGCTCCTCCTCCCATCACAGCTGTTTTTCCCCAAAGTCTGTCCCATGCAGCCACAAAGGTTTCGGTAAATGGACAAATTTTGAGTGCACTAATTGACTCATACAGCTCTGACAGCTTCATTAGTGACCGAGCTGTCAGTAAGTCAAAACTGCATATTTAACCCTCGGACAGGGAAATTGCAATGGCTCTGACAACACTGACCACCAACTCTTCCGGCTTTTGTCTTGTCGACCTTATTCTCAATGGCCACACTTATTTCTCCACCCGGGTCGGGGTGCTCAAAATCCTATGCAGTGATGTGCTCCTGGGACAGGATTTCCAGAAACAACACAAAAGACTCACTTTCAAGTTTGGAGGGTCAAAGCCGGAGCTTAGTATTTCCAAAGTACCGTTTTGTGCGCTTTCGGCGGCTTCACTCGACGAGCCCTCCTTGTTTGCCAATCTTTCCCCCTGATGTAAGCCCATAGTCACTAAATCACGATGTTTCAGCCAAGATGATCTATCCTTTATCGAGGCAGAGATCTCTCGCCTTCTAGCTGACGGTATCATTGAGCCATATTCATCTCCCTGGCAGGCTCAAGTCGTCGTTAAAAATCCTCTGAAGCAACACAAGAAACGTCTTTGCATCGATTACTCGCAAACTATTAACCAGTATACCGACCTGGAAAGTGTGAGGTTATGCACTTTGGCAGGAAAAATCGTAGAGCAAGTTATTATCTTAATGGCAAGAAACTGGAAAGTACTGTAGTACAAAGGGATCTGGGGGTCCTGGTGCACGAATCTCAAAAAGTTAGTATGCAGGTGCAGCAAGTGATCAAGAAGGCCAATGGAATGTTGGCTTTTATTGCTAGGGGGATGGAATATAAAAACAGGGAGGTATTGCTGCAGTTGTACAAGGTATTGGTGAGACCGCACCTGGAATACTGCATACAGTTTTGGTGTCCATACTTAAGAAAAGACATACTTGCTCTCGAGTCAGTACAAAGAAGGTTCACTCGGTTAATCCCGGGGATGAGGGGGTGGTCATATGAGGAGAGGTTGAGTAGATTGGGACTCTACTCATTGGAGTTCAGAAGAATGAGAGGCGATCTTATTGAAACATATAAGATTGTGAAGGGGCTTGATCGGGTGGATGCGGTGAGGATGTTCCCAATGATGGGTGAAACTAGAACTAGGGGGCATAATCTTAAAATAAGGGGCTGCTCTTTCAAAACTGAGATGAGGAGAAACTTCTTCACTCAGAGGGTGGAATTTGCTGCCCCAGAAAGCTGTGGAAGCTACATCATTAAATAAATTTAAAACAGAAATAGATAGTTTCCTAGAAGTAAAGGGAATTAAGGGTTATGGGGAGCGGGCAGGAAATTGGACATGAGTCTAGGTTTGGAATGGTCATGGCCCTGTGGGTAGTGGAGTGGGCCCAGGGGCCGTGTAGCCTGGTTCTGCTCCTACTGTGTTCTAATTCTGTGTTAGATTTCAGGAGATGGTTTTATTCCTGTTCCTGGCTGGGGTGGAGATCGCCTTTACAGAAGGTAAGTACTGTAGAAAATATAGGGACAGAGTGATCTCCTGGAAGAATTTCGATCGCCTAGATGGGTCGGAGAGGAATTTCCCAGATTTTTTTCTCCCAAATTGGCCATTGGGTCTTTATCTGGTTTTTCGCCTCTCCCGGGAGATCACATGGGTTCGGGTGGATGCACAGTGATAGAAGATTTGAGGTTAGGATCAGATCAGCCATGATCTTATTGAATGGTGGAGCAGGCTCGAGGGGCCGATTGGCCTACTCCTGTTCCTATTTCTTATGTTCTTATGTTCTTATGGATGCCTACCCACTACCACGCATCGACGACATAGTCAATAGCCTTGCCAACTACAAAGTATTTTCAACTTTTGACTTAAAGAGCGCGTACCATCAAGTACCGTTAAAAGACTCTGACAAAAAGTATACGGCCTTTGAGGCCAATGGTCGGCTTTACCAGTTTTGTCACCTTCCATTTGCGGTCACTAATGGGTTGGCCATCTTTCAACGGGCAATGGATAGCCTAGTCAAACAGGAGAACTTAACGGACACTTTTCCATATCTGGATAATATCACCATTGCTGGTCATGACCAGAAGGAGCATGATGCCAAACTCCAGAAATTTTTTGACATTCTCCGTCGTCGCAACTTAACCTTAAATGAGTCCAAATCTGTGAAATCAGTACCATCAGTCAACATCCTTGGCTATTGGGTGGGCAATGGTGTCATCAAACCGGATGTGGAGCGACTTCGTCCTCTTCAGGAGCTCCCTCCCCCTACGAATCTCAGCTCTCTTCGTCGGGTACTCGGCATGTTTGCCTATTATGCGAAGTGGATACACCACTTGTCCGACAAGGTCCAGCCCCTGCTTCATGCAAAGTCATTTCCGTTGGAGGCAACGGCTATTTCAGCTTTCAACCTCCTCAAGCGACAACTGGAAAAAGCCAAGCTTCGTTCCATTGATGAAAATCTCCCTTTCGTGGTCGAGTGCAATGCATCAGAGGTGGCGATCTCGGCTACCTTGAATCATACCTGGGATGGCAGGAATGACGTATGAGGAAAGATTGGGTCGATTGGGCTTGTACTCGCTGGAGTTTAGAAGAATGAGAGGGGATCTCATCGAAACTTATAAAATTCTAACAGGACTGGACAGACTAGATGCTGGAAGGATGTTCCCGATGGTCGGGGAGTCCAGAACCAGGGGTCACAGTCTAGGGATAGGGGGTAAGCCATTTAGGACAGAGATGAGGAGGAATTTCTTCACCCAGAGAGTGGCGAACCTGTGAAATTCTCTACCACAGAAGGCAGTAGAGGCCATTTCATTAAATATATTCAAGAAGGAGTTGGATATATTTCTTAAGGCTAGGAGGATCAAGGGATATCGAGAGAAGGCAGGAACAGGGTACTGAATTTGGACGATCAGCCATGATCTCATTGAACGGCGGAGCAGGCTCGAGGGGCCGACTGGCCTACTCCTGCTCCTATCTTCTATGTTTCTATGTTTCTATCAAGGTGGCCGACCCATTACATTTCTGTCCAGAACTTTGCAGGGTAGCGAGCTCCATTATCCTCCTGTCGAAAAGGAGGCTATGGCTATCATCGAAGCAGTACATAAATGCAGTCATTTTCTCGCTCGTCACTATTTCATGCTTATAACTGATCAGCGCTCCGTGGCCTTTATGCTGGATAACCGGAAATGCACTAAGATCAAGAAGAACAACATACAGCTCTGGAGGATGGAATTGGCCGCCTTTGGCTACACCATACATTATCGACCCGGCAAAGAGAATGTAGCCCCGGATACCCTCACGCGTGCATTCTGCTCTTCTATGTCAGTGTCGATTCTTGTGGATCTTCATATTGACTTATGCCATCCTGGCGTTACCCGTATGTTGCACTTTGTGCGATCTAAAAATCTCCCATTTTCTATGGACGACGTGAAAAGTACATGTTCCACTTGTAGAATTTGCGCGGAATTAAAACCGCAATTCTTCCGTCCGTCGGATGGCTCGCTCAGACACGCTATACAGCCTATGCATTGATTCAGCATTGACTTTAAAGGGCCATTGCCTTCCCCAACGTGAAACACCTACTTGCTTACTATGGTGGACGAATATTCACGCTTTTCCTTTGCTTTCCCCTGTCCCAAAATGCTTACTTCCACAGTGATCAAATGCCTCGATCAGGTCTTTTCCCTTTGCGGTACGGCCAATTTCATCCACTCTGATCGGGTCCCTCCTTCATGTCAAGCGAACTCAAAAGTTATCTTTCCCAACAGGGAATCGCCACAAATAAAACTACACCGTATCATCCCATAGGTAACGGACAGGTTGAGAGTTACAACGGTATCATTTTGAACGCTGTTCATCTTGCACTGAGGTCACGCAACCTACCAGACCAGCAGTGGGAAACTGTGCTCCCTGACGTGTTGCATTCCATCAGGTCTCTTCTTTCTATGCCCATCAACGTTACTCCTCATGAACGATTCTTCGGGATCCAGCGTCGCTCCACTCATGGGACATCCCTACCATCATGGTTGGCAGCTCCTGACCCCGTGCTGCTCCAAAGATTCGTTTGATCTTCCAAGAATGATCCCCTCGTCGACGAGTTGGAACTAACAGACGTTAATCCTACATACGCGCACGTGCGGTACCCTGGTGGCCGGGAGTCCACCGTTTCACTCCGAGATCTGGCTCCCTGTCCAACCGGTCCCACGGACCCCACCGATAGAGGGATCCATAGTAATGATGCCGACATTCTGTGCTTCTTTGAGGATGACGCCCTACCTGGGACATCAAGGGATCTGCCGGCTACTCCGCCGAATCAACACGGGGAGCAGAGCACTCCCCACAGGATGGCCACCCGAAGCCAGGACGCCAGACCATCACCAGCTACCAAGCAAGATGAAGCCAGCTCTGTGCCTGTGGGGACCCGCACCCGGATTCACGATCTCCCCAGTCCCCCTCAGATCGATCAAGGCGACACGGGCCCTGTCAACCTACCTGTACGAACCAAGCAACCCAGGGACCAAGACACGGTCCGAGGAGACGTGCCTTCCGGCCACAAACAGAAATCGAAACGACTGCGGCTCTTCGTGGTCCATTATATCCGCTAAAAGGAAGTCGTCGGACTTCCAAATCTTTCAGGCGGGAAGAATGTCATCAATCTTACCATTCATGTAGAAATGACTCATGAGATAACGCTGGGCGGCCAGCTGGTGGCGCCATCCAAGGAAAGTATAAATACTCGGGTGTGGGCCCAGCTTGCTCAGGATGTTTTTGGTAACCAGGAACTAGTGATGTAACTAGAAACTCATGGTTGTGAAACAGTTGATTAAAGTATTGTTTTATACTCAAACCAAGTGCTTAGTAGCTTTCTTCCATCAGTGTGGTGACCAGAACTGCACACAATATTCCAGCTGTGGCCTAACTAGGGTTTTGTACAGCTCCATCATAATCTCCCTGCTCTTATATTCTATGGCTCGACTAATGAAGGCAAGTATCCTATATGCCTTTTTAACCATCTTATCTACCTGTCCTGCTGCCTTCAGGGATCTATGTACATGCACACCAAGGTCCCTCTGATCCTCTGTCCTTCCTAGGATCCTACCATTCATTGTCTATTCCCTTGCCTTGTTAGTCCTCCCAAAATGCATCACCTCACACTTTACAGGGTTAAATTCCATTTGCCACTGTTCTGCCCATCTGACCATCCCGTCTATATCGTCCTGTAGTCTGAGGTTTCCCTACTCGCTATTTATCAATCCACCAATTTTCGTGTCATCTGTGAACGTACTGATCATACCTCCTACATTCATATCTAAACCATTAATGTACACTACAAACAGCAAAGGACCCGGCACCGATCCCTGTGGTACACCACTGGACACAGGCTTCCAGTCACAAAAACAACCTTTGACCATCACCCTCTGCCTCCGGCCACTAAGCCAATTTTGATCCAATGTGCCAAATTGCCCTGGATCCCATGGGCTCTTACCTTCTTGACCAGCCTCCCATGTGGGACTTTGTCAAAAGCCTTACTGAAGTCCATGTAGACTACATCAACTGCATTACCCTCATCCACACACCTAGTCACCCCCTCGAAAAATTCAATCAAATTGGTCAGACATGATCTCCCCCTGACAAAGCCATGCTGACTATCCCTGATTAATCCCTGCCTCTCCAAGTGGAGACTAATTCTGTCCCTCAGAATTTTTTCCAATAATTTCCCTACCACTGATGTTAGGCTCACTGGCCTGTAATTCCCTGGTTTATCCCTACTACCCTTCTTGAACAATGGTACTATGTTAGCTGTCCTCCAGTCCTCTGGCACCTCCCCTGTGGCCAGAGAAGTTCTGAAAATTTGTGTCAGAGACCCTGCAATCTCCTTCCTTGCCTCACACAGCAGCCTGGGATACATCCCGTCTGGGTCTGGGGATGTAGCCACTCCGGCTCTACACACAGATTGCCACTTTGGCCCCTAATGGGTCCTACTCTTTCCCTGGTTATCCTCTTGCCCTTAATATACTTATAAAACACCTTGGGATTTTCCTTTATTTTGCCCGCCAGTGTTTTTTCATGCCCCCTCTTTGCTCTCCTAATTTCTTTTTTAAGTACCCCCTGCACTTTCTATACTCCTCTAGGGCTTCCACTGTGTTTAGTCCTTTGTATCTGCCAAAAGCCACCCTTTTTTTCCTAATCCATTCTTATATATCCCTTGACATCCACAGTTCCCTGGATTTGTTGGTCCCACCCTTGACCTTTACGGGAACATGTTGGCGTTGTACTCTCTCTATTTCCTTCCTGAGAGACTCCTATTGCTCTGATGTGGATTTTCCTACAAGTAGCTGATCCCAGTCCATTTTGGCCAGATCCTGCCTTATCATATTAAAATTATTCTTCCCCCAATTTAGAACCTTTATTTCCAGTCCAACTTTGTCCTTTTCCATCACCGAAATGCTCTCCTACTGACACATCAACCACTTGCCCGGCTACATTCCCTAGAATTAAGTCCAGCATTGCCCCCTCTCTTGTAGGACTTTCTACATGCTGGCTCAAAAAGCTCTCCTGGATGCACTTTCAGAATTCTGCACCCTCAAAGCCTTTCACACTCTGACTATCCCAGTTAATATTGGGGAAGTTGAAATCCCCTACTATTATTACCCTATTATTTCTACATTTCTCTGAGATTTGCCTACATATTTGTTCCTCTATCTCCCCCTGACTGTTTGGGGGCCTATAGTACACTCCCAGCAAAGTGCTTGCCCCCTTTTTGTTTTTAAGTTCTACCCATATGCCCTCATTAGAGGAACCTGCTAAGATATCATCTCTCCTTACAGCAGTAATTGACTCCTTGATTAATATTGCGACATCCCCTCCTCTTTTACAGCCTCCTCTGTCTCGCCTGAAGCTTCTATACCCCGGAATACTGAGCTGCCAGTCCTGCTCCTCCCTCAACCATGTCTCTGTGATAGCAACAATATCATACTCCCATGTGTCCATCAACACCTTCAATTGATCTGCCTTACTCGCAAGACTCCTTGCATTAAAATAAATGCCATCCAGCTTTGCCATACTCCCTTGTGCTATTACATATTTGCTCTGCCTTCCAGGCTGACTTGTTTTTTCCTCTATATTTGGCTGTGCATCACCCCCTACTATAGCTCTACTCTGTATCCCATCCCCCTGCCAAGTTAATGTAAACCCCCCCAATAGTACTAGCAAACCTCCTTGCAAGGATGTTAGTCCTGTTCCGGTTCAGGTGCAACCTGTCCGACTTGTACAGATCCCATTTTCCCCAGAAGCAAACCCAGTGATCCAGGAAACTAAAGCCCTCCCTCCTGCACCAACTCTTTTGCCATGCATTTATCTGCTCTATCCTTCTATTCCTATACTCACTAGCATGTGGCACTGGAAGTAATCCAGAGATTACAACCTTTGAGGTCCTGCTTTTTAAATAGCTACCTAGCTCCCTAAATTCTCGTTGCAGGACCTCATCCCTCTTTCTACCCATGTCGTTGGTACCAATGTGAACCACAACCTCTGACTGTTCGCCCTCCCCCTTCAGAATGCACTGCAGCCATTCAGTGACATCCTTGACCCATAGAAACATAGAAACATAGAAGATAGGAGCAGGAGTAGGCCATTCGGCCCCTTGAGCCTGCTCCGCCATTCAATGCGATCATGGCTGATCATCCAAATTCAGTACCCGGTCCCTGCTTTCTCCCCATATCCCTTGATCCCTTTAGCCTTAAGAAATATATCCAACTCCTTCTTGAATATATTTACGGCTGAAAATTCAGTAGCCTTAGCGCCTCATTTGAGGCGCTAGAGGGCCTTGCGCCGGAGTTATGGCCAGTAGTGAAATTCCCTGGGGCCCTAAATCGGCGTTGCTCCGGTAGCGCTGCGCCGGCACCGATGACGTCATCGGTGTGCGCAGCGTCCCGGTTGCCGTGGTAACCCGCCCGAACTCCGAAATTGAGTTGCGGCCGCCTCGCCCGTGGCAGCCGCAACCAGCGTTTTGTCAGAGGTGCCTTACTGCAGTTAGCGCCGGCGCATTAAAGGCCCCGCGGCGGCCGGCCACTTTCCCACCAGCCGCCTGCCCGCAGCTCCCTCCCCGGACTTCTCTCCCCCCACCCCCCGGAACAGATGCAAGCCCGGCACTTGTCCGAGGTGCCGGGCTCATTTTTAAGCAGATTTGCGCGGGCCGCGGCCGGGTGCAGGCAGCTCCTCCTTAACGGAAGGAGGAGGCCTGCACTTCCCCAGCCTGCCGCACCGCATCGGGTGCCGCAGCGCCGGAATTGCGGCGCGAAACGGCAGTTAGCGTCCTTTTCCAGGCGCTAAGACCCTTCAGTAGCGCCGGCAGCCGTTTGGGCGCGGCGCCACTGAATTTTTGGCGCGCGCAGGGGACTTAGCGCCGGCACTAATTTCCGGCGCTAAAGCCCTGGCTAAGCCAAAACCCAATTTCTAGGCCTTAATGTATTGGCCTCTGCTGCCTTCTGTGGTAGAGAATTCCACAGGTTCACCACTCTCTGGGTGAAGAAATTCCTCCTCATTTCTGTCCTAAATGGCCTACCCCTTATCCTTAGACTGTGACCCCTGGTTCTGGACTCCCCGACCATTGGGAACATCCTTCCAGCATCTAGTCTGTCCAGTCCTGTCAGAATTTTATAAGTTTCAATGAGATCCCCTCTCATTCTTCTAAACTCCAGCGAGTACAAGTCCAATCGACCCAATCTCTCCTTATGCGTCATTCCTGCCATCCCAGGTATCAGCCTGGTGAATCTTCACTGAACTCCTTCCATGGCAAGAACATCCTTCCTCAGATAAGGTGACCAAAACTGCACACAATACTCAAGATGTGGTCTCACCAAGGCCCTGTATAACTGCAGCAAGACATCCTTGTTTGCTCCCTGGCACCAGGGAGGCAACATACCATCCTGGATTCACGTCTGCGGCCACAGAAATGTCTATCTGTTCCCCTTATGATAGAATCCCTTATCGCTATTGTTCTCCTACTCTTTTTCCTCCCCTCCTGTGCAGCTGAGCCACTCGTAGTGCCACGGACTTGGCTCTTGCTGCATTCCCCTGAGAAACCTTCTCCCCCAGCAGTATCCAAAATGGAAAATCTGTTGGAGAGGGAGATGGGCCCAGGGGACTCCTGCAATACCTTCCTAGTTCTTTTACTCTGTCTGACGGTCACCCATTTCCTATCTGCCTGTGTACTCTTCACCTGCGGTGTGACCACATCGTTAAACGTGCTAGCCACGAAGATCTCAGCTTCGCGGATGCTCTACAGTGACTCCAGCCGCAGCTCCAGCTCCGAAACGCGGATTTCGAGTAGCTTCAGCTGGAGACACTTCCTGCACGTGTTCGCCCTGGACACCCAAAGTGTCCCTGACTTCCCACATAGCCCAAGAGGAGCACTCCACACAGCCGAGCTGCCCTGCCATGTCCTACCCTTAATTTACCCCCTTTACTTCCTTTGAATTAAAGGCCTAGAAATTCACTTTGGGGCGGCCAGCTCGCTCGCGCCCAAAAGTTAGCGCTGGGCGGGGAGCCATTAGCGATCGTCAGATATTCAGTGTTTGCGCCCCAATTCGGAACTGGGCGCTATACCAGGGTGTGCCCGCCTCCGCTTGGGGCGCTGACACTGAATTTCAGCGCTCTTGGCGCCGCTGCGCCAGCCGCTGCGGAGCGGCAGGCTGCGGTACTGCAGGCCTCTTCCTTCTCTTAAGGGGGAGCTGCCTGCAACAGGGAGATCGCCACTGGAGAGTGCCGGCAAATGAGCCCGGCACCACAGAGAAGTGCCGGGTTCGCGGAAAGCAGCCGGCAATGCCGCGGGGGGGGCGGGTGGAGGAGGCCGGGGAAGGAGGTGCGGGCAGGCGGCCGCCGAAAAAGCGGCCGGCCGCACCTTCCCCTTTAAAGCGCCCCACTAAGGCTACAGCATGGCCCCGTTTTCTGGTCACTGTTTGCGGCCGCTTCGGAGGAGGCGGCCGCTACTAAATATGGGGATCGGGCCGGTTTCGGGGCGGACCGGGGCACTGCGCACACCGATGACGTCATCGGTGCCGGCGCAGCGCTAACGGCTACCGCCGCCAATACCGCTGCGCTGAATATCAGCGCAAACTCATTTTTGGCGCAGAAGCCCTCTTTAGGCGGTAACTGGCCGCAAAGCTGGCAGCGCCTTAATGAATTTCTAGGCCAAAGGATATTAAATACACTAGGGACCTTACTTCCTTTTAATCACTACTTTGTGGCAGAACCACTGAATTACTCTGGCTAACTGTATATAATTCTCTTTAATGATGTTCTAACACCAGCCTAAACCTGTACCATTGTGTTAGGCATTACTGTGTTTTGTATATAGAGTTTGCATGTACAGGGCGTGGCCCATTTAAAAGCGCGGGAAAACGCGATGACGTCAGGTCGCAAACCACAGGGCTTCCCAGGCAGTCCTCGTGGCATCTCCATTGAGTAAAGACCTGTTTAATTGTTCTCTTGTGTCGATCTCCGTTATTCGTTGGAATTCGTTATTTCCAACATTGGTGACCCCGTTTTTGTGAACGTTTTCACAAAAGAAGAGCACAGCATGGAAGCAAACGCCATTTCGCTAAAGCTACCGCAGTTCTGGGAGCAGCAAGCGCCCTCCTGGTTTATTCAGGTCGAGGCCCAGTTCGCCCTGAGGAACATCGATGCGGATCAGACCAGCTCTACCGCCTCTCGGATCGTCAGCCTCCTCGAAAACCCCCCAACGGAGCGCAAGTATGAAACCCTCAAAGCACGGTTACTGCAGGTTTTCGGGCTCACAAAATCGGAGCGCGCCCGTCGACTACTCGCTATGCCCGGGCTCGGGGACTCCAAGCCTTCAGAGTTGATGAGCCAAATGCTCACACTCCTGGGCTCAGAACGGGAATGTTTCCTATTCCGCAAGATTTTCCTCAGCCAACTGCCTGAACAGGTACAAGCTGCCTTGGCCAGATCTGAAACTGAAGACTGCGCAACACTCGCTGCGGAGGCTGACAAAATTTTTGCTGTAACTCGGCAGCACTTCGGCGCCACGAGGCACCCATCCCCCGCGGATGCCACCCCAGCTCTTCAGCCTGCTGGGCTGTGTTTCTACCACGCGCAGTTCGGCGCGAAGGCGAAGCGTTGCCGCCCTCCCTGCAGTTTCCCCCCAAAAAACAACAACGACTAACACTGCGACCACCGAGGAACAGGTCTAATGGGCACCCCGCGGCCGCGATGGCGATTGGCAATGCGGGAAATTGCTGTTCATCACTGATACTCTCTCCGGTCATCGTTTTCTGTGCGACACCGGAGCGCAGTGCAGCATTTCACCCGCGTCCGCCCTCGATGTGCAGACGGGTAATCACGGCCCCGCCCTTGAAGCGGTCAATGGTGGAACAATTCGGACCTTCGGCAGACGGCGAGTGGAGTTGTGCCTTGGGGGGCAACGTTTTCACTGGGTGTTTGATACGGCCAAGGTTTCCCAGCCTCTCCTCGGTGCAGATTTCCTGTGCGCCAACAGCCTCCAGGTTGACGTTAGGAACCGGCGGCTGATCAATGCAGCAACTTTTAATTCTCTTCCGTGTTACTGCAGTAACACTACGTCACGCACCGTCTCCTGTGTGTTCCCGACTCCTGATGAGTTTGCTCGCCTGCTCGGCAAATTCCCCGACCTGACAAGGCCCACGTTCTCCTCCACAGCCACGAAACATGGTGTGGAACACCACATCACCACCAACGGTCACCCGGTCTACGCGCGGGCCCGGCGCCTGGAACCTGGCAAGCTGGCGGTCGCAAAGGCGGAGTTCGCAACCATGGAACGGTTAGGAATTATTCGCCGGTCGAATAGTCCCTGGTCTTCACCCCTCCATCTCGTCCCAAAGCCTGGCGGCGGATGGTGGCCATACGGCGACTATCAACGCCTAAACGACGCCACCACTCCTGATCGGTACCCGATCCCCCATATCCAGGATTTCTCTGCCCATTTGGCAGGGAACACTGTGTTTTCAAAAGTCAACCTCGTCCGGGGCTACCACCAGGTCCCAGTTCATCCACAAGACGCCCAGAAGACCGCAGTCATCACCCCATTCGGCCTCTTCGAGTTTTTACAAATGCCGTTTGGGTTAAAGAACGCCGCCCAGGCTTTCCAACGCCTGATGGACTCCGTGTTGCGAGACCTCAAGTTCCTCTTCTTCTATCTGGATGCTATCCCAGTTGCCAGTCCTACTAAGGAAGAACATACCTGTCACCTACACACCCTTTTTCGACGCCTCAGCCAGCACGGCCTGATTATCAATCCGGCCGAGTGTCAGTTTGGCCTGCACCAAATTGACTTCCTGGGGCATCGCATCACCTCAGAGGGAACGGTTCCTTTACCTTCGAAGGTAGAGGCGGTGACATCCTTTCCACGCCCGCAGAACATAAAGGCCCTGCAGGAATTCCTAGGCATGGTAAACTTTTACCACCGTTTCGTGCCTAAGGCGGTACTACTCATGCAGCCCCTGTACGAGGCCCTCAAGGGCAAGACTGGCAAGAACCCGGTAGACTGGACGGATGACATGGCCCGAGTGTTCGCCGACACCAAAAGCGCCTTAGCCAAAGCGACTATGCTGGCGCACCCGCTGCCAGGAGCCACCATCGCCCTCATCACCGACGCGTCAGACTACGCAGTCGGTGCCGTGCAACAGCAGTGGGTGAATGGGACGTGGCAGCTGTTGGCATTCTTCAGCCGTCAACTATGGCAGAACGAGAGAGCATACAGCACGTTCGACCGGGAGTTGCTCGCCCTTTTTCTGGCCATACGCCATTTTCGGTTTCTTCTAGAAGGACGTCCTTTCACCGCCTTTGTGGACCCTAAGCCGCTAACCTTTGCAATGGCCAAGACCGCCGAACCATGGTCAGCCCGACAGCAGCGTCAACTGACCTACATATCTGAATTCACCACGGATATACAGCACATAGCTGGTAAGGACAACCTGGTGGCAGACTGCCTCTCCCGCGCGATCGTCAATACAGTTCATTTGGGCATCGACTACGCCCTCATGGCAGCGGACCAAGCCTCAGACCCGGAGGGCCAAGCTTACAGAACGGCCATCACTGGCCTCCAGTTGGCCGACGTAAACTTCCGTTCAGCAGGTACCATGCTGTTGTGTGACATCTCCGTACAGGATCCTCGCCCTGTCGTGCTGGTCGTCTGGCGCCGCAAAGTGTTCGACGCCATACATGGGTTGTCACACCCAGGAATGAAGGCCTCTCAGAAACTGATGTCAGCGAAATTTGTATGGCATGGCATGCACAAAGATGTCCGCGACTAGGCCAACACCTGCGTGGTCTGCCAAAAGGCCAAGGTACAGCGCCACATCAAAGCTCCGTTGGCCACCTTCACAGTTCCGGAGCGCCGTTTTGACCATGTCAACGTGGACCTGGTAGGACCACTCACACCCTCCCATGGTTTTTCACACATCCTGACCATGGTTGACCAAAGCACCAGATGGCCGGAGGCGGTTCCCCTGTCATCCACTACTTCGACGGACGTGGCCAGAGCGTTCATTTCCTCCTGGATCGCCCATTTCGGAGTGCCCGCAGATATTTCCTCAGACAGGGGACCGCAGTTTTCCTCCGAACTCTGGAATGCAGTGGCCCAAGGGCTCGGTGTCAAATTACACCGCACCACAGCCTACCACCCACAGGCGAATGGCCTCTGCGAACGCTTCCACTGGTCAATGACAGCCGCCCTGAGGGCCAGCCTCAGGACGCTGGATGGGCAGACAAGCTACCGTGGGTCCTGTTGGGCCTTTGCACAGCCCCCAAAGAAGACCTTCACTCTTCATCAGCGGAGCTTGTGTATGGTCAGCCGCTGCGAGTCCCAGGGGACTTCCTACCAACATCGACGGAGCCATGGTCCGCGGGCTGCAGAGGTCACACGTTCCCACGGAGCTTCACAAGGTGGAATACGTTTTTATTCGCCATGACGCACATAGGGATCCACTCAAGGCCCCATATACCGGCCCCTTCCGCGTGTTGGAAGCAGGGAACAAAACCTTCACGGTCGATGTTGCTGGTAAGCCGGACCACATTTCGGTCGACCGCTTAAAGCCAGCACATTTGGACCTCGACTGCCCCGTCGAGACAGCACAACCGCCGAGACGGGGTCAGCCACCCATCGTCGTTACAGCAGACCAAGTTCGACCACCCGCCAGACCACCAGCCGACCAGCAGCCTCCGCCTCGAGAGTACAGGAGTCGTTCTGACAGGCTCGTCAGACCCCCTCACCGTTTGACTTTGTCCGTTAAAGCGAATTCTGGGGGGGCACATGTGGCAGAACCACTGAATGACTCTGGCTAACTGTAAATAATTCTCTTTAATGATGTTCTAACACCAGCCTAAGCCTGTACCATTGTGTTAGGCATTACTGTGTTTTGTATATAGAGTTTGCATGTACGGGGCGTGGCCCCTTTAAGAGCGCGGGAAAACGCAGGTAAACGCGATGACATCACGTCGCAAACCACGGGGCTGCCCAGGCAGTCCTCGTGGCATCTCTGTTGAGTAAAGACCTGTTTAATTGTTCTCTTGTGTCGATCTCCGTTATTCGTTGGAATTCGTTAATTCCAACAACTTACTCTAAACCTTACTTTAACGACTGGACTGCAGAAATACTCACCAGGTCCTACTTACCAATCAGTTCCTTCCCTGGTTGTGACGTCAGTTTAGCGGTTTTGCAGTTGTTGTTGTTTGACTGCTCCCGCTCTTGGACTCTTTCCTTGGTTTAAAGTAATAACCAATTCCTACAGGGTGAAAAGTTAGGAAAAACAAAGGCGAAGCAAGGGAGCTCCTCCTTCCACTCCTCATCTAACTCCCTGACTCACCCAAATCGCAGCACTCTGTTTAAACTGCACTCAGTCTGTGCGCTCGGTCTCCACCCAGGGCCGCTCTTGCTGCCTCTGCTGCCGGTGAGTCTGACATATATGGGGATTCAGATACACAAATCTTTAAAAGTGGAAGGACAAGTTGATAAAGCTGTAACCAACCATATGGGACTCTAGGTTTTATAAATAGGGGCATTGAGTACAAAAGTAGAGGCAATACTAAATCTGCATAAATTATTGGTTACGCTGCCGTTAGAATACTGTGTCCAGTTTTTGGGCTTCCTACTTTAGGAAGGATGTCAAGGCCATGGACAGAAAAAAAGAGTTACTAAGTTATGCCAGGAATCAGACGAGTTACTTATGATGGGAGACTGGTGAATCTGTGGCTCATTATTTTTACAGCAGTGAAGGTTAAGAGTAGATCTAATGGAGGTGTTCAAAATATGAAGGCTTTTCAGAAGGTAAGTAGGGAAAAACTATTTCTATTGGATGACAACTTAGTTACTAGAAGATATCAATTTAAGATCACCACCAAAAGAACAAAGGAATAGATTAATAGATCTTTTGGGACATGAGATAAATTAACAGTCATAGTGGTGGAAGCAGAATAATAATAAAAGGAGAGTGGATAAATATTTTAGAAAGAAAAATCTTAAAGGGTATGGGGGGAAAGGGTGGAGTTTTTGGATTTCCATAGAGCCAGACCAGCCATAATGGACCAAATGGTATCCTCCTGTGCTGTAACATTCTACAATTCTAGGTGGGACTCTGTTTTAAATGGGCTGTGGGACCTTCTTTTCAAAGAATACTATGCAAAAAGATTAAATATATCCAGACGTTCAACCACTTTCACTCAGTATTTAATTCGTAACCAGCCTTACTGCATTTCTTTGCACCGATGAGTCAGGTATTCTGGCATGTGCTTGTGCTTCCTATGCGTGGCCTCATCGACATCATCTGTGCTTATTAAATCGTCACCTTCTGTCAATGCTTATTTTCTCTTTCTTTGCGTTTCTTTTTTCTTTCTCTTCTTCCTTTTTCGCAGGTTGCATCTTATATGCTGGTGTTTTATCACTCAAATCAGGTAGAGGTTATTGCTTTGAGTTTTACGTTACTGCAACAGATATATTGAATTTAACTCTTCTAAGTTACAGAGGTAAACTTACTTTGTAATGAATCTAATTTACAGGTCTTGAGTCATTTGTATAGAGCCTTCAGTCCTCATCTGGAGAACTGCATTCAGTTTTGGGCACTGAACCTCAGGAAAGATAGATTGTCCTTGGAAGGGGTACCACGTAGATTCACCAGAATGATACCAGGGCCTAAAGGGTTAAATTATGAGGACTGGTTGCATAAACTGTGCTTGTATCCCCTGAGTTTAGATGGTTAAGGGGAAATTTTACGAGCTACTTAAAATTATTAAGGGATTCAATAGGGTAGATAAAAAGGATGTGAAATTTGGCACCTTAGCACCGGCTGATAAGGCTGGTTTCAGTAAAAAAAATGGCGGCCGCCTTGCATCCTCCCACTTGGGCAGCTGGGCAGCGCGCCTGTTGCCTGCACTCGCTAGAAAAATGGTAATGAGGCAGATCGTGACGTCAATCAGTGCGCAACGCTGATTTGACGCACGACCTGCCATTTACAATGCTGGCACTCCATTCAACGCTCTCTCCAAATCACGAACAGCTGAACATGCGTTCAGCAGCAGGAAGGATGCACCACCAGCACTATTTACAGGTATCAGCAACAACTTGCAGTTGGTTTGCTTTTTGATTTCTACTGGCTCTGTGTAAGTTTGTGCAACTGCTTGGAGCTTTCTATAGTTGTTTAAAGTTGCTGAGCTGACAGGGAGTGGTGCTGCAAGTGGAGAAGGCCTTGCTTCTGATTTCAAGGGTTCTGCTCAGACCACTTGCTCCCAGTCATGGGGGCTCTACTTGCAGTCCGCACGCGCTCGAGTATGAAATGGAGATGGAGCAGAGGCAGCAAAGAGGGCAAGCTGCTCACAGAGGGAGGAGGAGGGGTAGGAGGGCTCTCAGCAGGAGACCTTACCCTCCGAGGGTCTTCCGAGAGCACTTCTCCTACCTGAACCTAAGCCAGGAGCAGTGTATTAGGAGGCTCCACTTCACCAAGGAGCTGGTCACAGAACTCTGCCACCTCTTGGAACCAGAACTGCAGCATCAGAGCAGGGTGACGTTGGCACTGCCGGTGGTCCTCAAGGTCACCGTGGCCCTGAATATTTTCGCCACTGATTTCTTCCAGTCTGGAGCAGGAGATGTAGCTAACATCTCCCAACACCCTCCATCGCTGCAACCGGAGGTCACAGAGGCTCTGTACTCCAAGAGAAGGGATTTCATTGTCTTCTCTCTGAACAGAGAGAAGCAGGAGGCTTTGTCAGGATATTGGGCTTCTCCATGGTGCAGGGCACCATCGACTGCACACACATGGTTTTGCAGGCACTGCATATCAATCCTGAGATCTACTTCAACCGTAAAGGCTACCACTCACTTAATGTGCAGTTGCCGTGCGACCATGTCCAGCACATCATAGTAGTGAATGCCCGGTATCCTGGCACCAGTCATGATGCCTTCATCCTGTGCCAGTCCGCTGTGCCAGCAATCTTCCAGCTACCACATCGAACCAGCGGGTGACTGCTAGCAGACAAGAGCTATCTGCTTTACGCCTGGCTAATGACTCCGCTCCGCAGCCTCACCACTCGTGGCCAGCACTCATATAATGAGAGCCATGCTGCCACCAGGAACCTCATCGAGCAGACCATCAGGGTGCTAAAGCAACGGTTCCACTGCCTTAGCTGCTCGGGAGGAGCCCTCCAGTACATGTTGGAGCAGGTGTCCCATTTTGTGGTGGTCTGCTGCATCCTCCACAACTTAGCCTTCATGAGGGCACAGCCCTTGTCATCATGGGTTCTATGACCACCTCAGGAGGAGGAGGAGGAAGGGAGGAGGCAGGCAGCAGATCCCCGATCCGGACGGGCTGTCCATGGGCACCTCATTAGCATCCGGTTTCCCTGAATGAAACCCCAGATCCCCGTTGCTCACCACTTCTCCACCTTACCATCCCTCTATCACAGAACATCACAGCGTCCTCCTGGGCACAATGCTGAAATGAAAGCCACCACAAAACAAACATTCCAAACATAATTTATAAATTATTAAATGCAAATCTACACAACACGTCAACTAATCACCCTTCTGCATTTTCTTAGTGTCTGCCTGTTTCTCTGCCTCCCCTAGTGCTCCTATGCAGTGCTACCTCAGTGGCTGCAGCATGGCTGGTGGAAGGCTGCTGAGTTTCAGTGGGGGAGACTGCAGATGGCATTGCAGGACGACCTCGAGCAGTTCTGGGCCTAGAAGGCTCGGCTGTCGACTGCACCACCTCGGCAGGCAGCAACAGTCTGGGCTGGCTGGTTGACAGGCAGCAGTAAGGGCACTGGTGGAGTGACAGGGGTGGGAGTTGGAATGCTGTCATCCTGAGGGAGGACAGCAGCTTCTTGCTGCACAGAGCCACTGCCACAGCCACTGCCCCGGGGCGGTGCCTCAGCATTCCTAGCCATCTGTTGGAGCACAGATTTCTGGACAGCTGGGGACAAATATTCCGGCCTTTACCAAGCCCCTTTCCACACTGGTAAACCCAGTGACTGTAGCATCAGTCTGAGCTTGCTTGGCAGTAAGCTGAGACTACATGAGAGCAGTCTGAGCTTCCACTGCAGCACTCAGACGCTGGGAATGCTTCTGCTTTTGCTGCAATGGAAGCTGCGACATCGCCCATCACACCCAGCATCCTGGTTGGGTCCACAAGTGTCCAAAAGGAGTTGCCTATCATTTCCATCCTGGAAATCATGGGCTCCAAGCTGTGTGCTAAGCCCATGCATGTTGGAACCGGACTCCTCCATGCTTCTTGACACTGACAAGAGGCTCTCTGGCAGGTGTGCCACCTTTGCCTGCAAGAGAAAGGGAAATGTGAGCGTGGTGCAATGTGTATGGGTAATGTGCCTGTCATGGTTGAATAGCTGGCAGTATGTGCAAGGTGTGAGATGCGAGTGTGATGCTTGCAGCAGTTGTAAGTGTGTATGGGTGAGGTGAAGCTATGATTGTGAGGTATGAATCGTGATCGATAGAGATTGTTGGTATGTGAGTGATATGGTGCATTGAGCAGTGTGTGAGGCTAATGGTGCAGTTGGGGAGATTTGGCATTCGAAGATGCATTCACTCACCTTGACCACTCATATGAGGTCATTAAAACTCTTGCGGCACTGAATCCATGTCCTGGGGTCAACACACTTGGACTGACGGCTTCTGCTATCTCCTCCCACTGCCTTTTGGCATACTGCCTGGATGGTCTTCTGCCCCCTTGCGGGTAGAGGACATGTCATCTTTGTGCACCCCCAGGACCAAGGCTTCCAGTGCGGCATCTGAGAATGTCCTTGCCCTCTCTCTTCCCTGTTGACCCACGGCTTCAGAGTGGCAATGAGGTGCTTCTGCCACAAAGCACCTCCCCTTCAAGTAGTGCAGGGAGCCTAGGCTAAATTATATTGGTCAGTTGACTGCACCTGATATTGGCTCCTTGCATAGCGTTAAGCCAACCAGCAGGGCGTTTAACGCTGAGCTCAGCACTCCAATCGCGTAAATGAGCAGGCAGCTCACCCCCAAAGAAACTATTTCCTCTGGTGGGGGAATCCAGAACAAGAAGGGACATAATCTTAAAATCAGAGCTCGGTCATTTAGGAGTGAAATCAGGAAGCACTTTTTCTCACAAAGGATAGTGAAAATCTGGAGCTAGCTCCCCAAAAGGCAGTGAATGCTGGGTCAATTGAATTTTTTAAGACTGAGATCAATAGATCTTTGTTAGGGATATGGATAAAAGCCGAGTAAATGGAGTTGAGATATAGATCAGCTATGATCTAATTGAATGGTGGAACAGATTCAAGGGGCTGAATGGCCTACTCCTGTTCCTATGTTCCTGTATAGAAACTTCTACTTTCAAATGATCCCATATGTAAATTAAATATAATTTTTTTCTAACATAATAACTATGCCCAATAAAGGCATCAAAGGCTTTACTTATACTGATTAATGAAAATATAGAAACATTTACTAATGACACTCATTTCTCTCCTACTCCCTCTACACACGTTTATGCACTCAAACAACAAAAATTAATGGGATCCACTGGGAATAAAATCGGAATTTAGGGAAATGTTGCCAACTTCAGAAAAGGCAATTAGAGGGTAAAAGTAGGAGTTTGCTCCATGGACATTACTGGACGTTGCAACAGAATATCCGGGCTCGTCAGATAGTGAGAATTCCCGCTAACAGTGGATCTTCTGGATAAGTGAATGCAGCTTCTGAACAAAGCCTGGTGACCAATACTAGGAAGCCTTGCCAGATGTAGATATTTTGATTAGGAGTTGACTCAAATGCCAATATATGGAACCAATTACACAGCTATGATTCACATCCTTCCGCCCTGAGGTTTGTGATGGAACTGCTTTCATAAACAGCAACATAAGGACACTGCTGACCTGCCAGTATTTTCAGGCTTCATGAATGAACTGTGAACTTGTAAATGCTTTTTAACCATTTGAAGTCTGCAGCAACAGCTTTAGCCTGTCAATAAAATCTTCACATTTCAGGGAAGACATGAATTTTGGAATTTGGAATTTTGTCAATTAGATTAAGAATGGTAAGTGAAAAGTTGGGTTAAAATTTAATCTGTAAACCTTTGTCAGAACACAGGCTCTGATGAGATCTTTACCACTGAACATGAATTTATCTTTTCTTGTTTGAGATGATGAACCTGCTGGCCTAGAAATTCATCTCGGGCTGTGGTGCAAAATGGGCGGTATCGGATTGGCTGCCCGTTACATGCAGTGCCTGATAGTCAGTTCCATTGCAGTCAATTCAGCAATGGTAATGCCGTTGAATGTCAAGGGGAGGTAGTTAGACCCTCTCGTTGGAGATGGTCATTGCCTGGCACTTGAGTGGCGCAAATGGTACTTGCCACTTATCAGCCCAAGCCTGACTGTTGTCCAGGTCTTGCTGCATGCGGGCATGGACGGCTTCATTATCTGAGGAGTTGTGAATGAAACTGAACACTGTGCTGTCATCAGTGAACATCCCCACTTCTGACCTTATGATGAAGGGAAGGTCATTGATGAAGCAGCTGAGGATGGTTGGGCCTAGGATATTGCCCTGAGGAACTCCTGCAGCGATGTCCTAGGGCTGAAATGATTGACCTCCAATGACCAGAACCATCTTCCTTTGTGCTAGGTATGACTCCAGCCAGTGGAGAGTTTCCCCCTGATTCCCATTGACTTCAATTTTACTAGGGCTCCTTGATGCCACACTCGGTCAAATGCTGCCTTGATGTCAAGGACAGTCACTCTCACCTCACCTCTGGAATTCAGCTCTTTTGTCCATGTTTGGACCAAGTTTCTAATGAGGTTTGGAGCCAAGTGGTCCTGGCGGAACCCAAACTGAGCATCAGTGAGCAGGTTATTGGTGAGTTTGATAGCAATATTAATGACCCCTTCCATCACTTTGCTGGTGATTGAGAGTAGACTGATGGGACAGTAATTGGCTGGATTGGATTTGTCCTGCTTTTTATGGGTAGATGCCAGTGTCATAGCAGTACTGGAACAGCTTGGCTAGATGCATGGCTAGTTCTGTAGCACAAGTCTTCAGCACTACAGTTGGGATGTTGTCGGGGCCCATAGCCTTATCTGTATCCAGTGCACTCAGCCATTTCTTGATATCGTGGTGTGAATTGAATTAGCTAATGATTGGCTTCTGTGACAGTAACGGCAGATGTCATCATTCTAATATCACGGATCTACAAATCACTCCAACAAAATACAGAATCATTGTTAGTTCTTTGACCCTGAAGGGATAATTACTAGTCGTAGCCCCTTTAGGGCTACCCCAGATCAGATGTATTCCTCAGACGTTCACTTTCAACTAAAGTTTGAGGTAGCCGAATCCTAAAGACGCGTAATTGGATCTAAATGTCTGGACTATCTCTCCCTAAAGGAAAGGAACAACCTGAAAATGTTACCGTCCTCCAAATAGCACTTTTAATAAGTTCAGCTAGACTGTAACGTTCCGGATATTATGAGGGTCTGGAAAACTCCCTCAGAATTCTGCAACTCCTCCCCAAAGAGTGTACAGAGATTGAGTTCGCGAGTTTGATACAGAAGTCTTATGTGAGACAATTCTAAAAATATATAGATTTATTAAAGAACCGACATGTAATTTACAGTTGGTGAGTCAATCACAATATTAACAGTTCCAAAAAAAGAAAGCTTTACAATATTATTATCAGAGATCCTTACTCTCAAATCTTAACTTCGCTACAGTTTTACAGTTCTTAGTTTTCTACAGGATATCCACCAAAATCAAATACCTTTGATCCTCGAGATACAAAGAATTGGAGACTTACAGAGCTGCCTCTGAAGCTGAGAATCACTTTACCCGATTACAGCGAGTCTACTATCCCATTTGAGAGTTCAATATTTATACCCTTTTCTAGTGGTATTTCCTTTAAGGTTTTCTGCTGATGTAAGCTAATTATCTCTCGTCATTTTTCTGCTGACCCCTGCAAATCTTACAGTCACCTCAGCTGGTAGCATTACAGAATTATGTCTCTCCTCTAGGTGTTCTAAGTTGACCATAAAAAACGGTGTAACAGCAGGTGCGTTTTTTACTTGATGTCATTTTACAAAGGCAGATGTTTGTGCTTCTTTATGAAGTGTAATTTAGAACACCTTAACCAGGGTGAACCATTGTCTTGTTCCCAAAGGTCAGCCTTTAACCTTCTGTGTCAACTACTATCTTATCTCTATAGCCAGAATATTTTCACAGCTTTTTCATAATTAGGTTTCTAGATTTCCAGACCCAGTTTGTCATGTTTTACTCAGGCCAGAATTCTGAATGGTGTATTTTTCTGAATAGGTTATATGGCTTATTGCTTCACAGTCCTCGCTATCTAGGTCAGACTAGCTAAAAGAGGATGCTGGGCTGAATACATCAACATTTTTGTTCAAAGGTGCAATAGGTGACAAAGGTTCTCATGGTTATCTTGGATTATGTGGACCTCTTAGCTGTAGTTCCTCAAGCTCCACCACATATCTGACATCACTTTTACAGATGTAGAATTTTTTTCAGATTCTTCCCTGTGTCACAAACAAGCCTCTGTTCACGCGCCGCTTCTCTTGCCCTTTAAGGCTTCTGTTCACCCGCCACTTCTCCCGTGCTTTAAGGCCTCTGTTTACCTGCCACTTCTCCCGCCCTTTGTGAGAGGAGGCGCAGGTGCGAGGCCGAGGCCCAGGAGCGAAGCCCAGGAGCGAGGTCGAGGCCCAGGAGCAGGGATGGGAGGAGCAGTGAGGTCAGGACCCAGAAGTGAGGACAGGACACAGGAGCGAGGACAGGACCCAGGAGCGAGGATGGGACCCAGGAGCAAGGTCGAGGCCCAGGAGCAGGGACGGAAGGAGCAGCGAGGCCGAGGCCCAGGAGCGAGGTCGAGGCCCAGGAGCAGGGACGGGAGGAGCAGTGAAGTCAGGACCCAGGAGCAAGGTCGGGACCCAGGAGCGAGGACAGAACCCAGGAGCGAGGACGGGACCCAGGAGTGAGGGCGGGACCCAGGAGCGAGGACGGGACCCAGAAGTGAGGACGGGATCCAGGAGCGAGGACGGGACCCAGGAGTGAGGTCGGGACCCGGAAGTGAGGACGAGGCCCAGGGGCGAGGACGGGGCCCAGGAGTGAGCTCGAGGCCCAGGAGTGGCGCAGCGTGGACCATCAGCGGGGTCAGGGCCCAGGGACGGTGCAGCATGGGCCAACAGCAAGGTCTGGAGGATCACACTGCATCCTATGAAACCCAGGCAGAGAGGACCTGTGGGAAGGAGGGAGGAGGTCAGTAGGAGTATGTTTGTGTGTGTATGCTAGGCCGATGTAGCAGGGCCTGGTCTCCAATCGTCTTGGATCCCCTTGTCATTGGACCAAGACCTTGCTCTGTCAAGCCTGTGTGGTAGCTGGTGTGCAACGGCCACCCCACGATAAAAGAATTCACGCACAGGCATCTTCCACCAATTAAAATGAAGTTCAGGACCTGGAAAGACAGGACCCTCATGAACAACTCCAACAGCGACAGACCGGAACGCCGTACTGCTATCGTTGCCTGGGAGCTCAGATGTTTCGACATTGACATCACTGCCCTAAGTGAAAGACGGCGGGCAGGGGAAGGCCAGCTCAAGGAGCAAGGCGGTGGTTACCCATTCTTCTGGAAAGGCAAACCTGAAGAAGAATGCTGCCTCCATGGGGTGGCTTTGCCATAAAAAATGCGGTGGTTGGACATCTCAGAGACACCCCTTGCGGAATCAACGAACGCCTCATGACTCTTCGGCTCACCCTAACCCGGAACCAGTGCGCTATGGTCATCATTGTGTACGCCCCAACACTGGAAGCCACAGACGAGGCCAAAGAGGAATTCTACTCCAGCCTCGAACAATCCCTGCCCGAGTCTCAACGGGCGACAAGCTGATCCTCCTTAGCAACTTCAACACCAGAGTTGGAAAGGACACCGACCTCTGGGGAAGTGTGATTGGCAGAGAGGGAGTAGGGAAAGCCAACTCCAACGGTACCCTCCTCCTGATGAAATGCTTAGAACATGGCCTTGTCATAACCAACACCTTGTTCCAACACCTTGTTCTGTCAGAGTGAAAAGTAAAAGGCTTCATGGCAACACCCTCGCTCCAAGCACTGGCATCTGCTGGACTATGTCATCGTCCAAGTGAGGGGCCATAAGGACATCTGCATCACCCATGCCACGACAGGAGCTGACAACTGCTGGACAGACCACTGCCTAATCCGCTCTGTCATCTCCATCAATGTAGCCCCAATACAGCGGTGGCAACAGAAACAATGTCACAGGAAAACCAACGCTGGAGCACTCAAAGACCCTGCTAAGAAAGCCCTATTTAGCCTACGCCTCACAACCAACCTGATGACTCCCAGTGACTCAGAAACACAGAGGGCAGCATTTTCATTGGGCCATAGAGGCGGGATTGAAGGCGTGTGGGGGGTTAAAATTGCAAAAACTGGCGTGCAGGCCCAACCCCGCCTCCATCCTGCCTCCAAGCAATTTTAATTTATTTGTGTCTAATGGTCCCATCTCTGTCCCGCCTCCAAGAGGCAGGATAGGTCGTTAAGGCCCTTAACAAGCACTAAATTGTCTCTATAATGTCATTTTGAAAGGCCTTTGCGATTTTAACCCTTTTGCCACGTGAAACACGCCTGTTCTGAAACATGATGGTGAAACCTGGCGGGAGCACAATTGGATTGCTGACTATCAGCTGCAGCTCAACCATTAAAGAGGAGATTTGATCAGCCATCATTTGCAGGTGGCAGGACTTTGTAGTCTCAGGCCTGGGGGAACTTTTAGAAGGCATAACCACAGCTGTGGAAGTTTGGAGCCTGACACCCATCTCCAGTGTGACCTCCTGGGGAACCCCTCTCGCCACCCTCACTGAGCGCTTCCTCAACTGAGGCATATACCAGAAGCATGGGAGCCATTTATATCCTTCCCTTCTGGACATTAGATGAGGACGAAGACCAGCCGCGGCACCAGCAGATCCATGAACAACAGCAGCACCAACAGCGGCAGCAGCAACAACAGCAGCAACAACAGCAGTGCCAAGCTGCTGCTCACCCACCTGAAGCTGCACAGGCCAGCAGGGGCCAGCGCATGGAAGCCCGTTGGCGCAGGAGATTCCCCCTAAAGAGGGTCTACAGACACAGGGTCAGATACTTCAACATGTTTGAGCAGCAGTGCCAAAGGCAGCTCCGACTTTCGCGAGAGGTAATGAGTGACATCTGCGCAATGCTTCAACAAGACCTGCAGGCCAGAGAACCAGGTGGACAACCCTTACCAGTGGCCATCAAAGTCACCACCGCACTCAACTTTTTTGCCTCAGGCTCATTTCAGGGATTAGCAGCAGACATCAGCGGCATCTCCCAGGTGGCCACACACACTTGCATCACGCAGGTAACCGATGCCCTCTTTGCCATCATGCACAATCATATCCATTTCACAAGGATCAAGCAAGTGTAACGGCGCATGCTGTTAGATGCGTGTATCTTGATGTTATGTCCTTCAATAATTAGACAAGAGACTGCAGGGAACGATCAACAGGTGTTTACTGAATGAGGGTTACTCTAGAACTAATTGTACAGATCCCTACTCAGGGTTTATATACAGGTGTGGTCACTGCCGGTACTACAGTATACAGGAGCTGTAAAAAGTAGTTCTCCCCTTAAAGGTACATACATTACAATTCCTCCCCTTTTAGATTAACAGTACCATAACACTCATTTAACAATTAAATATCAAACTAATTATAATTAACACTTTTAACATGCAACATTAACTGAAAATAGTCTATTTATAAATTCAGTCTTTGGGGAGGCTTCCTGATCCTTTCTGGATAGTGCCTTTCCCGAGTGTCTTGCTCTTGGTGCGGAGGCGATTCTGGCCCCCTGTCATCCGCTTCCGATGCTACTGTTTCTGGGGTAGATGCTACCTGTACGTCGGGTTCATCACCAGGTACGTATGGGCGAGACATGGGGTTGACTCGTTCCTGTGACTCTAGGATCTGGTCAACATGGTGTCTCACAATGTTCTCCCCAACATCCACTGTGTACATTAGTGGCCCCTGCCGTGTGCATATCGTTCCTGGTTGCCATTTCTCTGTTCGGTAGTCGCGGGCCAAGACTGGTTGCCCTACATTGAAGCTCCTTGTCGGCTTCTCATTGATGTGCTGGAATTGCTTATGCTCAACATCTCTTCGTACATTTGGTCTGAGCAAATCCAGACGAGATCTCAACCTTCGGTTAAAGAACATCATGGCTGGGGCCTGTTTGGTGACTGCATGTGTCGCATTTCTGTAGGCTAACAGGAAATTGTCCACCTTATGCTGCAGTGGAATGTCGTCATCGCACATGGCTCTTACTGCTTTTTCAAAGGTTTGTACGAACCTCTCAGCCAATCCATTTGTGGCTGGATGATACGGGGCGGATGTGTAATGCCTTACCCCATTCCTTTTCATAAATCTTCGAAACTCTTCGGACACAAACTGTGGTCTGTTATCAGAGCAAATCTGCTCTGGCAAGCCGTTCCTGGCAAAAATGGTCCGTAGGACTGCAATAGTTTTCTCCGTGGTGGTGGAGGACATTTTGATCACCTCAGGCCATTTCGAGTGTGCATCCACAGCTATTAAAAACATTGGCCCTGAAATTAGGATCGGGGGCTTGCCGCACGTGCAAGCCCCCGATCTGCACTCACCCGGTGCGCTGACATCTGAAGCCCGGGCCTGCTTGCATTTCCTGTCACAGGCCCGGTTCAGAGGTCAGCGCGCAGTGCTTACCTGATCCAGCGGCGTAGTTAGTGCGATGTGTCGGCTGGGATCAGGTGAGCACTGTACAACCAATCAGGGGAGGGGAAGGTTCATTCATGAGTTTGAGAGTAATAGCTGTCAAACTCATGAAAACTACGGGGGCCCAAAACACTATTTAAAATTTAAATAAAAATTTAATAAACATCCCAATCATTAAATTAAGTATAAATAAGTTAAAAAAATAATTAAAACAATAATTTTTTTTTGAAAAAAATAAATTTTTAATAAAAAGGGTCTAAAACTAAACTTACCTTATTGTAGATTCTTTAAAATATTAAACCTGTGGAAATTTTTTTTCTAAATTGCACTAAAACACCACTTACCTGTAAAAATAAATACTTACGTGTGCTTTTTACAAGCGTAAAGATCGGAGGCCTTTACACATGCACAAATCCCCCAAAACAGAGGAAATCCAAGACGCACGTGCTGCCCCCTACAGCGCACACGCTAGCCTCTTCACCTCTTGGGTTAGAGGAGAGGAATGCCGGTTTTCAGCGCATGCGCTGTGCATGCTGAAAACCCGCATTTCCTCCGGCCAGACGCGTGAGTACCCTTTCCGTACTCACGCGTTTGGGGAGGAATTACTGCCCCATTGAGTCCATGAATGGACCAGCGAAATCAATATGCACCCGTTGCCATGGAGATGAGGGCCACTCCCATGGGTGTAAATGGGCATGTGGTGGTGCATTTTGGACTTTCTGGCATCCTGAGCAGCTCTTGGTCAGGTCCTCGATTTGCTGATTGATCCCCGGCCACCACACATAAGCCCTAGCAATGCTTTTCATTTTCACCCCTCCCAGATGACCTTTGTGAAGCTCATTGAGCACTCTCTCCCTTAACTTGGGTGGAATTACCACTCGGGGTCCACACATCAAGGTCCCCTGGCATACTGACAGCTGTTCTCTACTGGATGAGAATGCTGGCAACAGTGAGTCGCCATGTGCTGGCCATCCCTTCACCGTCAAATCATATACCCGAGACAGTGTCGGGTCATTTCGGGTCTCCTTCTCTATACCAGCGTTAGTTACTGGCAAGCATTCAATTATAGTCGAATGAAATATTTCGACAGGATCCACTGCTGGTGCTTCCTCTGCAGTAGGCAGTGGCAGGCGTGATAGCCCATCAGCGTTTCCATGCTGTTTCGTGCCCTTATACTCGATTTGATATTGGTGCGCCCCTAGAAAAAGCGACCATCTTTGTAGCCGTTGCGCAGTCATCACCGGAACGCCCTTCTTTGGATTAAAGATGGAGACAAGTGGTTGGTGGTCAGTCAGCAAGGTGAACTTCTGCCCGTGCAGATAGTGATTGAACTTTTTCACTCCCCACACTAGGCTGAGGGCCTCCCTGTCAATCTGGGCGTAGTTACGCTCGGCTGAGGTTAGTGACCGAGACGCAAAGGCTACTGGCCTCTCCGAGCCGTCCGGGAATTTGTGCGACAGCACCGCTCCAATGCCATAGGGTGATGCATCACACGCCAACCGAATTGGTAGTGCTTGGTTGAAATGAGCCAACACCTCTTTTGATGTGATCAATGCTTTGCTCTTCTGGAAAGCTTGTTTACATTCGTCACTCCACTTCCATGGTACCCCCGTTTGCAGTAGGGTGTTCAGTGGGTGTAGTACTGTAGACAAATTTGGCAAGAACTTATGGTAGTAGTTCACCAGCCCGAGGAACGACCTCAGTTGTGACACATTTTCCGGTGCTGGAGCCTTGACTACTGCCTCAATCTTTTCAGGGGACTTATGTAACCCCTCTTTATCAATAACGTGGCCACAATACAAGATCTGCTTCTGGAAATACTCGCATTTGTGGCGATTAGCTCGGAGCCCATATTCCTTCAATCTAGTGAGCACCTGCTCCAGGTTGGCAAGGTGATCACTGTCATTTTCGCCCGTGATGAGGATGTCATCCAAATAACACTGTGTCCCTGGAATCCCTTGCAGGACTTGATCCATTGCCCTTTGCCAAATAGCCGGAGCTGATGCTACCCCGAACACCAGCCGGTTGTATTGGTAGAGACCTTTGAGTGTTGATCGTGAGGTACTGTTTCGAGGCTTCTTCTACCTCCATTTGCAGGTACGCCTGGGCTAGATCAATCTTAGTGAAGCGTTTCCCTCCAGATAGCGAGGCAAAAATATCTTCAATCCGCGGAAGCGGATATTGTACAGTGTGAAGGACTGGGTTCACTGTCACCTTAAAGTCCCCACAGATGCGAACCTTCTTTGGTTCCCCAGGCGTATTACTCAACGACCTCTTCATTACAGAAACGATGGGTGTAGCCCATTCGCTCCAGTCCACTTTGGACAGTACAGCTGAACGTTCCAAACCTTCCAGCTCTGCTTCGACGGCTGGGCGGATCGCATAAGGTACCGTTCTGGCCTTAAAAAACTTTGGGCTTGCATTTTCCTCTATTTTGATCGTCACTGTTATGCCTTTTAGTGTTCCGAGTCCCTGCTGGAACACTTCTTGTGCGTCAGTTAGCATTTTTGACAGTCGTCCAGGTGTGACGTCGTCATCCTTTTTGGCATCTACAGTCAGTGCTTGTATGGAATGCCAATCTAGCTGTATCTTCCGGATCAAATCACGTCCTAGTAGTGGTGGTCCTCCATCTGGCAATACATATAGGTCCATTTTTGGTGTTTCCTTGCCGTTATATATAACGTTCACCCTTATTTTTCCTTTGGGGTAGACTTTTTGCCCCGTGTACGTCTTCAAGACAGTCTTTGTATCTCTCAAGGGTATATGTGAGAATAGCCGCTTGTAGTCCCTTCGATTTATGACTGTTAGGGCTGATCCTGTGTCCAATTCCATTTTCACTTGGACTCCTGCTATCTTGAGCGTGACCCAGATAGTTTGGTGATCCTCCGTTTTGATCACATTATGTAGTTTCAGACAACCCAGCTCCTTGCTTCCAGAGTCTGTATCACTTTTCTGTTCGTCTGCACTACTCTCCGTCACCTTATGTACCTTCTTGTACTTCTCCTGTGGAGATTTCTTGCTGCTGGTTTTCTTTCCCGACCTGCAGACTCTTGCTATGTGTCCTACTTTTCCACACTGTCTGCACACTTTGTCCTTGAACCAGCAATCCTTATGGTCGTGTGTTGTTCTGCCGCAGCGATAGCACTTCACTGTTCCGTATGACATTTCATTTGTGCCATATTCTTGCGGTCTCCATTGTATCTCTGCCGCGTCCCGTGCTGCTGCTTCGTGTGATACTGCAATGCTGAAAGCCTTGTCCAGCGTAAGATCCTTTTCTGATAGAAGCCGTTTCTGGGTTCCTTCACTTTGAAGCCCACACACAAACTTGTCCCTTAAAGTATCTGCTCGTCCCGTTCCAAACTGGCACTGTTTCGATAGCTTGCGCAGTTCTGTTAAATACTCAGCATTATTTTCATCTTTATGCTGGTTCCTTTTGTGAAACTTAAATCTTTCTGCTATCAGCAGTGGTGTGGGGTTTAAGTGGTCCTGTAGGATTGACACTATGTTTTCAAAATCCTTTTCTACTAGCTTCTCTGGGGTTACTAGGTTTCGTAGTAAGCCATATGTTTTTGCACCCATTAAATTCAACAATACCAGTGCTTTCTTGTCATCTGGCACTTCATTCGCCTTGCAGTATACTTCTATGTGTTCGACATATGTCGTCCAATCTTCGACTTCATTGTCGAATGCTGTGATACTGCCACTCTTCGGCATTTTTGGGTGTGGTTAGACTGGCTTAAAATGGCGTCTCCCGCGCTTTCCTTTCTTCCCCGCTGCGGCTTAAAATGGTGTCTCCCGCGCTTTCCTTTCTTCCCCGCTAACGCTGCTCGGCCCTTGAACACCAGCTGCGGTCTGCGTGTTGTCCTGCGCGCCTCTCTCCCCCGTTGATGCTGCTTGGCCCTTGAACACCGGCTGCGCTCTGCACGTTTTCCTGCGCGCCTCTCTCCCCCATTGACACTGCTCGGCCCTTGAACACCAGCTGCGCTCTGCTCTCTCTCGTTGACGCTGCTCGGTCCTGAACACCGGCTGCGCCCTGTGCGCTCTACCCTCTCTCTCTCCCCCGTCGACGCTGCTCGGCCTTTTTCTGTGCCGTCGGTCGGCTCTAGCCACCCCTGTCCGGGAAGGATCTGCACAGTACCTGTTGCCAGCCCGTATCGCTGGACCACCGTGACTGGAAAGCCAAGCCTGGCTCTCGACAGCCTCCCCTGGAATGCTCAAATCTCCGCTGGATGACTGGGGGGTTTCCCGTGGTCGACGCCCATGCTTCTGGACTTGGCCTTCTTCCACTGTTCTCCAGGAGCGAATCCCTGGGAGGTGATGCAGAGTTGCAGGTAGGTTTGAATCTGCTCATCGCCAATGTTAAATCCGTGTATCTTGATGTTATGTCCTTCAATAATTAGACAAGAGACTGCAGGGAACGATCAACAGGTGTTTACTGCATGAGGGTTACTCTAGAACTAACTATACAGATCCCTACTCAGGGTTTATATACAGGTGTGGTCACTGCCGGTACTACAGTATACAGGAGCTGTAAAAAGTAGTTCTCCCCTTAAAGGCACATACATTACACATGCGGTTGGATTAGCTAATCTGGCAGGCTTTCCAAGGGTGCAGGGCGTCGTTGACTGCACACATATGGCCCTTAAGGCACCCCATCGCAATCCAGGTATTTTTGTCAACCGCAAGGGCTTCCACTCCCTTAAAGTTCAGCAGGTGTGTGACCACAAGAAGGAAATTTTGCATGTTTGTGCCAAGTACCCTGGCAGTTGCCATGACTCCTTTATACTGCGCCAGTCTAGTGTGCCTCCGCTATTCAGTCCGCCAGACCAACTTAACAGATGGCTACTTGGAGACAAGGGCCATCCCCTGAAGACATGGCTAATGACGCCGTTGGTGAGACCATCCAACGAAGCTGAGAAGAGCTACAACTCCAGCCACATGTCCACCAGAGCCATAATCGAGCAAACCATCGGTTTGCTGAAGATGCGCTTCAGATGCCTGGATAGATCAGGTGGAGCCCTGCAGTACTCAGCAGACAGGGTCTCCAGAATCGTCATGGTTTGCTGTGCACTTCACAACATGGCACAGCGTCGTGGCTTGCAGATTCCTGAGGACCAAGTGGCTCATCACATATCCTCCTCAGATGAGGAGGAGGAGGAGGAGGAGGAGGAGGAGGAGAGCGAAAATGAACATCTTGCAGAGGCCCATCAACCAGCGGCAGCAGTACGCGAGAACATTGCTGCCCGGGATGCAAGGAACGCACTCATCGTGGCCAGATTTGCTTAGCCTCGCAGCTTCTTACCTGAGCATCGACAATGGCCAACGGCCAGCGAATTCCTAGCAATTTGACCACCATACTGACAATTGCAAGTAATCCTAAGCCCTCAATGTGAAAGTTCCATTCGCGAAGTTACACACGCCACAACTACAGCAGTAGCCATCAGATTTTTTATTTACATTATTCATCTGATGGCTTTTTCACAGAAAACATCAAATTTCACCCAAGTGACTTCCCTTGTGACTATTTGTGCAGTATCTTTCTCTTACTCGTGCTCCTACATGGTGCTTCCCCTGTGGCTTCAGCAGATGTGGAGGCCCCTTGCTCACTTTCCTGTTGCTCCTGCCTCGACACCTTTGGCAGGCATCCTCTGGGGTTGGTAACCTGTGAGGGCTCGGCAACAGTCTGCTGCTCCTGCGGCTGTACAGGGGTTGAGACGCCGATCTCAGATGGGTGTGTACTCTGGTGGGGCTCTGACCGAGGGCTCTGCAGTGGCATGGAAATGTGAGCGCTTGGAGAGGAGCCCCCACTTCCTAGATGTCTGCCACCAACTTTCCTCTCATGGGTCAGGTCCCCCTCAGCGCTTGCAAGTGGCTTGAGAGCACCTTGCTGCACATCAGGTGGGCCATGGGGACCCGTATCTGCACTGGCAGTCCTACTCAGAAGACTTCCATGAAGGTCTGGATTCTCTGTTCAATAGATGACCATCGCTCCTCCAGAGATGCCATTCTAATCTGAACAGTCACCATGTTTTCTGCACTCTGGCGACTTATCACCTCCATGGAGGTTGCCATCCTTTCCATGTGGATGCGTTCATGCGCCAATGACTCCACAAAGGCTCTGCTCATGTTCGCTATGGACTCCTCCATTCGCTCCACACTCGCAGCGACCCTGGAGGCAAAACCTGCCAGAGATTCCTGCATCTGCTCCTGGTGTTCCAGCACCGCTGACCTTATGGATGGACCCAGAGGCAGAGGGTCGACATGCAGCTGAGCCGAGCTGGCAGAGTCCTGCGCCCTCTGACTAGGACTCTCCACTGCTGTCCCTGTCTCCACAATCTGCTAATGCTCACTTGTGAACTGTGATACACTAGGTGACAACACTACTCTATGTCCCGAAGGTCCCACCAAGGTGTGAGTGTCTGCACTGGTGCTGGGTGCGCTGAATTCTGCTGATGCTGCGCCCTCAGAGGTTGCAGCTTCCTCTGAGGAGTCTTGAGGCTCATGCTGTTCCTCCAGGCTAGTGAGGACGGGTGCTTGCGATGGTCCTGTGGGGGAGTAAAGGAAAGAGTCAGAGATGTGATGCCAAGGTTACATGCACATTGCATATTGCAGATGATAATTAGTCCATCTGTTAGAGCTTCAGAATCATTATCAGCGACTCATGCAAGGTCAATGAGAGAGATGGAAAACTATTCTGTCACCAGCTTGCTGTGGTGCACCCCTCTGTCCATCCCCCACTTGCGCATCTTCCTCCACTCTTACGATCTCCAGGACTGCCTCCTCCCAGGGGGTGAGGTGGGCTACTGAGGGTGGCCCTCCTCCTGTCCTCGCTCTTTCTCGCTTATTGTGAGCTCGCTTTTCCTGCAATGGGGGAGACAAGTGGAGTTTGAGTGAGAATGAAGGAGTGAGTGTAGAGATTCCATAGCATCGATACTTAGAAGGAGACAAAGATGGAGCGAGGTTGCAAGACCAAGGGCCCTCCCTGTGTGTTGTCAGTTGTTTTCATAGCATCACAGTGATAGGGAGTGTGAGGGCTGCATAGTCGAATAGTTAGGTGAAAGTGACCATAGAGAGAGAGGGAATGGATAAGGGTGCATGGATGTCAGTGTCAAGTGGGATGTGGAGGAAGAGATTGCTAAAGCTGAGTGCTGGTGAGGAAAGGCAATGGGGATCAGATTGTGGGTGATGGGAAATTCATACTCACTTTTCCAGTGCGCAGAAGGTCATGAAATCTCTTCCTGCATTGAATCCAGGTTACTGATAATGAATTGACCTCCTCTGCCACCTGGACCCACACAGCCTTGGTCTGCTGGGGAGGCTTCTTCCTCCCTGAAGAAGGGAAGAGCACCTCTTTATGAGCTCTTGCTCCCTCAACTAAAGCTTGCAAGGCAACGTCATCAAACCTCGGAGCAGCCCTAGCTCTCTGCCTGGCCATTCTTCCTCCAGGTCCCTGTAGTATGAGAGACCAAAAGCTTGGCAGTCTGCAGAAGAAGCAAGGCTTGTTGCAGACCTTAAATGCAGCAGCAATGATGATGTCATCGGAGGCAACTTTCAGACTGGAAAAACTCATTTGCCATGGGTTCCCACACGTTGGAACTCAATTGGCCAATTAAGTTAAAATCGCATCAATCTCCCACATCGATTTAGATTCGGGTGGATAATACGAAATGCGGGTTACACGACCCCAGCCCGCCCCTGAATTAAAATCCAGCCCAGAGTGTCCACAGCGCCTGGTCTGCACTCAAGGCCTCCATAATCAGCACCTGTGAAGAGACGCTCGGTCACTCGACGAGGAAACACCAAGATTGGTTTGACGAGAATGACCAGGAGATCCAGGAGCTAATAAGCCGCAAGCGCAAGGCATTCCTGACCTGGAAACAGCAACACAACTCGAAAGCAAGAAAGCAGCTCTACAGACGCCTGAAGACTGAGGTCCAACAAAAAACTCACGACTTAAAGAACAGATGGTGTGTGGAGAAAGCACAGGAGATTCAGCAACTAGACAACAACCATGACGTGCGTGGATTCTTTAACGCAGTCAAGACCACTTACGGCCCAAGTACCCAAGGTCCTACCCCACTGCGGGCCAAGAACGGAGAGGTACTCATCAAGGACAGAGTGGCAGGTAGTACCCGCTGGAAGGAGCACTTCAAAGACCTCCTTAACCGAGACTGTATCTTTGACGCGGGTGTCCTCAACTCCATCCCGCAGCATGCTACCTGCCACCACCTCAGCACAACCCCAGCCCGGCATGAGGTTGAAAAGGCCATCCGACAACTGAAGAACAACAAGGCCTCAGGAGCAGATAGAATCCCCGCCGAGGCACTAAAGCATGGTGGAGAAGCACTATTGGCGCAAATACATGAACTCATTTCTCTTATTTGGAAGGGGGAGAGCATGCCAGGGGATCTCAGAGACACCATATCGTGATCATCTTCAAGAAAGGTGACAAGTCCAATTGCGGTAATTACAGAGGAGTTTACCTGCTGTCTGCCACAGGGAAAGCCATCGCAAGAATCCTCCTCAATCGCCACAGACCCAATTCACGTACGAACCGGGGTCACGCAAAGATTTGTCATTGCACCAATGCTCTTCTCGATCTTCCTTGCTGCAATGCTCCATCTCACCCTCAGTAAGCTCCCCGCTGGAGTGGAGCTAATCTACAGAATAAACAGGAAACTGTTCAACCTCCATTGCCTCCAGTCTAGATCCAAGGCCGTCCCATCCTCTCTCATCGAATTACAGTATGTAGACCATGCTTGCATCTGCACACACTCGGTGGTCGAACTCCAAATCATTGTCAACACCTTCACTGAAGCGTACGAGAGCATGGGCCTTACACTTGTTAAGTCTGTGTGTTCCAGTTGTATTAAGATTAATTACTGACACAGACTACAAGAATAAAGTTCAACAGGTCTTTACTAGTTGGAGGTCAGGACTATACTAAATACAATATTACTACACAGTACTTATATACCGGTGGTCACCACCGGTATTACGTATACAGCAGCCAGAGAAAGTAGTACATCTCTTAAGGTGGAACAGGCTTAAGTTCTCTTAAGGTGGAACAGGTTACATACACCACAATCCTCCCTTTTTAGCTTAACAGTCATATCCCCATTTAACATAACATAATAACATATATACATATATATAACTTCAGGTATAAACAGTTCAAAGGTTCAGTCTCTCAGGAGGCCTTCTGATTCGGTTTGGATAACGCCTTTCAGTGGTTTCTGATTCTTGTTGCTGAGGTGACTCTTCTTGTTGGTTTCCTATGTATTGGATGTCATCATCAGGTACAGTCCCTGCTGAGGTAGATGCTTCAGGTTCATTAACGTCTTCCACAGTTGTCTCTGTCGCAACCATGGGTTCGACCCTTGCTCTTGATTCTACCAGTTGATCCGCATGACGCCTTATCACATTGTTACCAATATCTACTGTGTACATCAGAGGTCCTTGTCTGGCCCGAATTGTTCCGGACTGCCATTTTTCGTTTCCATAGCCCCTTGCCAACACTGGTTGTCCTACGTCGAAACTTCGAGTGGACTTGTTATTAATATGCCGGAACTGTTTGTTTTCCACTTCCCTCCGCACATTTGGTTTTAACAAGTCTGTCCTGGACCGCAACCTCCTGTTATAAAACATCATGGCAGGACTTTGGTTAGTCACTGCATGAGCGGCGTTTCGATATGCCATTAGGAAATTGTCCACCTTGTGTTGTAACGGAATCTGATCATCGTTCATGGCCTTTATTGCCTTTTTGAATGTTTGGACAAATCTCTCGGCCAACCCGTTTGTCGCCGGATGATATGGGGCAGAGGTATAATGTTTCACCCCATTCTTCTTTAAGAATTTTTGGAATTCTTCCGACACGAACTGTGGTCCGTTGTCCGAACTTATCTGTTCTGGCAATCCGTTCCTTGCGAATATTGTTCTTAACACCGCAATTGTCTTTTCTGAAGTAATGGTATTCATCTTGATCACTTCTGGCCATTTGGAATGTGCGTCCACCGCAATTAGGAACATGGAGTCCATGAATGGACCAGCAAAGTCAATATGTACGCGTTGCCATGGGGCTGAAGGCCATTCCCATGGGTGTAGCGGTGCGATCGGAGGTGCATTTTGCACTTTTTGGCACCCAGCGCAGCTTTTTGTCAACTCCTCTATCTGTTGGTCAATGCCCGGCCACCATACATAAGCCCTAGCAAGACTTTTCATCTTAACTCCCCCCAGATGACCTTCATGCAGTTCCTTTAGAACTCTTTCCCGTAACTTGGGAGGAATAATCACTCTTGTCCCGTACATCAAAGTACCATGGCAGACGGACAGCTGGTCTCGCCTTGCCGAGAATGCCGGTAACAGAGGATCACCATGTGTTGGCCATCCCTTCACTGTCACCTCGTAAACTCGGGACAGTGTCGGGTCGTTTCTGGTTTCTCTTTCAATACTTGCATTGGTGACTGGTAAACACTCGATGATGGTCGAATGAAATAACTCAACAGGGTCAACTTTCGTCGTCTCTTCTGCTTCAGGTAGTGGCAGGCGCGACAGCCCATCAGCATTGCCATGCTGCTTTGTACCTTTGAATTCTATTTGATATTGATGTGCCCCTAGGAAAAGGGACCATCTCTGGAGTCGCTGTGCTGTCATCACCGAAACACCCTTCTTAGGGTTAAAAATGGATACCAACGGCTGATGGTCTGTCAGAAGTGTGAATTTTTGGCCCTGCAGGTAATGATTAAACTTCTTCACTCCCCATACAAGGCTGAGAGCCTCCCTATCGATCTGCGCATAGTTGCGCTCAGCGGAGGTCAATGATCTGGATGCAAACGCGACTGGCCTTTCCGTGCCATTTGGCAACTTGTGTGAGAGTACTGCCCCAATACCATATGGAGAAGCATCACAAGCCAACCGAATAGACAGTGTCGGGTTGAAGTGAGCCAACACTTCCTCTGAGGTGATCAATTCTTTGCTTTTGCGAAATGCCTTCTTACAGTTTTCGCTCCATTCCCATGGTACCCCCTTCTGTAAAAGAGCGTTCAGCAGGTGCAGTACCGTGGATAGATTCGGTAGAAACTTATGGTAATAGTTAATCAATCCCAGAAACGACCTCAACTGAGAGACATTATCCGGAGCGGGAGCCTTTACAACTGCCTCTATCTTGTCAGGAGACTTATGAAGCCCCTCCCGGTCAATGACATGACCACAGTACGAGATCCGCTTCTGAAAGAACTCACATTTCTGCCGATTAACTCTAAGTCCATACTCTTTCAGTCTGTTGAGCACCAGTTCCAAGTTTGCGAGGTGTTCTTCATCACCATCACCTGTAATCAGAATATCGCCCAGGTAACATTGTGTGCCTGGAATTCCCTGTAATACCTGCTCCATGGCCCTCTGCCAAATTGCCGGAGCCGATGCCACTCCAAAAACCAGCCTATTATACCAGTACAAACCTCTATGCGTGTTGATCGTGAGGTACTGGCGTGACTCTTCTTCAACCTCCATCTGCAAGTACGCCTGCGCCAGGTCTATCTTGGTGAAGTGTTTCCCGCGAGACAACGAGGCAAAAATACCCTCAATCCGCGGAAGCGGATACTGCACCGTGTGAAGCACCGGATTAACGGTGATCTTGAAATCTCCACAGATGCGAACCTTCCCTGGTTCTCCTGGCTTGTTGCTCGAAGGACGTTTCATAACGGGAACAATGGGCGTAGCCCACTCACTCCAATCTACCTTAGACAGTACACCTGAACGTTCTAGCGCTTCCAGTTCCGCTTCTACAGTAGGCCGTATTGCATAGGGTACCGGTCTGGCTTTGAAAAATTTTGGTTGTGCATGTTCATCAATCTTGATGTTTGCCGTAATTCCTTTCAGTGTTCCCAGTCCTTGCTGGAACACCTCTTTAGCATCATCCAATATTCTGGACAATTGTTTAGGTTTGACATCTGTTTCCCCGGAATCTACCGTTAGTGCTTTTAAGGAGTGCCAGTCCATATTCATTTTCCTAATCCACTCCCGTCCCAGTAGTGGTGGACCTCCTTCAGGTAGCACATATAAGTCTATTACTTGGCTTTCTTCGCCCTTGTGGACCACTTTTACCTCTATCTTTCCGATGGGGTGCACTCTTTGCCCCGTGTATGTTTTCAATATAATCTCCGTATCCCGTAGGGGAATATGTTGGAATAACCTTTTGTAATCTTTCTTATTCATGACCGTCAATGCCGATCCAGTGTCCAATTCCATCTTTACTTGGACTCCTGCTATCTGAAGAGTGACCCAAATTGTCTGGAGATCTGCATCCTTACCAACGTTGTGTACTCTTAAGCTACCCAGTTCATTACTGCTAGCGTCTGAATCTGACTTCTGTTCGTTCGAACTGGTCTTTGTCACCTTGTGCACCTTTATGTATTTTCCTTGCGGTGACTTTTTGTTGCTGGTCTTCTTTCCTGACCGGCATACTTTAGCTATGTGGCCAAGCCTGCCACACGTTCTGCATTCTTGGTTTTTAAACCAACACTGGTTCTGATCATGTGTTGTCTTTCCACAATGATAACATTTTACAGTACTCAAACCCAATTTATTTGTACTGAGTTCCGGTGACCGTAGCTGCATTACTGCCGTGCCTCTCGCTGCGGCTTCGTGTGCTGCTGCCATAGTGACCGCTTTCTCAAGCGTCAGCTCATTCTCCTCGAGCAGTCGCTTTTGTGTATCTTCTTTTAATAATCCACACACAAATTTATCTCTTAGCGCTTCTGTCAGTCCCGTTCCAAACTGACAGTACCTTGCCAGCTTACGCAATTCCATTAAATATTCAGCATTGCTTTCATCCTGCAGCTGCCTTCTGCTGTAAAATTTAAATCGTTCCGCTAGCATCAGCGGCGTGGGGTTTAGATGATTTATCAGGACAGTAACAATCTCCTCGAACGTCGTATCCGCCGGTTCATCTGGTGATAAAAGGTGTTTCAATTGCCCGTATGTCTTTGCCCCCATTAAGTTTAATAAAGTTAGTGCTTTCTCTGCATCTGGGATTTTATTTGCTTTACAATAATTTTGTATGCGTTCTACATACATGGCCCAATCTTCGATGTCGCTATCAAAGGTATTATTGTTCCCATGTTTAGGCATCGTTGCAATTTATTTTATCCCAAGATGGCGGCTTCCCGCTCTTGTCTTCGTCCTCCGCCTACAAAATGGCGGTTTTCCCGCGCTTGGCGGTCTTCACCCACTGGCTGCAATGGCGTTTGGCGTGCTGCTGCTGCTCGCCTTTCCCAGCAGTTAGTAACTCCCCCGACGCTGTCTCCGCTTCACCGCGGCTCCCTCGGGCATTCGCGCTTCCCCGATGTCGCGCCTCGCAGCCCTTCTTGCAGCCCGGTTATTAGCACCGGCTGCGTTCGCCTTCACCGCGGCTCTCGCGCCTTCAGTCGCCCCAGACGCTGTGCCTTTTTGGCCCAAAAGCGGCCCGGCCCTTATCACCAGCCGCGATCGATGTCCCCGCGCTGCGCCTTTCGGCCCGAATGCGGCCCGGCCCTTATCTCCGGTCGCGATCGATCTCACCGCCCTTATTCCTCTGTCTTCCTCCCCCCGTCTGTACAGCCAACGCGGCCGACTTTCTGCTCGCGTCGCTGACCGGCTTACCCACCACCGAGGTAGAAAGAAGATAGCTGACTGCCGCTGATGGAGGCTTTGAGTTCAGGATGTCTTCTGCACTCCGGGTTCTCGATGCCTGCCGCGCGACGTGTCTTCCAGCAGGGTGATGAGGGTGGATGCCTCTCTTCGACGCCCGTTCTGTGGACGAAGCCGCCGTGGATATAAACTGCCGCAGGGTAAGAATCGGACTCGTCGCCAGTGTTAAGTCTGTGTGTTCCAGTTGTATTAAGATTAATTACTGACACAGACTACAAGAATAAAGTTCAACGGGTCTTTACTAGTTGGAGGTCAGGACTATACTAAATACAATATCACTACACAGTATTTATATACTGGTGGTCACCACCGGTATTATGTATACAGCAGCCAGAGAAAGTAGTACATCTCTTAAGGTGGAACAGGCTTAAGTTCTCTTAAGGTGGAACAGGTTACATACACCACAACACTAAACATCCGTAAGACAAAGGTCCTCTACCAACCTGCCCCCGCCACACAGTACTGCCCCCCGATTATCAAAATCCACAACAAGGCCTTGGACAACGTGAAACACTTTCCATACCTCGGGAGCCTACTGTCAACAAGGGCAGACATCGATGATGAAGTCCAACACTGCCTTCAGTGTGCCAGTGCAGCCTTCGGTCACCTGAGGGAGAGTGTGTTTGAAGACCAGGACCTCAAACCCGGCACCAAACTCATGGTCTACAGAGCAGTAGTGATTCCCGCCCTCCTGTATGCTTCAGAGACATGGACCATGTACAGCAGGCACCTCAAAGCACTGGAGAGGTACCACCAACGCTGCTTCTGCAAGACCCTGCAAATCCAATGTCAGTGTTCTCGTTCAGGCCAACATCCCCAGCATTGAAGCTTTGACCACATCCGATCAGTTCCAATGGACGGGCCACATCGCTCGCGTGCCTGATACGAGACTCCCAAAACAAGCGCTCTACTTGGAGCTCCGACACAGCAGGAGAACCCCAGGTGGGCAGAAGAAATGCTAAAAGGACACCCTCAAAGCCTCCATGAAAAAGTGCAACATCCCCTCCGACACCTGGGAATCCCTGGCCCAAGACCGCTCAAAGTGGAGGCGAAGCTTCCGGGAAGGCGCCGAACACCTCGAGTCTCTTCGCCGGGGGCAAGCGGAAGCCAAGCGTAAACAGCCGAAGGAGCACAAGTCAACTCAAGCACCCCACCCACCTGCCCCTTCCACCACCGTCTGCCCAACCTGTGACAGAGACTGTAGGTCCCGCATTGGACTCAGCAGTCACCTGAGAACTCATTTTTAGCGTGGAAGCAAGTCATCCTCAGTTCCGAGGGACTGCCTAAGAAGAAGAGACATAGATGTGTAGATTTTCCAGCCCGGGAGCAGAGCAGTAGGAGATGCCATTATGGGCTTTCTCTCTACTGATTTAGTTGGAGGTGTGTCTGTGAAGGAATAAGCCAAATAACCTATTCAGAAAAATACACCATTCTGTGAAAGAATTCTGGCCTTATTAAAACAGGACAAACTGGGTCTGGAAATCGAGAAACCTCACGATGGAGAAGCTGTGATAGCATCCTGGCTATAGAGATAAGATAAGTTGTTGACACTGAATTAATAACTTTATTGAAACAGAAGGTTAAAGGCTCCGGTAGGCTGAACCTTTCAGGATGAAACAATGGTTCACCCTGGTTAAGGTGTTCTACTTTACACTTCGTAAAGAAGCACATAAAAGTAAGAAATATCTGCCTTCGTAAAAATGACATCAAGTAAAACACACCTGCCGTTACACCGTTTTTTATGGTAAAGTTACAATACCTAGAGAAGAGACATAATTCTGTAATGCTACCAGCTGAGGTAACTGTAAGAATTGCAGGGGTCAGCAGAAAAATGACTAGAGATAATTAGCTTACATCAGCAGAAAACCGTAAAGGAAATACCACTGGAAAAGTGTATAAATATTGAACTCCCAAATGGGATAGTAGACTCGCTGTAATCAGGCAAAGCGATTCTCGGCTTCAGAGGTGGCTCTGTAAGTCTCCAACTCTTTGTACCTTGGGGATCAAAGGCGATGTAAGAAAACTACTAGGCACTTGGTTTGAGTATTAAACAAGGCTTTAATCAACTGTTTTACAACATGGAGATCTAGTTGTGTCCTTCACTAGTTCCTGTTAAAGAATGTCCTGAGCAAGCTGGGCCCATGCCCGAGTATTTATACTCTCCCTGGACAGCGCCACCAGCAGGCTGCCCAGTATCATTTCATAAGTCATTTCCAGATGAATGACAAGATTCATGTCAAAAGGTATTTGATTTTGGTGGATATCCTGAGTAGAACTTTAAGAACTGTAAAACTGTAGCGAAGTTTAGATTTGAAAGTAAGGTTCTCTGATAAAATTGTAAAGCTTTCACTTTTTGGAACTGTTAATGTTGCGATTGACTCACCAACTATAAACTGCATGACGGTTCTTTAATAAATCTATATAATTTTAGAATTGTCTCACAAAAGACTTCTGTATCAAACTCGTGAACTCAATTTCTATACACTCTTTGGTGAGGAGTTGCAGAATTCTGAGGGAGTTTTCCAGACCCTCATAATATCCGGAACGTTACAGTCTAGCTGAACTTATTAAAAGTGCTATTTGGAGGATGGTAACATTTTCAGGTTGTTCCTTACCTTTAGGGAGAGATAGTCCAGACCTTTAGATGCAATTAAGCGTCTTTAGGATTCGGCTACCTCAAACTTTAGTTGAAAGTGAACGTCTGAGGAATACACCTGATCTGGGGTAGCCCTAAATGGGCTAGGACTAGTAATTAGCCCTTCATGTCAACAACAAAAGTTTGCAAATAATTAAGATATTTTGATGCAAAACATGTTTATGAGTATCATACTGAAGAATTGCCAAGAAGAGAAAATTAACAGTATACAGAAAATGTAAGTTACTTATATATAATTGTTTGTTTTGTGGCGTACCAATCACAGAAAGGGCACAATCCGCTTTCCGGTCCGTAGACTATAAATCAGGCGTCATGCCTTTAAGAAGGATCACACCTTTAAGAAACTCGATCTGCAACATAGTTAAGCCCAGAGCGGGGGAGGGGCAGTCGAAGCTGTGCACTGATGAAAGGCAGTAGTACTTTGTGTAGTCTCTGACTCCATTTTGTGTTCAGCATGCAGCCTCAACAATTAAACCTTTTCTGTTGAACCTCTCCGAGTTCAGTATTTTTTGCTAGGAGTACGTAGACTCCTACATTGGTGACCCCGACGCTCAGGACGACTCCTAAGCATAACCATGGCTGACACAAACGCAGTTTCTGTGAAGCTGCCGGAGTTCTGGGAGAACCTGGCCACCACCTGGTTCCTTCAAGCCGAATCGCAATTCCGACTCCGCGGCATCACCGCCGACGCAACGATGTACGACTACCTCCTCGCCTCCCTGGGCAGCTCCACAATCATGAAAGTCTGGACAACACTACAAAACCCTCCGGAGGAATGCAAGTATGAACATCTCAAGGCCGCGCTCATTAAAAAATTCACAGCCTCCCAATTCTTGTGCAACTGCCACCTCCTCGACCTCCCGGGCCTCGGTGACTCCACGCCGTCAGACTTGCTCTCACACATGCTTGCTCTGACCGACGAGAAACTGCCCGGCTCCCTCTTCCGCACGCTCTTTATCCGCCAACTACCTCCCAGCATCCGCACGGCGATCGTGGCGTCCAGCCTCACGGACCTCAAGGCCCTGGCCGACGAAGCCGATAAGCTCCTGTCCGCCAGCTCCAACCACGCCGTCACCCCCGACCTGGCCTCCGCAGCGTTGGCGCGCGCTCCACCCTCTATCGCGCGGCCACACAGCTCAGCCACGAGGCCCCCCAGGCCCCCACGTCCCCCAAGCCCTCCGACCCAGGGCTACTGCTACTTCCATACCCGGTTCAGCGCACGTGCACGCAGCTGCAGCCATCCTGGCATGTTTCCAACCGCCCCCACACCGGCCTACATGATGGCCGTGGGGCAAGCAGGCGCGCTGCTGTACGTTACAGTCAGCGCCTCCAGACGCCGTTTCCTATGCGACACGGGCACGCAGTGCAGCATCATCCCCGCATCCGCCCTCGAGATCCAGCGAGGCGGCCGCGGCCCTGCGCTGGCTGCCGCCAACGGCGCCGACATCCGGACGTACGGCACCCGCACCGTCACCATCGACCTCGCAGGCCGCCGCTACCACTGGGAGTTTATCACCGCCAAGGTGCTCTCCCCGCTCCTCGGTGTGGATTTCATGTGCGCCGACGGCCTGTTGGTCGACATGCCTCGGCGCCGCCTCGTGGATATGAACACCATGTTACCTATCCCGGGCGCCATGGCCCCCCCAACCCGCAGAAATGGCATGGCAGTGCCGCGCCCGCTCAACGGATGACTACTCAGCACTCCTGGCTGAGTTCCCAGCCCTCACCAACCCGACCTTCTCCGTGAAGTTTGCAAAGCACGGGGTAGAACACTTCATCCCCACCACAGGCCCACCGATGTATGCCCACGCCCGCAGGCTGGACCCGGCCAAGCTGGAGATCGCGCGGGCCGAGTTCACCACAATGGAACAGCTCGGCATCATCCGCCGCTCCAACAGCCCCTGGGCCTCCCCACTCCACATCGTCACCAAACCCGACGGGGGATGGCGCCACTGCGGGGACTACCGGCGCCTAAACGACGCCACCACGCCGGATTGGTACCCCATACCACACATTCAAGACTTCTCGGCTAGACTGGCCGGCCGCTCAGTCTTCTCCAAAGTCGACCTGGTGCGCGGTTACCATCAGGTGCCAGTCCACCCCACGGACGTTCCCAAGACGGCCAAAATCACCCCTTTTGGGCTATTCGAGTTCCTCCAAATGCCCTTCGGCCTCAAAAACGCGGCCCAGGCCTTCCAGCCGCTCATGGACTCGGTCCTCTGGGACCTGAAGTTCCTCTTTGTCTACCTGGATGACATCCTGGTAGCTAGTTCCTCCATGCAGGAACACATTGAGCCCCTCCGCACCCTGTTCCAGTGGCTCAGTGTGCACGGGCTCATCATCAGCCCAGCCAAGTGCCAATTCGGCCTCAGCAGGATCGAATTCCTCGGCCACCACATCACGCAGGACGGAGCCATTCCCCTGCCCGCCAAGGTGCAAGCCGTCCAGCAGTTCCCCCGGCCTGCCACCATCAAAGGCCTCCAGGAGTTCTTGGGGATGATCAACTTTTACAACCGCTTCATTCCCGGAGCGGCCTCCCTCATGTGGCCCCTATACGAAGCCCTCCGGGGTAAGAAAGACAGAATGGCGATCGAGTGGTCGGCGGACATGTTGACCACTTTCGACACGACCGAAAAGGCGCTCGCCGACTCCACCATGCTCGCTCACCCACAGCCCAATGCCAGGGTGGCCCTCACCACGGACGCCTCCGACCACGCGATGGGCGCCGTGTACAAACAGTGGGTCGATGGGGCCTGGCAACCACTGGCCTTATTCAGCCGCCAACTGCGCCCCCCGGAGGCCAAATACAGCGCCATTGACTGCGAGCTCCTCGCACTGTACCTGGCAGTCCGCCATTTTAGATTTCTTCTGGAGGGCCGCCCCTTCACCGCGTTTGTCGACCACAAACCCCTGACATTCGCGATGGCGAAATCTGCGGACCCGTGGTCAGCCAGGCAACAACGCCAGCTCGCCGCGGTGTCCGAATTCACCACGGACATCCGGCACGTCTCCGGTCGAGACAACGTGGTGGCCAACTGCCTATCCCGCCCCGCCATCCACGGCGCCCACCTGGCAGTGGACTATGCTCAACTGGCAGTGGAGCAACGCACCGACCCCGAACTGCTCTCTGCGCCCACAACCCTCCCAGGGCTGCGACTGACCGACGTCGCCCGCGGCCCGTCCGCCGTCACAGTCAAATGCGACACCTCCTTGGTGCAACCCCGCCCCGTAGTCCTGGCGTCCTGGCGAAAACGGGTGTTCGACATTGTCCACGGCCTCTCACACCCCGGCACCCGCGCGTCCATTAGACTGGTGGCCAACCAATTTGTCTGGCGCGGCCTGCGCAAAGATGTGCGCGTCTGGTCCAGATCCTGCATAGCTTGCCAGCGTGCCAAAATCCACCAGCACGTTAAAGCCCCACTCGAGGAGTTCACCGTGCCAGAAAGAAGGTTCGACCACGTCCACATCGACTTCGTCGGCCCCCTGCCGCCATCACAAGGTCACACGCACCTGCTGACAATCGTGGACCGTACCACCCGCTGGCCCAAGGCCATTCCACTGACGTCCACCACCACCGCCGACATCGCGAGGGCGTTCATCAGTACCTGGGTCGCTCAGTTCGGCTTCCCCTCCGACATGACGTCGGACAGAGGCCCGCAGTTCACCTCTGATCTGTGGGCCGCCATCGCCCGAAACCTCAGGGTGGCCGTTCACCACACCATGGCTTACCACCCCCAAGCCAATGGACTGTGCGAGCGATTCCACAGGTGCATGAAGGCGTCCCTCTGCACCAGCCTCGAGGACGAGGCTTGGATCGACCGCCTCCCATGGGTGCTACTCGGCCTACGCTCCGCGGTCATGGAAGACCTGCAAGCCTTGGCGGCAGAACTCGTGTATGGCCAGCCGCTGCGCGTACCCGGAGAGTTCCTGCCCACTGCCACGACCCCTGGTCGGCTGACCAGCAACGCCGCGCTTTCGCCAACCGAGCACAAAAGTTCACTCCGGTACCCACCGGCCGGCACGGCGAACCAGCAACCCACGTACCATCTAGCCTGCACATGGCCAAATTTGTTTTCGTGCGCCATGACGCCCACCGAGGACCTCTACGGCCCCCATACGACCGTCCCTACAAGGTACTCCAGACGGGGAACAAGTTCTTCCTCCTTGAAGTGGGCGGCAGAACTGACAAGGTGTCGGTCGACCGGCTCAAGCTGGCGCACCTAGAGCCCGATGAACCCGTTCAAGTGGGCCAACCCCCACCGCGGGGCAGACCGCCTAAGAGCACGACGTGTCCGACCGCCCCGCTCCCGACACCAACTGCCAAGAGCCGTTCCGGCCGTGCCATCAAGCTGCCACACCGGTTCGTACACTCCCTACTAGCGGATTCTGGGGGGAGCTGTGTGGCGTACCAATCACAGAAAGGACACAATCCGCTTTCCGGTCCGTAGACTATAAATCAGGCGTCATGCCTTTAAGAAGGATCACACCTTTAAGAAACTCGATCTGCAACATAGTTAAGCCCAGAGTGGGGGAGGGGCAGTCGAAGCTGTGGACTGATTAAAGACAGTCGGACTTGGTGTAGTCTCTGACTCCATTTTGTGTTCAGCATGCAGCCTCAACAATTAAACCTTTTCTGTTGAACCTCTCCGGGTTCAGTATTTTTTGCTAGGAGTACGTAGACTCCTACAGTTTACTTTCATTTGTGCTTCTACGTATAAGCAGTCTATGTAAAGAGTCTGATCATGAGCTGGGAATACTCTGAATTGGCAATACTGCACAGTCAGAATGCCTGCTACAGAAAACATCTGACTAGAATTAAGAAACTTTTTTTTAAACTAGTAGTGCATTGCTCGAGTAGCCTGGGATCCAGATGAAAGTTTCTGATGCTTGCTTTGGGCTCGCTGCAGCCACAACATAACATCATACAGCCCATTACTGCAGCACAGCAAATTTAATGAAGCAATCTATCTTACGCCTAACATAAGACAAAAATATGAGACACATTACTGATACCACAGAAAACTCTTGACTGTGATCTTATCCCATACAATCTCCTCAGGTCACAAGATGACAAAATGGTTATAGATAAGGAAGGCCAATCAGCCCATTCATCCATCTAGAGAGATCCTAACATTCCTCCTTTTGTAGATCCAACTGTTTTGTAAATGATTCAAGGGTTTTGCCTCCACTACTCTATCTGGAAGTTTATTCTACATGTTGATCACTCTTTGTGTGAGGAAGAATTTCCTGATATCAGTCTTAAAATCATGTTTTACTAGTTTGAACATCTGTCCCTTAGTTCTACTCCCACAGTTTAATGCAATATTCCAGGATTACTTTTTCTATACCCTTAACAGTCTTATATACTTTTATAATCACCTCTCAGGTGTCACAAATCCTACATTTAAAAGCTTGCAGGACATAAAACATACATGCAGGTGCTGAGGACAGTCTTCTGCAATGTACATCAAATGGGAGGAGTATGCACCCCGTATCCACAGCACCCTGAAAGATGGCTTCTCTTCAACTTGATCTGTAGCAGAGATCACCACAAAAGTGGCAAACTAGAATGAACCCCCTTGCAAAAAAGCTGAGGGCAGTTGTGACCTTTATTGCTACTGGATGTGCAGTGCCTACAGTAGAAGTTGGCTGTAGGTCTGGTTGAAGCACATGGTTAATTATCCCCATGGAAAAGTAAATCGGGCAGGGTGTAAAACGGGCTGCCAATTCGCTATTGCCCATTTTCCACTACAGTCCAAGGCCAATTTCAGTTGCATCGTGCCCTGTTTAGAGTTGGTAAGGACTGGTAGGGAATGGGAGCCCACAATAAAAGGCACAAAGGTAGTTTGTTAAGCAGTTTTCAACAGTGAAAAAACCCTGAAATTATTAAAATCAGCGAAGAAATAAGCATTCTGTGATTTCTTTTGTAAAATACTTGCAGGACCTTTTAGATCCATATTTGCTTTTTCTTTAGAGCTTGGCAATGCTGGATGTTCACAGAATAATCACAGGTATTAGAATCCAGCTGCCTCAGTAATTATTATTAGGGTTTGTTAGTTTTCTTCCTGTTCCTTACTTCTACTTCCCTTTTGTACAATCCTGCATGGAGATAATCTGCCTCGACTCTTCCTCTGATTTTCCCTTTTGAAAAATGTCTGGTCTCTGAATGTGGGGAATCAAGAACATAGCCTACTTCACAGAACCGTTTAGCAGTCAAATGAAATTCCACTAATCCAATTTTCAAAAATATCTTCAGACCTTGGAGCAAATGCACCATTCTGGACATTGTTATTGCAATCAAGACTCATTGCACTGCCTGCTACTATGTTTGCACTTGTCTCGTAGCATCAGAACAGTTGCTATGACATCACAAAGAACTGCAAATATATCAATTGTGAAAGTCAATTGTTATTTTTCCCCTATTGTTGAGTTATACAACACAAGTATGCTTCAGCTGCTTCTCCCTGGGAAGCAACAGGTAAATATTTGGTTCAAAATGTAAAAGACTTAAGTTCAGCCAAGTGAAAGGACTTCTGCCAGTCACATTCCTAAGCCACAAGGCAGGAGAATGGAAAATATAAATGGTATAAACAAGGGGCTTCTTGGACAAGCATGCTCACCTCAATGATTCAGTGTGGTCTTTTTAAAATTGAGAAACCCAAATGAAGTGCCAAAACCTATAGAGCAAGACATGACAAGTTGAGAGCTGAAGTAAACCAGGAAATACTGACGAGGTTATCCAAAACTTGGGTTTTAGTAGCCTATAGATTGGAGGAGAAGGTAAGGAAGGAGAGAAGGGCTTCAAGAGTTATAAGGTTCTAGGGAAGAATGAGATAGATTAGGAGACAATTTAACTTGAGTCTTGATTTCAATACAGTGAGGATGCCGGGAAGAGGTGAAGAAAATGACCTGAATTAAGGAACAAAAAAAATAATCACAGATTGAGTCACTGATGGAGAACTCATAGGGCTAGAAATCCATTATAGCCAAGGCATGGGCGGTGTCAGTAGAAAAGTTGGAGAATTAGCGCATGCAAAATTCATGCTCACTGCTCAAAAAAATGATTGGAGTCCTAATTTAAGTCTTAAAACCCAAGCTCATTGGCATTACATTCAAAGGGTGGACCAATATCAGGTGCAGTCTAATTGCAAGTCATGATTGCCACAGGCTTTTTTCACTACTGAAAGTAGTTAATTGATGCTGCAGAACCTCATTCTCAGCATTGCTGGCTGTGCAGCTGCCTCAGCGAGCCGGAGCCCTGAACCAGGTGTGCTCATGGCAGATCCACACCCCAGGGAGAGAGCCCGCAGATTCTGCGGTGAAGCATTGGAGGTATTGGTTTTCGCTGTGGAGAGACGGAGGAGGACCTCACCACAAGTCTTCCGCACCATGTGGAGGGAGGTAGTGCAGCAGGTCTCGGGCAGCTCTGTGGTCCCCAGGACCCACACACAGAGCAGGAAGAAATGTAACTATCTCACTCGGGTGGTCAGGGTGAGTCAATGCTTCAACAAATGCTACATACCACCATCTGAACCACAATCTTCACACACTGCCCAAAGCACCACATCCCCAGCCCACACCCACCAACAATCTCTACCTACCAACACTCACACCCACATCTCACACCTTGCACACAATGACAGCTATTCAACTATGGCAGGCACATCACCCAAACACATTGCTCCACACTCACTCACACACATTCCTTTCTCTTCAGGCCAAGGTGACTCACAACAGGAGGGAGCAGGAATGCACAGGCAGGGGACAAGCTGACACCCAGCCACTGTCTGCGCTGGAGAATCGAGTGCTGGAGATCTTTGGGCGCCAGGTGGTGGGTGCCATGGCCACCGGCGATGTTGACCCCCTTGGGGACAATAACGGTATGTTCATCTCTACTCCTTCTTCTCACATCCCACTTCCCCTTCACCCCACAAGCGTTTTGCGCATCCCAGCTAATCATGCTGTATGTATGCATTTCAACCGTCCTGTCCCCCTCCCTTCACCTTAACCCAACTCTTGTGCCTTTATGCTTTCAGGTAATCAGCAAGCACCTGAGCAGTCTGTCCTTGAGGGCACCATAGAAAGCGAAGGGGGAGAAGAGGAGGAGGAAGAACACACTGAGTCACTGCATGTCTCACCCGCAGACACCAGCTCAAATACTGGCACTACGCGTTCTTTAGTGGCAAGTATAGTAGCGGGATCTACACAGGGTGATGCACCAGGGACGAGTGGGCTGCAGCAAGGCTAGGGGAAAGGGTAGCTCAGGGGCCAACTCCTCGGAGGGTGAGTTCGCACGTGAGTTCTGCTGCACAGGACTCAGATGAGGACCTCAATGGGGAGGCATTTAGAAGAAGGGTGATGGGCATGCACATGGAGACTTTAGGTACAATGCCAAGGGTGCCCAAGAGCCTCAGCAATGGTAAGGAGCATGGAGGAGTCCGCCTCCAACATTTCACAAGGCCCTGCGCACAACATGGACCCCATCATTTCCAGTCTGCAAAGGATGGTAGACTCCCAGAGAGACTGTGGCGACCCAGACCTGATGCCGCATGTGATGGGCGATCTGGCGGCTTCCATTGCAGCACAGGCGGAAGCGACGCAATGTCTTAGTGCTGTAATACAGTCTATGCTTGGTGGCATCCAATCTTAGACTGCTCTCATGCAGTCTGAGCTTGATGCCACACCAGCTCTGACTGTTGCCATCGTGGCTGGGTCTACCACCATCGGCCAGGGCTTTCACGGTGTCGCAGCAGGCCAGCAATTTGTGCTCCAACAGATTGCTAGGGATGCTGAGGTGCTGCTCCGGGGGAGTGCCTGTGGGTCAGTGGAGCAGGAACCTGCTGTCCTCTCTCAGGATGACAGTATTCCTGCTCCCACCACTGCCACTCCGCCATTGCCCTTCTTGCTGCCTGTCATTCAGCCAGCCCAGCCAGCTGCTGCCCATGCCGAGGTGGTGCAGTCTACAGCTGGGCCTTCCAGATCCAGAGCTGGTGGAGGGCGTCCTGCAAGGCCATCTGAAGTCTCCCGCATGGACACTCAGCAGCCTTCCACCAGCCCTGCTGCAGCCACTGGGCCAACACTTAGTAGGAGCAGGCAAAGGCACAGTAACGAGGGGCACAAGGTTGAATAGTTAATATTTTTGGTGTCTTCTTCTTCTTCTTCTTAGGCAGTCCCTTGGAACTGAGGATGACTTGCTTGCACATTAAAAATGAGTTCTCAGGTGACTGATGAGTCCAATACGGGACCTACAGTCTCTGTCACAGGTGGGGCAGACAGCGGTTGAAGGGGCAGGTGGGTGGGGTGCTTGGGTTGATGTGCGCTCCTTGCACTGCCTGTGCTTGGCTTCCATTTGCTCCTGGCGAAGAGACTTGAGGTGTAAATTTATGTTCACTGATTTTTGATAAATTTATTAATTCACTTACTATTCTTTTGTGGTGTCTGTCATTTCAGCTTTGCAGTGTGATATGGCCTGTGAGAGGGCTGGAATGATGGGGATGTGGTGAGTAAAGGGGATCTGGCTTTAAGTCATCCTGTTGTGAGGCTGGAGGTCTGTTTGGAGGAGGTGGCAGACTTCTGTGACCACCTCCTTGGTGAGACAGAGCTGTCTAATACACTGCTCCTCGTTTAATTGAAGGTAGGAGAATTGCTCTCGGAATACCCTCGGAGGGTAAGGCCTCCTGGTGAGAGCCCTGATGTCCCTCCTCATCTCTTTGTGAACATGTTCCTGTCTTTCTCACTTCCTACGCTCCCTTCACCGTAGATCCTGGAGGGTGAGGTGGCATGCCAGTAAAGCCCCCCGTTAATGAGACCAAGTGTAATAGTTTGATTCTTTGAAGAATAAATGTACCTACTTTTTAGTTGCCACAACATTCCTGATAAAAAAGAATCTATAAATTACTGAATGAAACTGTTGCAGTATGTGAAACTGACAAGAAACCATTGAAACTGCACTAACCTGACAGCTGCGAGCCATTACTGGTTATCCCTTTAAATAACGTCCCTGGAGCCAGCTATCTGGTGCATCACATCAGCTCTCCCAGTCGGTGTTTACTCCAGGCGCTAAGGTAAGTGGTGAGAATCAATTTAGCAGATTGGGCGGGCAGTGAATGTTGCACACTTACTGTCACCACGATCCACCTGGCATTGACGTTCCTGGCAATATCTCTTACTGGTGACGCTACCGGGGTGGGGGGGAGGCGGTATTTGGCATGCGGTGCTGGATTCACCTCGCCCTAGCGATACTGCTCTGGCACCCTGTTAGCGTCATCTGCTGGTGCTAACAGGAGGCACTAAAGGGATGAATTTTCCCCCCATAATCACTTGTCAAACAGGGTTCTGACAGATAGGGTTCACCTGTGTTTGTGGAAAAAAGGTAACTGAAACTGATAACAGTGAATGCATCTAAAAATTTTATTTTATTTGATAGTTGTAGTGTCAGAGTTTGTAGGGAATTTGACTCCACTCCAATTGGATTCAATGATACTTTATTTAAGACTTGTAAAACTTAACAAATTACAGTACATGAGCAATCGTTTACCGAACCAAGCAGAAAGTATATCACCCGCTCCATCCTGGATAGAAGTGTGCCTCTTGATGTTACACGATAGGTCTGTTCCCTTCCTCCTGGGTGTTTCGACTCTCACCTTGAAATTCTTCTACATTAATCAGCCTGAGCACTCGTCCTTTACACACCAGAAAACTGAACTACACACAGCCTATTCCAATCAGCACATACCACGCTTACTTCCCATGTCCTCCTTAATGTCCCTGTTCTTGATCACACCACTACTGTGCTTGCATGCCTGCACCAATCAGATTCCTGATCATGTCCTGTCTTCCTAGCATTGTGACTGAGGTTTGTTCCGGCTTCAATAGCAGGATACAGTTTGCTGACTCCCTGTGCTCTATACAATAGTTGCTTACTATGTTAGTTAGCTCAGTATAAATTCTACACCAAGCTTTCGAGCAGAGTTACCCTTTCTTACAAGCTGAGGGACAAACTTCATGACAGCGTACATAGGAACTTAACTCAACCAGTTTGCATTGCCTTTGGTGTCTTAACATGCTAATATCAAAGTAATGTTTACTTAATGTAAAGCTTGTGAGTAGTTGTGTAATAACAACAGAAAATGCTGGAAAAACTCAGCAGGGCAGGCAACATCCGTAGAGAGAAATTTGAGTTGACGTTTCGGGTCGAAACCCTTCTTCAAAACTGGAAAGAAAATAAAATAGATCAAAGGCAGGGCTGCGATCGAACAGAGGAAGTAAAAGAGACAATAAAAGGTATTCGAAGCCAGACGAGATGGTAATAGGCCCATGGAGACAAAAGGCAGCTGAGATTAGGTGTGAAGTGTACTGGCAGGTAAGAGACAGCTGCCAGGTGAGAGAGAGAAACAAAAGGAAAGGAGGGGGGGGGAAGGAGGACCCAAAACAAAGGGGTGGAAAAAATTATAAGTAAAAAAGTAATAGGGGCCGAGGTTATGATCTGAAATTGTTGAACTCGATATTGAGTCCAGAAGGCTGCAAAGTGCCTAATCGGAAGACACCGGGAACTGTGATGCTACATTTACCACATCTTCTTGCTTGCAGTGTCATAAGTTTTATATTTATGATTCTTTCTTTATAATTTGGTGAATTTCTGTGCTCATTAAGTGATAGGGATGTAAGTTATGGGGAATTGGAACACTTTTCACTTTTTGTATCTATTGTCAGCATCAAGCACTTCTAGGCCAAGTACAACAGGTTAAACGCAGTGCAAATCTCCCTCTTCATTGTCCCATTATATCCCTCAGGCCAGGTAGAGTACATATTACTAGCACAGTAAAGCTCCCTCTACACTCCTGCATCTAGTATTTCCATATTACGGATAGCAGCTAGAGGAGAAGGTATTGCGGATTATTAATGCCTTCAACTAACAGCCATGAAGTGGCAGACGAGATCCATAACTTTAGTTTGCATTTCTTGTCCAGGAGATGTTATTTTTTCCAGATGCATCTGACTGGATACATCTGAGGATGTAGAGGCTCTAGAAGTTATAATTTTTGGCTCTATTGAGTGTACATATGTTCTACTGGACTGGAAGGTGGCCAATATAGTATCCATTTTTAAAAAGGGAGACAGGGCTAATATAGATAATTACTGTCCAGTTAGCTTAACATCGGTGGTAGGGCAATTTCTAGAATTTTAATTAAGGATGAATTTGGCACATATCTAAAAAAAGAGAAAATAATGAAAAGTAGCCAGCATGGATTTAAAAGGGGAGATTTTGCTGGATAAAGCTCATATAATTCCAGCAAAAAAAATGTTTTTTGACTTTTTTTGTTTTTCACACAGACCCCAGCAGCTGCAACATTTGACCCCTTGTGACCCCACCTCATTGTTCTTTGATGTAATGTTTTCCTGGCTGACCTGTTTGGACACCATTCACACCTTTGATTGCTGTGATTATCTCTCTGCCAAGGTGTGATAAATGGCAGTTAGATAGATTACCTGTAAACATCTGACATTATTCTCTGACTATATAAGTTGTGTCTTTATGCATCTCTTCACTTCACCTGATGAAGGAGCAGCGCTCCGAAAGCTTGTGACTTCAAATAAAGCTGTTGGACTATAACCTGGTGTTGTGTGACTTCTTACATTTGTCCACCCCAGTCCAACTCCGGCATCTCCACACCATATAATTCTTTGAAGAGGTAACAGACATGGTATATGGGGGAAATGCAGTGGATGTAGTGTACATGGATTTTAGGAAATTCTTCAACAAGGTACTTTGACAGAGATTACTGGAGAAGATTAAGGAGTATGGAATTAGGGGTAAATTAGAAAACTGGATTAAAAAATCGGTTAAAAGAAAGAAAATAGAGAGTCGGAGTTAAGATCAGTTTTTCAGAGTGGTTGGAAGTGGGTTGTGGTCTGGTGTCCCACAGGGTTCAGTGCCAGGGGAATTTGGATCACTGTGTAGATCATTGATTTGGATATAGGCCTAGAGGGAGTGGTGTTTAAATTTGCAGATGATAGCAAAATAGGAGGAATAGTTAAAACTTTAGAAGACCAAAGGAAGCTGCAAAGGGATATTGATAAGACAAGGAAATGGGCTAAAAAGTGGCAGATGAAATTCAATGTCAGTTAGTGTGAGATGATATATTTTGATTAAAAAAAATAATTATATTCTGAATGGCATTAGGCTCAGTGATGTGGAAGAGCAGAGGTATTTGCATTGTATTACATAGAATATTCAGTACAGAAACAGGCCATTTGGGCCAACAGATCCATGCCGGAGTTTATGCTCCACACCAGCCTCCTCCCACCCTACATCATCTAACCCCATCAACACATCCTTCTATTCCTTTCTCCCTCCTGTGTTTATCTAGCTTTCCCTTAAATGCCTTTTATGCTAGTCGCCTCAACTACTCCTTGTGGTAGCGAGTTCCACAGTCTAACCACTCTCTCATGTAAAGGCCAATATATCCTTCCTGAGGTGCGGTGCCCAAAACTGAATGCAATACTCCATATGGAGCCTGACCAAGGTTCTATATAACTGAAGCATAACTTCCCTCCTCACCTTTGTATTCCAGGCCCCTTGAGATAAAGGCCAGCATTCCATTAGCATTTCTGATTTCTTTATGCATCTGTCTGTCAGCTTTTAATGATTTGTGTACTTGGACTCCCAAATCTCTTTGCTGCTCTACAGTTCCTGGTTTCTCATCATTTAGAAAATACTCCGATTTATCTTTCTTGGGTCGAAAGTGGATGACCTCACACTTGCCCATATTGACTCCATTTGCCATAGTTTTGTCCACTCACTTAGTCTGTCAATGTCCCTTTGCAATTCCCTGCTCTCATCTGCACTACTTACTGGCCCTCCTAACTTAAGTGTCATCTGCAAACTTGGATATACAAATCTCCAATCCTTCATTCAAGCAATTAATAACTATGGTGAAAAGTTAAGGCCCCAGAACAGATCCCTGGAGAACACCACTTGTCACATCCCATCGATCAGAGTACATGTCCTTTATCCCCACTCTCTGTCTCCTACCTCCAAACAAATTTTAAACCAAAGTCAAAAAGCTACCTCCAATTTCACGTTGTGGTAAACCACTTTTATCGTTCACTATCGTTACACTATGGTTATCACTGTTTATATCGTTACACTATGGTTATCACTGTTTACACTCTTGTATCACTACACAAGGTTACCTCTTGCCACGCTGTTATACCTGGGCTGACCACAGCTGACTCCGCCCATGTCTCCGCCTGCTTGCCCAGGTATAAAGGTGGTCGACTGGCTGGTATTCCTCCTTGTTGGATCCGATCACCCACGAGGGTGGGCTCTGTTATTTAGCCAATAAAAACCTATAGTTACTAACTTAACTCGTCGCTTTTCATGAACTGAATTGATAGGTATATCACACGTGCTCTCATTTTTACTAATAATCTCGTGTGGAACATTTTTGAATGCCTTCTGGAAGTCCATATAGACAACATCCGTAGGCACTCATTTATCCACCATATTAGTGAGATCCTCAAAAAAATTCATGTAAATTAGTCAGACATGAGTTACCCTTAACAAAGCAATGCTGGCTCTCTCTGATCAGCTCACATGTGTTCAAGTGCTCTGTCACTCTATCCCACATAACAGATTCTAATAGCTTCCCCACAACTGACGTTAAAATGATAGGCCTGTAGTTATCTGGTTTCTCTCTCCCATCCTTCTTAAATAAAAGAGTGACATTGGCAAATCTCCAATCTTTTTTTATTCATTCATGGGATCTAGGCGTCACTGGCAAGACCAGCATTTATTGCCCATCCCTAGTTGCCCTTGCGAAGGTGGCAGTGAGCCACCTTCTTGAACCGCTGCAGTCCATGTGGTGAAGGTACTCCCACAGTGTTGTTAGGGAGGGAGTTCCAGGATTTTGACCCAGCGACCATGAAGGATCGGCGATATACTTCTAAGTCAGGATGGTGTGTGACTTGGAGGGGAACTTGGAGGTGGTGGTGTTCCCATGCGCCTGCTGCCCTTGTCCTTCTAGGTGGAAGAGGTCGCGGGTTTGGGAGCTGCTGCCGAAGAAGCCTTGGCAAATGCTGCAGTGCATCTTGTAGATGGTACACACTACAGCCACGATACGCCGGTGGTGGAGGGAGTGAATGTTTAAGGTGGTGGATGGGGTGCCAATCAAGCGGGCTACTTTGTCCTGAATGGTGTCGAGCTTCTTGAGTGTTGTTGGAGCTGCACTCATCCAGGCAAGTGGAGAGTATTCCATCACAATCCTTACTTGTGCCTTGTAGATGGTGGAAAGGCTTTGGGGAGTCAAGATGTGAGACACTTGCCGCAGAATACCTAGCCTCTGACCTGCTCTTGTTGCCACAGTATTTATGTAGCTGGTCCAGTTAAGTTTCTGGTCAATGGTGACCCCCAGGATGTTGATGGTGGCAGATTTGACGATGGTAATGTTGTTGGATGACATGGGGAGGTGGTTAGACTCCTGCTTGTTGGAGATAGTCATTGCCTGATACTTCTGTGGCACGAATGTTACCTGCCACTTATCAGCCCAAGCCTGAACGTCATCCAGGTCTTGTTGTATGCGGGCATGGATTACTTCATTATCTGAGGAGTTGTGAATGGCGCTGAACACTGTGTAGTCATCAGCAAACATCCCCATTTTTGAACTTATGTTGGAGGGAAGGTCATTGATGAAGCAGCTGAAGATGGTTGGGCCTAGGACACTGCCCTGAGGAACTCCTGCAGCTGTGATGATTGTGATGGAATACAATTCTACTGCTGCTGATGGCGACAGCACCTCATGGATGCCCAGTTTTGAGCTGCTAGATCTGTTCTGCATCTATCCCATTTAGCACAGTGGTAGTGCCACACAACACGATGGAGGGTGTCCTCAGTGTGAAGGCGGGATTTCATCTCCACAATGACTGTGCGGTGGTCAATGCTACCAATGCTGTCATGGACAGATGCATCTGCAACAGATAGGTTGGTGAGGACGAGGTCAAGTAGGTTTTTCCCTCGTGTTGGTTCTCTCACCACCTGTCACAGGCCCAGACTGGCAGTTATGCCCTTCAGGACTCGACCAGTAGTGGTGCTACCAAGCCACTCTTGGTGATGGACACTGAAGTTCCCCCACCCAGAGTACATTCTGTGCCCTTGCTACTCTTAATGCTTCTTCCAAGTGGTGTTCAACATGGCGGAGTACTGATTCATCAGCTGCGGGAGGGCGGTAGGTGGAAATCAGCAGGACGTTTCCTTGCCCATGCTTGACCTGAAGCCATGAGACTTCATGGGGTCCGGAGTCAATGTTGAGGACACCCAGGGCCACTCCTTCCCGACTGAATACAACTGTGCCACCAACCCTGGTGGGTCTGTCCTGCCAGTGAGACAGGACATATCCAGGGATGGTGATGGAGGAGTTTGGGACATTGGCTGAAAGGTATGATTCTGTGAGTATGACTATGCCAGGTTGTTGCTTGACTATTCTGTGGGACAGCTCTCCCAATTTTGGCACAAGTCCGCAGATGTTGGTGAGGAGGGCTTTGCAGTGTCAACTGGGCTGGGTGTGCCGTGTCCGTAGCCGGTGCCGAGGTCAATGCCGGGTGGTCCGTCCAGTTTCATTCTTATGTTTCGTAGCGGTTAGTTACAACTTTGGGCCATTTCAGAGGGCAGTTAAGAGTCAACCACATTGCTGTGGGTCTGGAGTCACATATAGGCCAGACCAGGTAAGGACGGCAGATTTCCTTCCCTAAAGGATATTAGAGAGCCAAATGGGTTTTTGTGACAATCCGATAGTTTCATGGTTACCATTACTGATACTAGTAATTGTTCCAGATTTATTTAATTAACTGAATTTAAATTCCCCAGCTGCCGTGGTGGGATTTGAACTCACGTCTCTGGATCATTAGTCCAGGCCCCTGGATTACTACCCCAGTGACATTGCCACTGCCCTATCATTACCCATATCTAAAGGCACAATACCCTAATTAAGAGAGCTTTGAATGATTATGGCCGGAATTTTCTTTACCTGGGCAGGTCAGGTGCAGGCAGTTGGTGTGGCGGGTCGGGACCCTGTTGTCCTTTTCATCGCACTCCTCAGAGTGACTTTCCCTAAATGGCATCTATTAAGGCAGGCCTGCGCATTTCCCGGCCCTATTAAATAGTGCGGGTCTGATGATGTCATCGCTGACTCATTTCCAGCCAGGATATTGCATTTGAAGATTCATCTAGGAGTGTGCAGGCACTACATTTTAGCATTTGGGTCTTGCTCAGCCTTGCACACATGACTGCACAGAGGCAGAGAGCTGCACCCAGGTTCTCAGATGACTCCCTACATATGCTTGTGGAGGGAGTGAGAGCACGCAGGGAGATATTCTTCCCTTTTGATGGGCGCCAGAGACCTCCCCAGGAAACCCAAAGAGCCTGGCTGGAGATAGAGGAGGAGGTCAACAGCAGGGATGTTGTGAGGAGGACCTGGGTGCAGTGCCAGAAGCGCTTCAATTATCTCATTAGATCAGGAAAGGTGAGTGCAAAGCCACACTCAACTTCATCCTGCTGTGCCTCTCATCACATCCCCAACACTCTGTCTTCCCAAGCCTACTCCTGCACATCATTACTCACACCAACATACCTGCACGTCCACCTATCCCTCTCTCCCTATCTACATACTCACATCCCCCTCTGACTAACCACCCCTCACACTCACCCGCACTCTCATCAAACCAACAAACAACACACAAGGATGCCATTTGGCTTTGGCACCCCACTCCCTTATAGTCACCCTCTAAAGATGTTATTCACCCATTCCTTACACTCATTCCATCACTCTCACTCAAACTTCTCTTCTTTCCCTCCTTGCAGGAGAAGAGAGCCCACAATAAGAGGGAGAGTGAGAGAACCGGAGGTGGCCTTCCATCATTGGCCACGTTGACTCCAGCAGAGGAGTGCGCCCTGGACATCTCGGGTGTTGCAGAGCAGCTGGCAGTGGGAGACGGAGAGAGGAGATCTCTCAGCAACCTGGTGACAGAATTACATCTCATACAGCCACATGGCATACAGCAGTAACTCATATGGGGACTGATGTCAGCAGCCAGTGAATGTTCATCATATGTATTGTTACCCATTCTTGATATGACATTTCTAAATAATGTCTTTACTTTTCCACAGGTCCATCAAGTGCATCCCCCCCCCCCCCCCACATACTGTCCAGGCAGAAGAGGAAGACGACTACTCCGAGGTGCCTGCAGCCTCTGAGGGTGCACTGTCACCAGACCCAAGCGCACCCAGCACCAGCGCAGATAAGCATACCTCAGTGGATACTACGCGAGGTAGAGCAGTGTTGTCACCTGGTGTCTCACAAGTCACAAGTGAGCAAGCGTAGATGGTGTTGACAGGGACAGCAGTGGAGACTCTTTGCCGGAGGGCGCAGGATGCTCCCAGCTCTGCTCAGCTGCATGCAGACGCTGAGCCTTGGGGGCCATCGAGAAAGAGGGCGATCCTGGAGGTGCAGGAAGGAGTGCAGGAGGCTCTGACAGGTTTTGCAAGTGCGACGTCTGCAAATGTTCAGAGAATGGAGGCGTCACAGGCGATGGCGACAATGTGCTCTTCCATGGAAAGAATGGCCACCTGCATGGAGCAGCTAATGCGCCACTCACATGAGCACATGATATCTGTGGAGAATAGATGGCAGAGGCTCATAGACCTCCTCTCTAGGAAGGATGTCAACGTAGACTTGGGTCCTCATGGCCACAATGCTGTACAGCAAGGTTCTCTCCAGCTCCTTGCTAGCAGGGAAGTGCAGGTGGCCCATGAGAGGGATGATGGTGAGAGGGGACATGGAAGTGGAGGCTCCTCTCAAAGTGCTTACATTTCTCCCCCGTTGCCTCAGTCAGAGCCCCAGATGCCTCCTGGGATCGCGATGGCCGAGTCTGCCCCTGCACAGTTGCAGGAGGAGCAGACTTTGGCGGGGCCATCACAGGCTCCAAAACCCAGAGGATATCTGCCAAAATGTCTATGCAGTCGCAGCAGGGAAGTGAGCAGCCTGCCTCTACCTCTGCTGAAGCCACAGGGGTTGCACCTCGTAGAAACACACGTCAGAGAAAGGTGACAAAGAAGTAGATGCACAAAGGTCAGCGCATGGGTGTTTAAAGAACCGATTCTGTTAAGGTCCCGTTACTCTTATGACACGTATAAAGCTATTTATTTTCACCACTTTCCGGTCATGCCTAATTTTGTCTGCTACTTTGGAAGTGGCTTCGTGAGTTGGAGTGAATGGTGAGACATAACGTTACCTCCAGCAATGGGCGCCAGTGTGAAAGGAATGCCTTGGTCATTGTAGGGATGCTTTATGGTGTTGTTGTGAGGGGGGGAAGGGGGAACCTGGTGCAGCAAGTGGCAGCCATATGGGTGTAATGCATGAAGTTAAGTAAATCTGGCCATGATGAGGCCACCCCTGGCCTCCTAGGCAGCAATGCGCTTGGCTGCTGGTGGCATCTGGACCTCAGGTGCCTCCTGCTCCTCCTCCTCCGCGTCTTCCAGCTGATGCGCCTACTCCTCCTCTTCCTCCTCCTCTGAAGAGGCTGTGCGCTCAGAGCCTTGCTCCTCATGCAGCGCTAATCCTCACTGCTGCACTATGTTGTGCAGCGCGCAGCAGATGATGATGATTCTGGAGACCCTGGCTAGTGGCAGGGAATTTGGCACACACATGCATGATGATCTTCCTATGGCTGCAGACCAGCTGCACATTGTGAACCACAAGGGCTTCCAATCCCTCAAACACTCCTGGGTTATGATGGCGTGTCATGCTGGCCACATGTGTGCAGTCGATTACGCCCTGCAACCGCGGGAAGCCAGCCAGAGCAGCAAAGTCCAGCAGCCGCTCAATAACACTGGCTTCATCAGTGGCAAAGTTGATGTAATTGGCTGACTTGACAAACAGGGCATCGATGGTTTGTGTGATGCATCTGGGCCCAAATCTCCCTTAGCCACTCTCTTACTCTTAGTATTTTTATAAAAACTTTTACTATTAACCTTTATACTAATTGAAAGGTTCTTTTGTATTCCTCTTTGCTGCTCGTAATATTTTCTTTGTGTCCTTTTTCTGCTTTCTATATTTCTCCCAGTACACTGGATTACCTCTTTTCTTGGCATTTATGTAAGTCACTTGTCACTGTTTGCAAGATGCTTCCTTATTGACAGATTATTAATTAATTCAGTCTCATTATTACTAAATCTAGTATGGCCTGTTTCCTTGTCACTTCTAAAACATATTGGGGGTAATTTTAACCACCAAAAGCGGGTGTGATTGGGTCAGGTGGGATGTTAAAATTTTAAAGCCAATCTCAAACCCAAACCCAACCCACCTCGAACACAGCCACTTACAGTTTTAACGGAGGCGGGACGGGCAACCAACCCGGTCCCAGGAGGCGGGTCGCTCATTTAAATATTTTAATGAGGGTGCGTGCCTAAGATTTTATCTCTCTTCTAGCTTTAATGTTGGCTGGCTGAGTATCCCAGGCCTTGGGAAACTCGGCAGCTAAAGGGAGGTGAGAACTGCTGCGTGGAAGAGGTAACTGTTTTTCCAGCACAGCTTGTGGGCCAGGAGGAGCAGGAGTGCTTATCCCCTGGCCCTCCAAGCTAACCTGTTTCCCTCCCTGCAAACGGATCCCTATCCCGCGATCAACGACCACTCCGAACCCCCGTGATCACTGACATCCCCGCGATTACCGATTTCCCCCATCTCAGTCCCCGATCTCTCTCCGACCCCTCTCTACCACCCCGACCCGCCAAACCACACTGTACCCACTCCCCCCACCCCCCCAACCACCCATCGCGATCTTTACCTTGAGCCTTGAGGAGCAGGAAACTTACCTGCTCCTGGGCTGCGGCCTCCCCTTCGCCACCCGTTGGAAATCCCGCCCCAGTAAATATGAGGGCCATTGTTTCAGAAAACTGTCCTGGATGCAGTCTAGAAATTCATTGCCTTTACATAATGAGCTGTTTAGCATCTCCCAACCTATGTGAAAATTAAAATCTCTCAGTATAACTGCTTTTTAAACATTTGTTTATGGGATCTGGGCATCGCTGGCAAGGCCAGCATTTATTGCCCATCCCTAATTGTCCTTTGTTACGTCCGTGTATAATAAGAAACGGACTGCAGAGAACGGTACAACAGGTGTTTACTCAATGTGGCTCAAACTGCAACTGATCTGTACAGATTACTACTCAGGGTTATATACAGGTGTGGTCACTGCCGGTACTACAGTATACATGAGCTGTACAAAGTAGTTCCCCCCTTAAAGGTACATACATTACATCCTTCAGAAGGTGGTGGTGAGCTGCCTTCTTGAACCACTGCAGTCCGTGTGGTGATGGTGCTCCCAGTGCTGTTAGGTAGGGAGTTCCAGGAGTTTGACCCAGCGACGATGAAGGATCGGCGATATACTTCTAAGTCAGGATGGTGTGTGACTTGGAGGGGAACTTGAAGGTGGTGGTGTTCCCATGCGCCTGCTGCCCTTGTCCTTCTAGGTGGAAGAGGTCGCGGGTTTGGGAGGTTCTGCCGAAGAAGTGTTGGCGAGTTGCTGTAGTGCCTCTTGTAGATGGTACACACTGCAGCCACGGTACGCCAGTGGTGGAGGGAGTGAATGTTTAAGGTGGTGGATGGGGTGCCACTCGCCGCAGAATACCTAGCCTCTGACCTGCTCTTGTTGCCACAGTATTTATGTGGCTGGTCCAGTTAAGTTTCTGGTCAATGGTGACCTCCAGGATGTTGATGGTGGGGGATTCGGCGATGGTAATGCCATTGAATGTCAAGGGGAGGTGGTTAGACTCTCGCTTGTTGGAGATAGTCATTGCCTGGCACTTCTGTGGCGCGAATGTTACCTGCCACTTATCAGCCCAAGCCTGAACGTTGTCCAGGTCTTGTTGCATGCAGGCAAGGACTGCTTCATTACCTGTGGAGTTGTGAATGGCGCTGAACACTGTGCAGTCATCCGCGAATATCCCCATTTCTGACCTTATGTTGGAGGGAAGGTCATTGATGACGCAGCTGAAGATGGTTGGGCCTAGGACACTGCCCTGAGGAACTCCTGCAGCGATGTCCTGGGGCTGTGCTGATTGACCTTCAACCACCACAACCATCTTCCTTTGTGCTAGGTATGATAGTGCTTCTCTGCTATCTCTATTTATTCATCCTGCTACTACATCACTACTGTCAGGATGTCTGTAGACAACTCCCGCCTGAGTTTTGCATCCAACTTTACACAGTTGTGAGGCTGTGGATTGCACTTCGAGGGTTCGTGGTTGATACAGAAACTATGCCAACATTCAAGATTAGATTCGATGGTTGATGGAGGAAACTGAATTGGAGGGATATAGGAACAGGATGGGTGAATACGATTAGAACTATCTGCTTTCGCGGTGGGTAAATGCCAACAGGGACTTGTTAGGCTGAATAGCCTGTTTCCGTGTTTTAACTTCCATGAATTTCTATTTATCTATTTCCCACTAAATTTAGTGGTTTTAAAATCCTCAAAATGATGTGCTTTGTTGTGAAAGGGCATAAAGGCATGACTGGTATGGTAACATAACCTACTGGAGATTTTGGGAGGACGCCTTCCATTTTAAGCAGCCCATGGCAATGTGTGTTGATGTGCTGTAGCACGGTCACTCTTCATGGTCTTTTTCCAAATATTTTACTTGCTTGAACTTTTTGATTGTATGAAATGTTCAAGAGTGTAGTTTAAAACCCTTTCAGTGGTGACATTTGCAGTGTAGAGGAAGCATAATTAGCAGAAAGCCAATTTAACTATGGGTAAAATTCATTGAGCTCTGGTTAAATTGGAATTTTTGCAGAAATTTATTTCTAAGTCCCACAATTTAACAATATCCAAGGCTATACTGAAACTAATATAAAATTAATATAAACTAATGTAAAATTCTACCACTGATTTAAACAGAAAGTCAGACTTTCGCATGCAATTCATTGTTCCATTTTAAGACTAATCAGCCAGTGAAAATACATCATTTAAGTTTTCCTCTCCATATTTTCCACTCATCCTCTTTTGTGAATCTATCACAAAGTGGTGGGACATAGGCTTTGTGTCTTTGATTCCCCAAAAAGGTTTTGTCTCTGCCTCTCTTGCCAACATTCTAAGCAAGCAGATCATTCATTATCATTACATCACAAACTGTCTGCTTGCTTACTAAAAAAGAGCTTCTTGCTGTAATAGTTTTTACTATTTTTTGATTCAGGAACATCCTAACAGGAGGCCTGGCATCAATCAGTGAGAATTCCAACCTAAAGGAGGTCTAACGTCAGTCAACAACAATTCCAATTTGACAAGGCATCAAACAAGAATTAGCAACATCCCAATCTAACCATAGCTCTAAAGTCAGTCAATGACAATCTCACTCTAAGAAGTCATCGAGCACTGTTCTGTGACATCCCAGTCTAACACAAGTCTAACGTCTGAGAGTTACTATCCCAGTCTATCAGTAGTTTTAGATCAGAGGTCCAGAATCCCATCGATCAGTGATAATCCTATTCTAACAGGAGATCCTGTAACATTTGCTATTGACAATCCTAGTATAAAAGAACGAACATCATTTGGGAAAACCAATTCAGACAGGAAGTCTAGTGTCAGTTAACAAAAGCCCCTGTCTAACAGGAGGATGCATGTCAGTCATTTATAAATCCAGTTGCATAGGAATCAAACAAGTATCAACCATTCCAGTCTAAGGGGAGTTCCAGTGACATTCCCGATCAAACACCTCATCAAATATCTATCAGTGGCAATCTTAGTCCAAAGGGAAGCCTAACGTCAACCTATGACAATAGGAATAAAAAGGAGAATGAACCTCACTCAGTGACAATTCCTGTCTGTCTGGCACAACATTTTACATTGGACTGTTACATTCCCAACCTAACAAGTGATGTAGCATCTGTTTGCAGCTGTCCCATTGTGACAAGAGATCCAATGTCAACTGATGACAGTTGCTGTCCAACAGAAGGCTGAGCATTGTAGTCTCAATCCACTTGTAATGGGGGTTCAATTCTCAAGCAGAGACAAAACCAGATTAACGGAAGATGGGACATCAGCAGATAACAAAGGAATTTGGTTATCAAACAGTGACGATTCTAGTCTGTCAGGATATGCAGCATCAGCAAGTGACACTGCTAGTGATGGTGAAAGTTTAAGTTGGGCTACTGACACCAAGAAAGGAACTGTAGCATCAGTCAGTGCTGATCTCAACCTGGACCGCAACCTCCTGTTATAAAACATCATGGCAGGACTTTGGTTAGTCACTGCATGAGCGGCGTTTCGATATGCCATTAGGAAATTGTCCACCTTGTGCTGTAGCGGAATCTGATCATCGTTCATGGCCTTTATTGCCTTTTTGAATGTTTGGACAAATCTCTCGGCTAAACCGTTTGTCGCCGGATGATGTGGGGCAGAGGTATAATGTTTCACCCCATTCTACTTTAAGAATTTTTGGAATTCTTCCAACACGAACTGTGGTCCGTTGTCCGAACAGATCTGTTCTGGCAATCCGTTCCTTGCGAATATTGTTCTTAACACCGCAATTGTCTTTTCTGAAGTAGTGGTATTCATCTTGATCACTTCTGGCCATTTGGAATGTGCGTCCACCGCAATTAGGAACATGGAGTCCATGAATGGACCAGCAAAGTCAATATGTACGCGTTGCCATGGGGCTGAAGGCCATTCCCATGGGTGTAGTGGTGCGATCGGAGGTGCATTTTGCACTTTTTGGCACCCAGCGCAGCTTTTCGTCAACTCCTCTATCTGTTGGTCAATGCCCAGCCACCATACATAAGCCCTAGCAAGACTTTTCATCTTAACTCCCCCCAGATGACCTTCATGCAGTTCTTTTAGAACTCTTTCCCTTAACTTGGGAGGAATAATCACTCTTGTCCCGTACATCAAAGTACCATGGCAGACGGACAGCTGGTCTCGCCTTGCCGAGAATACCGGTAACAGAGGATCACCACGTGTTGGCCATCCTTTCACTGTCACCTCGTAGACTCTGGACAGTGTCAGGTCGTTCCTGGTTTCTCTTTCAATACTTGCATTGGTGACTGGTAAACACTCGATGATGGTCGAATGAAATAACTCAACAGGGTCAACTTTCATCGTTTCTTCTTCTTCAGGTAGTGGCAGGCGCGACAGCCCATCAGCATTGCCATGCTGCTTCGTGCCTTTGAATTCTATTTGATATTGATGTGCCCCTAGGAAAAGGGACCATCTCTGGAGACGCTGTGCTGTCATCACTGAAACACCCTTCTTAGGGTTAAAAATGGATACCAACGGCTGATGGTCTGTCAGAAGTGTGAATTTTTGGCCCTGCAGGTAATGATTAAACTTCTTCACTCCCCATACAAGGCTGAGAGCCTCCCTATCGATCGGCGCATAGTTGCGCTCAGCGGAGGTCAATGATCTGGATGCAAACGCGACTGGCCTTTCCGTGCCATTTGGCAACTTGTGTGAGAGTACTGCCCCAATACCATATGGAGAAGCATCACAAGCCAACCGAATAGGCAGTGTCGGGTTGAAGTGAGCCAACACTTCCTCTGAGGTGATCAATTCTTTGCTTTTGCGAAATGCCTTCTTACAGTTTTCGCTCCATTCCCATGGTACCCCCTTCTGTAAAAGAGCGTTTAGCGGGTGCAGTACCGTGGATAGATTGGGTAGAAATTTATGGTAATAGTTAATCAATCCTAGAAACGACCTCAACTGAGAGACATTATCCGGAGCGGGAGCCTTTACAACTGCCTCTATCTTGTCAGGAGACTGATGAAGCCCCTCCCGGTCAATGACATGACCACAGTACGAGATCCGCTTCTGGAAGAACTCACATTTCTGCCGATTAACTCTAAGTCCATACTCTTTCAGTCTGTTGAGCACCAGTTCCAAGTTTGCAAGGTGTTCTTCATCACCATCACCTGTAATCAGAATATCATCCAGGTAACATTGTGTGCCTGGAATTCCCTGTAATACCTGCTCCATGGCCCTCTGCCAAATTGCTGGAGCCGATGCCACTCCAAAAACCAGCCTATTGTACCAGTACAAACCTCGATGCGTGTTGATCGTGAGGTATTGGCGTGACTCTTCTTCAACCTCCATCTGCAAGTACGCCTGCGCCAGGTCTATCTTGGTGAAGTGTTTCCCACCAGACAACGAAGCAAAAATATCCTCAATGTGCGGAAGCGGATACTGCACCATGTGAAGCACCGGATTAACGGTGATTTTGAAATCTCCACAAATGCGAACCTTCCCTGGTTCTCCTGGCTTGTTGCTCGAAGGACGTTTCATAACGGGAACAATGGGCGTAGCCCACTCACTCCAATCTACCTTAGACAGTACACCTGAACGTTCTAGCGCTTCCAGTTCTGCTTCTACAGTAGCTCGTATTGCATAGGGTACCGGTCTGGCTTTAAAAAATTTTGGGTGTGCATGTTCATCAATCTTGATGTTTGCCGTAATTCCTTTCAGTGTTCCCAGTCCTTGCTGGAACACCTCTTTAGCATCATCCAATATTCTGGACAATCGTTTAGGTTTGACATCTGTTTCCCCGGAATCTACCGTTAGTGCCTTCAAGGAGTGCCAGTCCATATTCATTTTCCTAATCCACTCCCGTCCCAGTAGTGGTGGACCTCCTTCAGGTAGCACATATAAGTCCATTACTTGGCTTTCTTCGCCCTTGTGGACCACTTTTACCTCTATCTTTCTGATGGGGTACACTCTTTGCCCCGTGTATGTTTTCAATATAATCTCCGTATCCCGTAGGGGAATATGTTGGAATAACCTTTTGTAATCTTTCTTATTCATGACCGTCAATGCCGATCCAGTGTCCAATTCCATCTTTACTTGGACTCCTGCTATCTGAAGGGTGACCCAAATTGTCTGGAGATCTGCATCCTTACCAACGTTGTGTACTCTTAAGCTACCCAGTTCATTACTGCTAGCGTCTGAATCTGACTTCTGTTCGGTCGAACTGTTCTTTGTCACCTTGTGTACCTTTATGTATTTTCCTTGCAGTGACTTTTTGTTGCTGTTCTTCTTTCCTGACCGGCATACTTTAGCTATGTGGCCAAGCCTGCCACACGTTCTGCATTCTTGGTTTTTAAACCAACACTGGTTCTGATCATGCGTTGCCTTTCCGCAACGATAACATTTTACAGTACTCAAACCCAATTTATTTGTACTGAGTTCCGGTGACCATAGCTGCATTACTGCCGTGCCTCTCGCTGCGGCTTCGTGTGCTGCTGCCATAGTGACCGCTTTCTCAAGCGTCAGCTCATTCTCCTCGAGCAATCACTTTTGTGTATCTTCTTTTAATAAACCACACACAAATTTATCTCGTAGCGCCTCTGTCAGTCTCGTTCCGAATTGACAGTACTTTGCTAGCTTACGCAATTCCATTAAATATTCAGCATTGCTTTCATCCTTCAGCTGCCTTCTGCTGTAAAATTTAAATCGTTCCGCTAGCATCAGCGGCGTGGGGTTTAGGTGATTTTTCAGGACAGTAACAATCTCCTCGAACGTCTTATCCGCCGGTTCATCTGGTGATAAAAGGTGTTTCAATTGCCCGTATGTCTTCGCACCCATTAAGTTTAATAATGTTTATGCTTTCTCTTCATCTGGGATTTTATTTGCTTTACAATAATTTTGTATGCGTTCTACATACATAGCCCAATCTTCGATGTCGCTATCAAAGGTATTAATGTTCCCATGTTTAGGCATCGTTGCAATTTAATTTATTTTTATTTTTATCCAAGATGGCGGCTTCCGCGCTCTTGTCTTCGTCCTCCGCCTACAAAATGGCGTTTTTCCCGCGCTTGGTGGTCTTCACCCTTCCCCCGACGCTGTCTCTGCTTCACCGCGGCTCTCGCGCCTTCAGTTGCCCCCAGACGCTGCGCCTTTTTAGCCCGAATGCGGCCCGGCCCTTATCACCAGCCGCGATCGATGTCCCCGCGCTGCGCCTTTCGGCCCGAATGCGGCCCGGCCCTTATCTCCGGTCGCGATCGATCTCACCGCCCTTATTCCTCCGTCTTCCCTCCCCGTCTGTACAGCCAACGCGGCCGACTTTCTGTTCGCGTCGCTGCCCGGCTTACCCACTACCGAGGTAGAAAGAAGATAGCTGACAGCCGCTGATGGAGGCTTCGAGTTCAGGATGTCTTCTGCACTCTGGTTTCTCGATGTCTGCCGCGCGACGTGTCTTCCAGCAGGGTGATGAGGGTGGAAGCCTCTCTTCGACATCCGTTCTGTGGACAAAGCCGCCGTGGATATAACTGCCGCAGGGTAAGTATCTGACCCGTCGCCACTGTAAAGTCTGTGTGTTCTAGTTGTATTTAATAACACACAGACTACAAGATTAAGTTCAACAGGTCTTTACTGGTTGGAGGTCAGGACTATACTAAATACAATCTTACTACACAGTGCTTATATACCGGTGGTCACCACCGGTATTACGTATACAGCAGCCAGAGAAAGTAGTACATCTCTTAAGGTGGAACAGGCTTAAGTTCTCTTAAGGTGGAACAGGTTACATACACCACAAGTAGCAATCCCAATCTAATAGGATGTCAAATGTCACTCAGTGACAGGACAACAGAATATCAAACACTGGCCAGCTACATTCCCAGTGCAATAAGATATAAAGTGATGGTTCCTAGCCTTTCCAATCATAGCAGGAATCTAATATTAAGCAATGACCATCCCAGACAGCCAACCATCAATTACACTCCCTATGTAACAAACTCCCCAAGAATGGACCAATCATTAGTCAGTGACAGTACCAGTTTCTCCGAGAATCAAATGTCAGATCCAAACATATCAACATATATCTATATATATAAATCGGTACTTCTGTCTGTCATTCTGTCATTCTGTCTGTCATTCTGTCATTCTGTCTGTCATCGCGTGTGCGTCTTGCGGGTATGCGCTCGAAAGTTACAGGGCGTACCTACGCGCGCGTTACCTCCAAAGAAAGCTTACGCTTCTGAGACGGTTTTAAGCGTATTTACGTTTCGGCCGGGCTAATATTGCGCCCGCGGTATCCCAAAAACCTTCAACGTTCCGCTCATTAGCATCTCATTATCCGCTCATTAGCGACAGAGTGACCTCGAGCTCGACCAATCGTACGCCGGGTTGCTGGCGTGTGCCGCCGGGCCAATCGGTGCGTGTGTGGCCGGGCTTTATCGTTCTGAACCGAGGTGAGTCGCCGCCATCTTGATTCCAAACTTTTCCTTTCTTTTTCCCGCTTTCTGCGTCTTAAAAAAAAACGTTGCTTTTAAAACACATATTGTTTTAAAAAAAAATGATTTAGAAAGTAATTAACTTATCTAATCTCATTAATTTTCCTACCTTTCCCCGTTTTTCCAGGTAGGCCTAGAAGCCTCGGCGTCTCCTCCGCACCCACGCCCGAGCTAGGCACCTCCCGGCCCCACTCGAAGGCTGGAGGGCCGAGCCTCAGCCCAGCGCCGCTAGGGTGCGCGCGCAGCAGGAGCTGAGACGCGCTGTCTCTGGCTCGGCCGGGGCTTGCTGAGCGTCAAGCGTTACCCTGGCAACCCCGGCCGGCCGTCTCGCACAGCCGCAATCGGCGGTCTTCACCTCGGGCGGGGGGGGGGGGGCCGCGACCCTCGGGGGGGGCCGCGCGCGCAGCAGGAGCAGCTGAGACGCGGCGTCTCTCTCTCTCTGGCTCGGCCCGGGGGCGGGGCTTGGTCAGCGTCACGGTTACCCTGGCAACCGGGCCCGCCAGCCAAGCCAGAGACGCCGCGTCTCAGCTCCTGCTGCGCGCACAATCGGCGGTCTTCACCTCGGGGGGGGGGGGGGGCCGCCGCGACCCTCAGGGGGGCCGCGACCCTCGGGCGGGGGGGGGGCGCGACCCTCGGGTGGGGGTGGGGGGGCGCGACCCTCGGGGGGCGCGACCCTCGGGGGGGGCGCGACCCTCGGGGGGGCGCGACCCTCGGGGGGGCCGCGACCCTCGGGGGGCCCCCACCCTCCCTCCCTTCTCCCCCCCACCCTCCCTCCCCCGCCCTCCCCCCCCTCCCCCCACCCTCCCTTCCCCGCCCTCCCTCCCCCCTCCCTCCCCCTCCCCCCCTCCCCTCCCCTCCCTCTCTTCCCCCCAGTCGCTCTCTCTCTTCCCCCCAGTCGCTCTCTCTCTTCCCCCCAGTCGCTCTCTCTCTCTCTTCCAACAACAACATTCCCTCAAAAAAGCCTCGGCACCGCCAGGCACTTCAGCTAGTTATTCATACAGCAGTCTAGCAGGATTTCAAGCGTCTGTTAATGCCAGTCTCTGAGAAAATAAACATCAAACACCGATCAGTGGAATTACTGGTTCAAAAGTATAAATGCCAGTTAGATACAACCACAGTTCAACAAAACATCTGATATCAACTATAGAATATCGCAATCAAACAAGCCATCACAAGACATTCAGTGACCATTCAAGACCAAAATGACATCAAACACAAGACAGTGAGAATCCCAGATTAACAAGACATAATACTCCATGCAGAAAAAATCCCAGGCGAACACAAGGTGTATCAAAAGATATGTCTCACCCAAGAAAACTTCAAACATCAGACAAACACAGATTCACGGAAGTAAAAGTGGCAAACCATGAGAATGAATGTTTTGGAATATCCTGCAGACTGCTCTGATTTTCTACATAGTCAAGTTCTTAGACAAGCCACTAGGTGGGATTGTTCTCTGTCTAAAAGTAAAGGTTTACAATTGTTGCAAAAGACAATGAGCTGCCACTATTCCTATAGAAACTATATAAATATCACAAATTGGTTATCTTATAACTCAGGCTTTTTCAATAATTGGAGCTGTAACTAAATCTAAATTAAAGTGCTGTACTACTCAAATGTGAATGTTCTTGTAATTTACCATCATAAATAACCTAATACAGGAGGTCTTTCATTCTAATGCTGACATTCCTCGAGATCCTACCTCACAATAATATGAATATACATCCTCAATGCTAAGAAAGTGAATTTCACTGGAAAAACGTATACAATGTAAGAGATGGATAATACTGCCCAATGAATTACAGATAGTAATCCAATCTCAGAGGCTGGGGGAGAAGCAGATATCACAAATGTTATTCTCATGCTTTTGCAGAGCTATCAGTATCCAAGTTGTAAGGTTTTATGTCACGGTCCATATATCTGACACACCAACTCACACCAATGACATAGGGGTTGATTTTAACCCTAGCCGCCCGGTGGAAACCGAGCGTGATGGCCAATTAAAAATGAGCAGTTTATTCATCCACTCAGATCCTGACTACTTCTGATAGTAACTGCAGGGTTTTACAGGCAGATGAGACACTAGCCTAATTCAGGTGGAAGCCATATAAATTTATGCAAATATAAATGCTCTGCAAACAGAAGAGGCCCTACAGGCAAGTCTACAACTTTTGTTTATGGGGCCAGGAGGAGCAGGCGTGCCGCTCTGAGTCCCACAAGCAAAGTAGCGGCCTCCCCTGCCCCGGACTTTCTTCCCCAAGACACTCCTGAAACCTGCACTGCCTTGGAAGCTGGCAGGCAGCCGCTCTGCTCCCTCTACCCGCATTTAATGAGGCCCAGCGGTTAAAATCACCGTTGCCTCCTGCTGTCTCTGCCAGGGAGGAAATTAACTCCTAAGTGTTATGTTCATTAATAACTAGTCGTTTTCATTATGAACAGCTAGCTTGAGCAAGTCACTTTATTCATGCCATGTGGACTTGTACAGCATCCATCTTGACTACTGCATTGTGGGTAGCCTAGTGCATCATGGGTAGCCCACTCTTATATACATACAGCTAAACATACAGCAACATACAGCTCCACCTAGTGTACCATTCTAGAATGACAGGTTACTGATCATTACATCCCCTTTCTTTGAGGTTAAAAAAAATCAATATCAATCAACTTTCAAGAAAAACAAAAAAGATGATATCAGTAACACCTTTGTTAGTGCTCTATAAACATAAAAATTTTCGCAACAGTCAACACATTTTCAAAGCTTTACTTTATACTCAAAGATTAAGTCTATCAGGCTTTTTTACTTCACGTGTGGATCTTCTCAGCACAGGTAAGTCTGATGTATTTGCATGAGAGCCTGTATGTGTGTTTGTGTTAGATTGTTCTGGTGGTGAGTGACAAGATTCAGTTGCGGCATTGTCATTGATTTGCTCTTGGATAGTTTCTTGTGTCTTCAGGAGGGAACGGCGGTTCCTCCTGAGAATCTGTCCTTCCTCAGTTCTAACAGTGTATGACCTTGGTCCTACTTCCTCAAGAACTGTAGCTTTCCTGTTCCATGCATCTGGATCCTCAATCCTGACAACATCATCCCTTGTCAATGGTTTCAGAGTTTTGGATGACTTGTCATAGTATGATTTCTGTTTCAGCTTTAACAGTTGAAGTCTCTGTCTCAGTTCCTTACTCTGCTTTTCTTTTGCACAGCAGGGTAGCGTGGTACGCAACTTGCGACCCATTAGGAGTTCAGCAGATGAAGAACCAAAGTCTAAAGGTGAGGCTCGGTAGCTCAGCAGGGCAAGATAAGGATCAGACTTGCTTTCTGTCGCTTTCTTCAGTAGCTGTTTAAGAACTTGAACGCCTTTTTCTGCCTTACCATTTGACTGAGCATACAAAGGACTGGATGTGATGTGCTGAAAGTCATAATGTGCTGCAAACTGTTGCCACTCCTTACAGTTGAAGCACGGACCATTGTCGCTAACGGCATTCCTGGGAATTCCATGTCTGGCGAAAATGGATTTAACATGTATTATGACACTGCTTGCTGATGTGCTTGAGAGCAGCGCCATCTCAGGATAGTTAGAATAGTAGTCAATCACTATTAGATATTCTTTACCATTCAAATGAAAAAGGTCCATACCAACCTTTTGCCATGGTGCTGTTGGTATGTCAGCTACTATCATTGAATCCTTTGTTTGTTTGTTTTGTTGTTTCTGACATGTCTCACATTTGCCTATCATGTTCTCAATGTCCTTACTTATGCCAGGCCAATAAACAGTGTCTCTTGCTCTCCTTTTGCATTTTTCAATTCCAAGGTGTCCCTCATGAATCCTTTTGAGCATGTCTTGACGTAGAGCCTGTGGAATGACTATTCTGTTCTGTTTTAGTAATAGTCCACTTGCGACACTCAACTCTGACCTGATGTGATAGTATTTTGGAAAGGAACCTTTTGGCCAACCATGATGAATGTTCCCTATTACTGTTTGTAACACTGTATCTTTTACTGTTTCTTCTGCTATTTGCTTTGATTTTGTGTCTGACATGGGCAGCGCAGCAGTGACCATACTCACATGAGCATCCACGTCTTCCTCAGTAGAGCTCACATGACTCATTGTGGGTGCTCGGTGTAGTGTATGTACCTTTAAGAGAGAACTTCTTTTAGTAGCTCCTATATACTGTAGTACCGGCAGTAACCACACCTGTATATAAGCCTTGAGCATGCCTCTGTACTGTCAGTCTTTAGACTACCCTCCTCCAGTAAACACCTGTTGATTGTTAAGTTACAGCCTCCGTGTAGTTTTTGGAAAACATCATACTTTAAGAATCATGGATTCAATAGTGGCGACGAGGTCGATTCGAATCTACCTGCAACTCTGCATTTCCCTTCAAGGATTCGCTCTGGGAGGGCGGTGGAAGAAAGTCGAGGCCAGAAGCACGGGCGTCGACCACGAGCAACCGCCCAGTCATCCGGCAGAGAGTGAACATCGCAGGGGAGGCTGTTGAGAGCCGGGCTTGGTTCCCCAGCCACGATGATCCAGCAACAGACTGGCAACAGGTACAGCGCAGACCCTTCCTGGACAGCGGCGGCTGGAGCCGACTGACGGCAGAGAAAAAGCCAAGCAGCGTCGACGGGGTAAGAGAGAGGGTGAAGCGCACAGGGCGCAACCAGGGGTTGAAAACCGAGCGGCGTTGAGGAAAAACAAAACAGAGAGAGAGGGTAAAGCAGCAGCCGGGTTCAGGACCGAGTGGCGGCAATGGGAAAGGTGTACAGGAGAACGCGCAGAGCACAGCCAGGGCTCAAGGGCTGAACAGCGTCCGCGGGGAGAACATTGTGAGACGCCACGTCGACCAGATCTTAGCGTCACAGGAACGAGTCAACCCCATGTCTCGCGTCCCTGGGGATGAACCCGACATACCGGTAGCATCTACCTCAGAAACAGTAGCAGTGGAAACTGATGAAATAACCGACGAAAAGGGGCCAGAATCGCCTCCGCACCAAGAACAAGAACCTCAGGAAAGGCGCTATCCAGAAAGGATCAGGAAGCCGCCCCAAAGACTGAATCTATAAATGGACTATTTCAGTTTAATGTGCATGTTAAAGTGTTAATTGTTATTTGAACATTATGGGTAATGCTAATCTAAAAGGGGAGGAATTGTAGTGTATGTACCTTTAAGAGAGAACTACTTTTACAGCTCCTGTATACTGTAGTACTGGCAGTGACCACACCTGTATATAAGCCTTGAGCATGCCTCTGTACTGTCAGTCTTTAGACTATCCTCCTCCAGTAAACACCTGTTGATTGTTAAGTTACAGCCTCTGTGTAGTTATTGGAAAACATCATACTTTAAGAATCATGGATTCAACACTCGGGATAGTGCTTCTGCTAACACTATGTATTTGCCTGGTGTGTAGATCAGTTCAAAGTCATATCTTTGCAGCTTCATCATGAGTCGTTGAATCCTTGGAGACATCGCATTCAGGTTTTTTTTTATGATGGCAACCAGTGGGCTGTGGTCTGTCTCAACTGTGAAGGTGGGAAGTCCATATATGTAGCCATGGAACTTTTCTAGTCCAACTACCAAGCCTAGACATTCCTTTTCAATCTGGGCGTATCGACACTCAGAATCAGTCATAGACCTGGAGGCATAGGCAACAGGCTTCCAATCTTCACCCTCTGTTTGTAGCAAGACCGCGCCTAGGCCATCTTTTGATGCATCCGTTGACACTTTGATTCTCTTTGTTGGGTCAAAGAAGGTGAGTACAGGTGTGGTTGTCAGCACTGTTTTGAGGTTCATCCACTCTTGTTCATGTCTTTCTGTCCATGCGAACTCATTTGTTTTATGTAGCAGGTCTCGCAGACAGGCTGTCTTCACTGACAAGTTAGGAATGAACTTTCCAATGAAGTTTATCATCCCCATGATGCGTAGCACTCCTTTTTTATCAGTGGGTCGGGGCATGTTGAGTATGGCGTTTACTTTTTCCATATCTCGTTCTATTCTTTTACCAGATAGATTATCTCCTAGGAAAGTGACTTCCTGGACGCCAAACTGACACTTGGCTTTGTTGAGCTTCTGTCCATTCCGGCGTATGCTCTGTAGCACTTTAGTCAGTCTCTCATTGTGTTCTTTCAGTGTGGAGCCCCAGATGATGATGTCATCAACATAGACCCAAACTCCTTCCAGACCTTCAATTATGTGTTCCATCGCTCTATGAAAGATTTCAGATGCAGATATTATCCCAAAAGGCATTCTGAGGAAACAATACCTGCCAAATGGTGTGTTGAAGGTACAGTATTTGGTGCTCTCTTCATCCAGTTTTAGTTGCCAAAATCCTTGTGAGGCATCGAGCTTTGTGAAGTACCTGGCACCTGACATTTCACTGGTGATTTCTTCTCGCTTGGGAATCTGGTAGTGTTCACGTTTTATGTTTGCATTTAAATCCTTTGGATCCATGCATATTCTTAGATCATTGTTCTTTTTCTTTACACATACCATGGAGTTAACCCAGTCTGTTGGCTCTTTGACTTTCCTGATGACTCCTAGTGTGGTCATTCTGTCCAGTTCTTTCTTGAGCCAGTCACGCAGGGGTGCTGGAACTCTCCGTGGAGCATGTACCACTGGCTGAGCATCCTCCTTTAGCTGGATCTTGTAAGTGAATGGTAGAACTCCAAATCCTTTGATCAGATCCTGGAAATTACTCACTACAGAATCCACCAAGTCATCTGTTCTGCTTATGGCACAGTTTATACGGTAGACTCTCTTGACCAGTTCTAAGTCCTCACAAGCTTTGTCACCTAGTAGTGAATCAAGTCCTTCAGCCACAACAGAAAACATGAGATGATGCACTTTGTCTTTGACTGTCACTTTAAGTCTGCATACACCTAAGCTATCTATTTTCTGTCCGTTATATTTCTTCAGTAGTACTGACTTTTTCTGTATTTTGGGCTTTTCTTTCATATTTTTAATGTCACTCATACTGATTAAGTTTGCTTTTGCCCCAGTGTCTAGTTTCAATGTAACTAATGCTACATTTACCTGCAGTGACATTATTCATTTGTGCTCTTTTACTGCATTAACTTTATGTTCAGCATTGTCCATTCCTGAGGGCTGCACATTTTCTGTATCCTTTTTGATATTTTCACATGACACCATTCCTACAGAAAATGTCTCACTTAAATCAGTGTCCTCAATCACATTAACTCATTGCCCTTTCTTAGTTTTTACTTTTGAAAAGCATTGTTTGGCAAAGTGATTCTTTCCATTACATTTTGTGCACATTTTCCGAAATGCTGGGCATTGTCTTGACTGGTGTTTATAACCACATCATTTACAATTAAAAATTCCTTCCTCCGATTGCTTTTCATTTCTGTTCTGCCCACGTTTCTTTCCTTTGTAGGACACAGCACCGACAGCAGCACTATCACTTACTACAAACGCATTATTATTATTTGCACTGAAAGTCTTCGCGTGCTTTTGAGCTAGCTGGCTTGGCATATTTTCACAGCATTCTCCAATGTTAGTTCGGTTTCTCTCAACAAACATTCCCTGACCTTTTTATCATGAATACCAAACACAATCTGGTCACGAATCATGGATGATTTCAGTTCAGAGAAATTACATGTCTGTGCTTTCAGTTTCAGATCGGTCACAAAGCTATCAAAATCTCATTTTGCTGCTGTGTCCATGAATGGAACACGTATCTCTCATAGGTTTCATTCTTTTTGGGAGAACAATGTGTATCAAATTTCTTTAGCACATCGTCCAGTTTTTCTCTGTCCTCCTCTTGATCAAATACAAATGTATTAAATACCTCTATCACCTGTGGGCCTGCAACCGTAAGCAGCAATGCTATTGTCCTTGCATCTGGCTTCGTACCGAACCCGATGGCAGCAATGTAGAGTTCAAATTGTTGTTTGAAAGTCCGCCAATTGCAGTCGGCATTCCCTGTGAGTTTCAAACCCTCCGGTGGCTTCAAATGCTCCATGTCACGTTTCACAATATTCAGCAGATTTTACCAATCCTGGTACCATGTTATGTTCATTAATAACTAGTCATTTTCATTATGATCAGCTAGCTTGAGCTAGTCACTTTATTCATGCCATGTGGACTTGTACAGCATCCATCTTGACTACTGCATTGTGGGTAGCCTAGTGCATCATGGGTAGCCCACTCTTATATACATACAGCTAAACATACAGCAACATACAGCTCCACCTAGTGTACCATTCTAGAATGACATGTTACTGATCATTACACTAAGGAGTGGTTTCCCATCTGAAACCTGCTCGAGTTAAAATCCACTCCATAAACATAGTTGAAAACAGCACACTGAGATGGGAGATAGACAAAGTGGCATTAATTTCTCTTCTCTTTTCCTCTTTTCACTGTGTTTCTCTCTTCCTGTTTCTTCTCTTTTTATATCTCATCTGGCCAGGGAAAATAGAGGTTTACAACTGTTGCAAAAGGCAATTAACTGCCACTATTCCTATAGAGACGGTACAAATATCACAAATTGGTTATCTTACAGTTCAGGCTTTTTCAATAACTGCAGCTGTAACTAAATCTAATTTAAAATGCTGTACTACTCAAATGTGAACATTCTTGTAATGTACCATCACAAATATCCAAATACAGGTGATCTTTCAGTCTAATGCTAGCTTTCTCCCGTCTCTAACGGGAGAATCAGAGAAAGCAAGAGACAGCTACAGAGACACTGGGGATAATTTTAAGCTAACCTGCCAAGTGGGAAGCCCACAGGATCAAATGGAATGCCAGTTTTACACCCTGCCCAATACTACTCTCAATTGACATCAATGGAGAGTAAAATCATCTGGGGTGTAAAATCAGCATTGCACCTGATCTCGTAAGTTTCCTGACGGGTGGGTTTGGATAAAATTGCCCACACAGTGTTTGAAAGACTTGCATTTATTTAGCACCTTTCACAACCTCAGGACGTCCCAAAGTCCCTTACAGCCAATGAAGTTCTTTTGAAGTGTCGTCAATGTGGTGATGTAGGATACATGACAGCCAATTTGCACACAGCAAGCTTCCACAAACAGCAATGTGATAATGACCAGATAATCTGTTTTAGTGATGTTAACAGGGATAAATATGGGCCAGGACACCAGGGATAACTCCTCTTCTTCAAAATAGTGCCATGGGATCTTTTATGTCCACCTGAAAGAGCAGACATAGCTCATCCAAAAGATGGCACATCCAACAGTGCTGCACTCCCTCAGTAATGCACTGGGAGTGTCAGCCTAGATTTTTGCACTCAAGTCTCTGGAGGGGTACTTGAACCCACAACCTTCTGAATCAGAGGCAAGAGTGCTACCCACTGAGCCACTGCTGACACATCTAGCACCAGTAATAGTGTTTATTACTGTTAAATCTTTCATGGTTTGGGATAGCCCCACTTGCATAGCAATGTCTTCAGATCCCAATGGAGATGTGGAAATCACCATCACAGTCAAAAGAGAAGCAAGATTGCCATCTTCGGGTGGGAGGGTAGATGATTGCAATCTACCAGGTGAAAACCCCACCAAATGCAAAGGAGATGGTAGGTCTGGATTTATGATGTTGTATAAGTCTCTCAAATGGAATACCATCCAGATTACAAACCCTGAAATACTTTCAGAGGTGTCCTCTGTTTTTGATACAATGGTTTGAATGGTAATATGGAGGAGCACATGGGTTTGGGAGCAGGTGAGGGGGGGTTAAAGCCAGTGAAATTAACAGCGCGCCAGAAGCCGGCTCCAACCCGCAGACTTCGGGTTTCACTCCAGCGCATTGGGCTGCATGCAAGCAACCTCCTTAGGAGAGGCAGGTTGCCAATTATCATATGTTAATCACATTCTTCCCATTTATCATCAAACAACTTAAAAAGCCACTTGCAAGCCAGCAACCAAGAAAATGGGCAAGACGGAAAAGTGGTGCAGAAGAATAATATTTACGTGCTTCAAGTAAAGAACAGAAATTTAACAATATAACAATGTCTAAGACATGTGCATACCCTTGTGTAACTACGAATCTTTAATCTTTATTTTCCTAGTGCTCCTACGTGGTGCAACTCCTGTGGCTTAAGCAGAGGTAGAGGCAGGCTGTTCACATCTCTGCTCTGACTGCTGAGATGCTTTTGGCCAACGTCCTCTGGGATTTGCAGCCTGTGAGGGCCCCGCCAAAGATTGTTCCACCTGAACCTGTGCAGGGGCAGACTTGGCCAATGGGATACGAGGCAGCATATGGGGTACTGACTGGGGGGGTGGGGGGCGATGGTGGGGGGCGCTGGTGAGCAGTGGAAGCGCTTTGAATAGAGTCCCCACTTCCATGTCCCCTTTTGCCATCATCCCTCTCATGGCGCAGCTACACTGCACTGGTACCACTGTGGTGGAGGGCACTTTGCTGCAGGTCAGTGGGACGCTGAAAGGACAAGGCTAGGGAATCTGTCATAGGTTCCATCTGTCCTTGCAGGTGGTTGTAAAATATCCATTTCAAGAAGAGCAGGGAGTTCTCCCAGTGTCCTGGCCAACATGTATCACTTAAAGATTACCACTACAACATTTTAATTCATCATTTATCTCATTGTTCTTTGTGGGAACTTGTGTGCAAATTGGCTGCCATTTAAGAACATAAGATGTGCTTGGAAGGCCTGTCAGTGCATTGCACATTCTCTACTGTTGCTCAATGATTATCCTTTTCATTGATGGCCCCCGGGGTACAGCATCTGAGCCCAGCTGCACCCTCCGATGCAGACTTTCCACTGCTGTCCCTGTCTCCACCATCTGCTCTTGCTCACTTGTGAAGTGTGAGTCACCTGTTGACATCTCTCTTACTGGTTCCACCGAAGTGCAAGTATTTGAGCTGGTGCATGGTCTGCACGAGTCCTGTGATGGTGCACCCTCAGAAGGATTGAGCTCCTCTGAGGAATCGTCATCGGTGACCTCCAACAATTCCTGCTACATGCGTCAAGGCCCTGTGGGAGATCAAATAATTGAATGATAAGAATGTTGTAAGTTATCATTATCAACATGATCATATTTCCTGGAACAATATGTTGAGGAACCAACTAGAGATCCGGCCATCTTAGACTGGGTATTATGTAATGAGAAAGCATTAATTAGCAATCTTGTTGTGCGAGGCCCCTTGGGGCGGAGCGATCATAATATGACAGAATTCTTCATTAAGATGGAGAGTGAAGTATTTGAGTCAGAGACTAGGGTCCTGAATTTAAATAAAGGAAACTACGATGGTATGAGGCGCGAGTTGGCTAGGATGGATTGGGGAACATTACTTAAAGGGTTGATGGTGGATAGGCAATGGCAAACATTTAAAGATCGCATGGATGAACTACAGAAATTGTTCATCCCTGTTTGGCATAAAAATAAAACAAAGAAGGTGACTCAACCGTGGCTAACAAGGGAAATTAGGGATAGCATAAGATCCAAGGAGAGGACATATAAATTGGCCAGGAAAAGCAGCAAACCTGAGGATTGGGAGCAGTTTAGGATTCAGCAAAGGACAAAGGGATTAATTAAGAGGGGGAAAATAGAGTACAAGAGTAAACTTGCAGGGAACATAAAAACTGACTGTAAAAGCTTCTATAGATATGTGAAGAGAAAAAGATTGGTGAAGTCAAGCGTAGGTCCCTTGCAGTCAGAATCAGGGGAATTTATAATGGGGAACAAAGAAATGGTAGACCAATTAAATACATACTTTGGTTCTGTCTTCACAAAGGAGGACACAAATAACCTCCCAGAGATGTCAGGGAACATAGGGCCTAATGAGAGGGAGGAACTGAATGAAATCAGTATTTGTAGGGAAATGGTGTTAGGGAAATTGACGGGATTGAAGGCCGATAAATCTCCAGGGCCTGATAATCTACATCCTAGGGTACTTAAGGAAGTGGCCCTAGAAATAGTAGATGCATTACTGGTCATCTTCCAAAATTCTATAGACTCTGGAACAGTTCCCATGGATTGGAGGGTAGCTAATGTAACCCCACTATTCAAAAAAGGTGGTAGAGAGAAACGGGGAATTATAGCCTGGTAAGCCTGACATCGGTAGTGGGGAAAATCCTAGAGTCCATTATAAAAGATGTAATAGCAGAGCACTTGGAAAACAGTGACAGGATCGGACAAAGTCAACATGGATTTACAAAAGGTAAATCGTGCTTGACTAATCTACTGGAATTTTTTGAGGATGTAACTGGTAAAATAGATAAGGGAGAACCAGTGGATGTGGTGTATTTGGACTTTCAGAAGGCTTTCGATAAGGTCCCGCATAAGAGATTAGCATGTAAATTTAAAGCACATGGGATTAGGGGTAAGGTACTGACTTGGATAGAGAACTGGTTGACAGGCAGGAAGCAAAGAGTTGGAATAAATGGGTATTTTTCCGAGTGGCAGGCAGTGACTACTGGAGTACCGCAGGGATCAGTGCTAGGACCCCAGCTATTCACAATATATATAAATGATCTAGTTGAGGGAACTAGATGTAATATCTCCAAGTTTGCAGATGACACAAAGCTGGGTGGGCGTGTGTTCTGTGAGGAGGATGCCGAGAAACTCCAGTATGATTTGGACAGGTTGGGTGATTATACTGCATCTGCCATGCATCTGCCCAATGTGGATGAATGCGAGGTTATCCACTTTGGTGGCAAAAACAGGAAGGCAGATTATTATCTGAATGGCAATAGATTGGGAGAAGGGGATGTGCAACGAGACCTGGGTGTCCTTGTGCACCAGTCGCTGAAGGTAAGCATGCAGGTGCCACAGGCGGTTAATAAGGCAAATGGTATGTTGGCCTTCATAGCGAGAGGATTCCAGTACAGGAGCAAGGATGTCTTGCTGCAGTTGTACAGGGCCTTGGTGAGACCACACCTTGAGTTTTTTTTGTGTGCAGTTTTGGTCGCCTTATCTGAGGAAGGATGTTCTTGCCATGGAGGGAGTGCAGCGAAGATTCACCAGGCTGACACCTGGGATGGCAGGAATGACGTATGAGGAGAGATTGGGTCGATTGTACTTATATTCGCTGGAGTTTAGAAGAATGAGAGGGGATCTCTTTGAAACTTTTAAAATTCTAACAGGACTAGACAGACTAGATGCAGGAAGGATGTTCCCGATGGCGGGGGAGTCCAGAACCAGGGGTCGCAGTCTAATGATAAGGGGTAAGCCAATTAGGACAGAGATGAGGAGGAATTTCTTCACCCAGAGAGTGATGAACCTGTGGAATTCTCTACCACAAAAGGCAGTTGAGGCCAATTCATTAAATATATTCAAGAAGGAGTTAGATATATTTCTTCAGGCTAAAGGGATCATGGGATATGGGGAGAAAGCAGGGACAGGGTACTGAATTTGGATGGTCAGCCATGATCTAATTAAATGGCGGAGCAGGCTCGAGGGGCCGAATGGCCTACTCCTGCTCCTATCTTCTATGTTTCTATGTCCCCTTTTTCTGTACTGGTCTAACAATATTCATACTCCAGTAATCCTTCCCATTCCAGGCTAAAAGCAATCATTGCCTTCCTTTGCATAAGCAATTTCCGCAGTTTAGTGTCTCATCCAAAAGATGGCACTTTCAATTGTGCAGCATTCCCTCAGTGGAAGTGTCAGCCTAGATTATGTGCTCAAATCTCTGGAGTGGGGCTTCAACACACGACCTTCTGGCTCAAATGTAAGAGTGCTACCCACTGAGCCACGGCTGACACCAATTTTCCAGAACTTATATGACCATGTCCTTATAGGCTGAATGGTTGTGTTGACTGCTCGCCTTCCTTTGGATGATGATGTCAACTTCTGGGTAGTTGAGTGATGGGTCTCCTTCTGTAGAGATGTTGTCTGTTCCTCTGATCCTCTGTTCTGGCTGAGTCCACCTTACACATTAGTAACTGTATCTGAACTAGCTGAAGAACTAGCTGAAAACACAGCCAAGGCTCCTGCTCATTGTCCAGTGACCCTCTGCTGGAACGTGTACACGTATGGATGCCAGGTGATAGCAGAATCGCGCTCAGCTGAGATGCCCCCACAATCGAATAGCCTACCAATATTCGTTTTCCAGACTCACAGATGAAAAATGGTCACTCGAGAGCAACTGACATGCATTGAACTGTATGTCAGCAAAGACTCAATGGGCCAGTAATTCCGGTCCCAACGCATGAGTACGGACGGTGTACTCATGCGTGGGCCCGTTGGAAGTGCCGGATTTCAGCATGCACAGCGCATGCGCGGGAACCCGGCATTTCCTCTCCATCGAACTAAGGGGTTAAGAGGTCAAACGCGTGCGCGCAGAACTCTGCGCGCATGCGTTGAACTTCCTTCGTTTTGACAGGTTTGCGCGTGTGCAAGGGCCTGGACTTTATAGAAATGAAAAAAGGAGGCGTAAGGAGTGGATTCTTGAAGGTAAGTGGTCTATTATTTAAAATTATTACATTTTTTCCACAGCTTCATTGTTTTTAAGGACTTTACGTTAAGGTAAGTTTATTTTTAGACCCGATTTTGTAAAAAATTATTTTTTTCAAAAATTTTATTAATTGTTTTAAATAGTTTTTTAAAGTTATTTATAGTTTATTTAATTATTGGGACTTTTTTTAAATTTTAATTAAAGTTAAACTAGTCTTTTGGGCGCCTGTACTTTTCATGAGTTTGACAGTCTTTACTATCAAACTCATGAATGAGTTTCCCCTCCCCTGATTGGCTGCAGAGTGCTCACCTGATCCCAGCCGGCACATCGCACTAATTACGCCACTGGATCAGGTAAGCACATCGCGCCGACATCTGAACCGGGCCAGTGACAGGAAATGCAAGCAGGCCCGGGCTTCAGATGTCAGCGCGCAGGGTGAGTGCAGATCGGGGGCTTGCACGCGCGGCAAGCACCCGATCCTAATTTCTGGCCCATTGTCTTCAGCAGAGATGGGAGAAGAAGTGAAAGAAAAAAAATGATGGAAAGAAAAGAACTTACATTTGGCCAGGACAACTCCCCTGCTCTTATTCTAACAGTCCCATGTGTAAGATTAGCAAAATTTCTGCATTTCCCCGAAGGCTGTTATTAATAAACGGGACCCTGCGTGGACATTTTAAATCAAAAAGGGTACCCAAGATGGCGTCCGTGCCTCGTGGCAGATAGCCTGTGGGATTTTAAAATGGACTGCAACGCAGACAGCTTGTGGATCGAAACCCAAGCTGCAGTGTCTGTGAAGAGTATTTTGAAACCAGACAGGACTCTGAATTATGCATTAGACCGAATTGGAGACAAATCTAAATTCAGTTTAGGCCTATAGTTAAAGCCATCAAGCAGTCTACATATATAATCGGAAACAGATTAACAGAGCCATCGAGGCTGGACAGGCCCATCAAGGAAATTTCATGACAATACAAGTCAATTATCGGGCCGGTAGATGCGATTACCGGCCATCTAAAACCAGTTAGTATGGATTGCTACCATTATTTAAAATAGCCCGCCAAGATTAAGACAAAGAACTAACCTGATTTGGTGCACAGATAAGGGTTTTCAAAAAAGGTATAATTGAAGGCCCCCGGGTAGCAATCGGTGTGCTGGTGCTGCTGCTCTCTCTGCTCTTCGGCCCCTCACCCTTGTGGCTGCCGCTCTTTCCCCATCCCGTGCTTACCCCCTGGCCTTTGCCCGTGCCTTTCCCCACTCCATCTGGAATCGCCCCGGCACCAGGTTGGGCGGACATGGACAATTCAGGCCAGGTGAGGTGGGACGCGACGAGGGGAGGAGGGAAGACCACCGGAGGGAAGGCCACCTGAGGAAGACCGGCTGAAGAAGACCAACTGAGGAGACGAACTGAGGGGAGGCTTCGAATTATCGGGCCTTCAGCCTCAGCCGACCTTCGAATATCTGCACACCAACTCAAACTGTCGGCTGGCGATGAAGAATCACCCCTGCAAGGTAAAGTACCCAAACAGAGACTTTAACTTTGGGGTACTCAAACCTGGACAACGCCCTTGCAGCGCCCGGAGACCACGTGATGACAGCAGGCTCCAGAGAGCACCATGAGTGAACCCCACCGCTGTTTTGTGTCCAACAAACCTTTTGATTGGTGAGCATGAAGTTCTGACCCCTCATAGCTTAATTTGTTAGGTATAGGGAGTGGGATAAGGATAAGGGGATTGTTATAATAGTTGTTTTCCCTCGATGTGCTGTGTGTTCCCCATTCCCCGTATAAGTATAGTTATTCTTTTGTATTTTTTTTTGCCTGTAGAAGTGTACACTAGTAATTTTCCATAAGATTGTATCAGTTTTTCCTTTTCAATAAAATCTTGGTTTTTGTTTACATCCAACCACCTGCCTACCCGAGTCTTCTCTGTACCGCCACCTTGTACCTAAGTCTGGTGTCTAGAACCCAGGGGCGTGGGAGCGATTCAAACTGCTCACAAAAACAGTCAGAGGCATAACTGACTGGGCGTACGCGCCAAACACCACGACACGCCACCCCCCTATAGAAATGGCGACCACGGCAGGACACCGGCAACAAGGTTGCGATGCAGTAGACAGTGGTTTGGATGAGCGAACCGTGATGGAGAAAAGGATTTCTGATTATGTGTTTAGCAAGGTGAATATCACTAAGAAGTGGATCACCACTCTGTTAAGGGCTGGGCGGCCGATAGATGCAGCAGCTAAGTGGACAGAGGGAAAGGAACACAAGAAGTCCTTAGAGAAGGCAGTTTGGCTGATGTGCTTTAAAAAGCAGGTCCAGCTCTTGGACGTGCTCGTTGCAGAACAGGCAGTCGAGTTAAGGGAGTCAGCCCTGGAGATCCAGGATAAGGCTCTCGCAGGGGAAAAGTTATTAGTAGCTTTACAGGCTTTGAATCAGGAGAGAATGCATTTAGTGGGAGAACACGAGGCCCAGTTGGAATACCTACGGTGCCAAGTCACCAAGGCCAAGGGAAATGAGTTCAGGTTGCGGGAGAAGAACGCCCGCTTGGCAAGGCAGATTAGGGAACAGGAAGAGAAAGTACAGGAGGTTATAGCTAGCAAGTGAACAGGGGTTTGAGGAGGCAGACCACGGCCCCTGTAGAGAAAGGATAGAAAATCTGAGCCGGGCCCTCCGGAAGGCAAAAGGCATGGTATGCCGCATAAGCCCAAAGGCAGGCCAGGCAGATTTTATGGGAAATGAGGGGAGGACAGTTCCAACATCACCGGTGGTGCCTAGGGATGACCCGGTTGAGAGAGAGGAGACCTCACAGCCACCACCCATAGCACCAAGTTTCAGTGAGGTTTGGCAGCAAGGAGGGGTGGAACCTGAAGTGGAGCCAGAAGTGGAGGCGGAGGTAGAGCAACCCCCACCCGAGAGGCCGGAGCCGGGACCGATGTGCCCAGCGCGGCTTCGGAGGTTCGGCCCACCCGCTAATGGCGACATTGAGGGACCCCTCCAAAACCAGTTTGTATTGCCCTTTAACACCCAACAGCTTAGGGCGATGGTCAGCCATGTCCCGAAGCTTTCCGCAAAGGGAGACCCCTCGATCCACTTCAGGGAAATAGAGCAGACCGCCAGCGTCAATGACTGCGATGACGCTGAGAAGGCCAAGATGCTGCTATTCTCCCTGGAGAGTAACCTCCTCCAATCCCTCTCTGACTGTCAGGGCGAGGCTGGATCTGGACCCAAGTGCAGAGACGAGGCTTGAGGCAGGTATAAAGTTCAAAGTACTTTACTTAATATACACAAAGATACAATTACACTTTAGGAGCACTGACAAGCAACCACTTGGCACAAAGGCTTGTCAAGACTGAGCACAGAGAAGGGGAAAAACAGAACTAATATACTACAAATCACAGGTGAAACTCATAAGCCCAATAACAGTCAATTAGGGATTTAACACAGGGGTAACCACTCATGAAGGTGCCACCTAGGGGTTACTAGGAGAACTAACCGGCACCCTCACACAAGCTCAGTCTGTTCCTTGCAGTCAGAGGAGCAGGTTGTGTTGCCAGCTGCTCCTGCTGCTACTGTGGGGAGAGAGTGTGTGGTTGCCTTGGCCTGGGAGTAAAGTGGAAGGAAGGAGTGACCCCAGGCCACCACCACTACAACCTTCCCACACCAACCCATCTACATCATCGACAGAGGTGCCTGGAGAGGAAGGAGTGGAGGACAGAGGAGGAGGCCAGCATTAGAACAGGAGAGGCCTCCTTTTCCAGCACTGCCTCCCAATTCGGCCTCCAGCCCAGGAGAGGGAGAGAGGATACAAACAGCTCCACTTGGAAGGAGGGGAGGAGCTGCAACTCCAACATCTGCAGGTGGGTGTCTCTGTGTATTCCCCCTAAAGACTTTTTGCATTCTAGGCGGGGGGAGGAAAAGAAGACGGTTCGAAAGCCTGGCCTGGGTTGGCTGGAGCCTGCCCAGGTGAAGCTGCTTCCCTCATCAAAAAGACCTGGTGTGGGCTGAACCTGGGCTGTCTCCAGTCTGCCCAGGCGAAGACATCTTCTCCCCCTGCCCGAAGACCACCAGAAAAGACTTTGCTTTGACCATCGGGGGAGTACACCCTGCCGACACCCACCCACCGCCTATCATCGTCGAGTGGGGACCCTGCCTTTGCGGCCCCCCCCCTCCTTCCCACCCCCCTCTCTCTGCCTCTCCGATAGGCACCTCCTTTCATATTTATTTTTCCAATTGAGCAGAGGGAAGAAAGGGCCCCCTCCCAATTCATACCATCAAGGGGAGAGGTGGCCCAGTACATTTACGCTCCCTCTGCTCAGGAAAGACCTTGTTACACCGAGGCCATTTTTAACACCTTCGGGCCTGTGACTTTTGGGGTGTGTGTAGCTCTTTTTTAAAATCCACCCCACGATGGCATCTACATCTGCGGCGGCGACGGGGCCGGCGAGAACTTATGCGGCAGTGGCGGCCAAAGCTGCGGCCGCTCCCGCTTCCGCTGCTGCCCCGTCGCCGTTCCGCCTGCTGACTGAAAAACTTGGGGTGAAGAGCTACACCCACCCCAACATGACTATTGAGGCGTGCGTAAAGGCTATGGCCAGGGTTGTCGGCCCTCCGGCCATAGTCGCCGCCTCAAAAATGTATGGGAAGGCTGTCTTTTTCCTGGAGTCCGAGCGGGCGGTGGCCCTGGCCATCGCTCAGGGGCTCACCGTGGGCGGGACTTTCCTGCCGGTGGACCCGCTGGAGGCCACCGCGCAGAGGGTGGTTTTATCAAACGTCCCGCCCTTTATCACCTGTGAGCTCCTCCTCCCCCACCTACACCAACTCGGGGAGGTGAGGTCGGGGATTTCCCCGATCCCGCTCGGACTCCGGGAGAGCAGCCTTCGCCATGTCTTCTCCTTCCGGCGCCAGGCCTTTATCCAGCTGGCGCGGGAGGGGGAGACGGACGGGGCTTTCACGGTCCTCCACGGGGGGACCTCGTACCGCGTCTTCTGGACGACGGACGGCGTGCGGTGCCACGCCTGTAGGGAGGTGGGGCACGTGCGCAAAAACTGCCCCGCCTCCAAGGCCGCCAAGTCATCTGCCGTGGCCAAGGCTGGCGCCGCCGCCGCTCCTCTCTCCGGGTCTAGCCGCACCCCCGCTCGATCCAACGCTACCGGGGCGCGGTCGTCGTCGGAGGTCGATGCCATCCTGGCCTCCGGCGGGGGGGAGGAGGGAGGTCCCGTCCGAAAGAAGGCGCGGGACAAGACGCGAAACCGTGGGGTGGGTCCCCCCGCGGAGGTCGTCCCCCACAACATGGAGCCCCTGACGCCGGAGAGCGTCGCCGCGCTAATCGCGGAGGGGTGGGGGGCCCTCGTGGCCGAGCCTGTGGCCGCGACCGCCGAGGCGGTAATGCCAGAACCTGCGGCCGGGCTCGGGCCCGGGGGACCCAAAGAACTCGCTCCTCCTGAAGGAGCAGGGGAGGCCCCTGAAGAAATGGAGGCCTCCCTTTACCCCTCCGCGCTTAAAAGAAGGCGCGACCCCCTGGATGAGGAGGAGGACCGGGAGGAGGAAGGTCCCTCCGGTCAGGGGGAGTCGTCGCCCGCCGCGGGCGCTGCGCCCCACCCCACCGCTAACACCATTACGGGCGAACGGCAGGGGTCGCCTGTCCCTGAGGAGGCTGAGGCAGAAGCGTCTGCCCAGCTCGTGCCTCCCGGGGATGGGGACGAGACCCTGCCCGTGGGGGGGGTCGCGGAACAACCCGCGGCGGGTATTCATCCAGTACTGGTGGCATTGCCCCTCGACGGGTCGGGCGGCCAGGGGACCGGGTCGGGCGGGTCGTCTGAGGACGAGCCCGCCCGGAGCGACCCGGATTTTTCCCAGGTGCTGCTCGACCTCGTCGAGGTGTGTCAGAATTTTCCCCCGTCTGCTGGGTCAGAGGCCGGTGGCGTCGCTGAGGAGGGCCCTCGGTCTGTGTCTCCGGCGCCGGGCAACTTGGAGGAGGTCCGGTTTTTGTATTCTCCGGTCTCTCCGGCCTCTCCGGTCGTTCCGGCGCCTGGGGCGGAGGGGGTCTCCGAACCGCCGCCGCCTGCTGGCCCGGCCCCCCTAGAGGAGCCCGGGGGGGAATCCTCCGCTACCGATCCTGGGGGTGGGATCCGGGCGGAGGCGGGGCCGGCTGTCGCGGCCGGGCCGCCCGATGCGCATTGCGTGGTGGACGGTTCGGCCGCCGGTGGCGAGCCCCGGAGGAGGACGGGGACTCGGTGGTGGGGGCGGAGGAGGACTTAGAGTCCGTCGCCGACGAGGCGATGGATGACCTCGCGCCCCTCGCCGGGACCCCCCTCGTTCTTATTCCCATCAGGGAGCTCCGGGAATTTGTGGCCACGAGCCAGGGTCGCCGCAGGACGCAGCAGGCCCTCGACAGATGGTCGGGGCTGGCGCTGCTCATCGGGTCGACCCGCGTCGCCTACAAGACCATGGGTGCGGACGCGGGCGTGAGCCCGTCCGAGCTGTGTCGGTTCCGGGCATTCCTCACCGGGCTGCTAAGGGAGTGGCGGTCGGCTAGCGGCCGCCCTCCCTTCCCCCGTTAGGTTTAAGTAGGGGTTGGTTGTGCTTCTGAAATGAAGATAACCATAGCCAGCCTCAACGTCAACGGCAGCAGGGAGGCTAGCCGCAGATTTAATAGCTTTTCGGTCCTTCGGAACGGGAAGTATGCGGTGTGCTTCCTGCAAGAAACCCACACCGTTCCGGGAGACGAGGCCACGTGGCTCCTGGAGTGGCAAGGAGGGGTCAACATGAGTCACCTCTCCAATGTTTCCAGTGGGGTGGCTATCTTGTTGGCCCCGCATTTTCAGCCGGAGATCTTGGGGGTCAAGGAACTCGTGCCGGGCCGCTTGCTCCAGGTCACTGTTCGCCTGGGGGGCGTGCCGTTCCATCTAGTGAATGTGTACGCCCCCGGGGCCGGTGCGCAGCAAGCGCGCTTCTTTGAAGAAGTGTCCACTCTTTTGGGCTCCATCGACGCGGGCGAGTGTGTCGTCCTCGGGGGGGATTTTAATTGTACCCTCGAGGCAAGGGACCGCACGGGTACCCAGCCGAGCCCGGCGTCGGTGGGGAAGTTGAGGGACCTGGTCGGGTCCCTCGACTTGGTGGACGTCTGGCGTAATCTCCATCCCGACTCCAGCGCCTTCACTTTTGTGAGGTCTGGGGGAGGAGCGTCCAGGATCGACCGCCTCTACATTTCCCGGGCATACGTCTCCTGCGTTCCGACGGCTTCCGTGCAGCCGGTGCCGTGCACGGACCACCACCTGGTGTGGGCGGAGCTCGTGCCGCCGCGCGCCGGGGGGCGGTCCGCGTACTGGCACTTTAACAACCTGCTGCTGGAGGACGCGCGGTTCCGGGATTCGTTCGGTCGGTTCTGGGTCGGCTGGAGAAGGAAGCAGGGGGGCTTCCCCTCCTTGAGGCTATGGTGGGATGTGGGCAAGGCTCACATCCATCTCTTCTGTCAGGAGTACGCGAAGGGGTCGACCAAGAGGCGGGAGGCCAGGGTCGGGCAGTTGGAGAAGGAGGTGCTCGACCTGGAGTCCCGTCTCGGTCAAGTCGCCGAGGACCCGGCCCTGCGGCTGGCGTACGAAGAGAAGAAGGGCGCGCTGAAGGACCTGCAGCTCGTCGGGTCCCGAGGCGCGTACGTGAGGTCGCGGATCCAGTTCCTGCGGGACATGGACCGCGGCTCCCCCTTCTTCTACTCGCTGGAAAAAAGACGGGGGGTCCGTAAGCAGCTTTTGGAGCTGCTGGCCGACGACGGATCTCCGGTCTCGGATCCGGAGGGAATCCGCGCGGAGACCCGCGCCTATTACGGGGCTCTGTTCTCTCCGGATCCGTCCAGCGAGGACGCGCGCGGAGTTTTGTGGGAGGACCTGCCGAAGGTCGGCCTGGAGGGCGCCGAAAAATTGGACGCTCCTCTGAGTTTGGAGGAGCTGTCCGGCGCCCTCCGCCAGCTCTCTAGGGGGAAGTCCCCGGGGCTGGACGGGCTGACCGTGGAGTTCCACAGGGCGTTCTGGGGCGTCCTGGGGGGCGACAACGTGCGGGTCCTGGGGGAATGTTTGGCGACCGGGGAGATGCCCCTCTCGTGGCGCAGGGCGGTGATCGTCCTGCTGCCTAAGAGGGGTGATCTCCGCCTCCTTAATAACTGGCGCCCGGTCTCCCTCCTCAGCACGGATTACAAAATCTTTGCCAGGGCCATGTCTGTTCGCCTTGGCACCGTGCTGGCCCGCATGATCCATCCCGACCAGTCCTACACGGTCCCGGGCCGGACCATTCACGATAATATCCATCTGGTCCGGGACCTGGTCCACCATTCCCAGAGGGCTGGTCTGTCGGTCGCCTTCCTTTCCCTGGATCAGGAGAAGGCGTTCGACAGGGTGGATCACGAGTACCTTTTCGGGACTCTGCGCGCTTTCGGGTTCGGGACGCATTTTGTCGCCCGGATCCGACTTCTGTACGCTGCCGCGGAGTGTCTGATTAAAGTTAACGGGTCCTTGACGGCGCCCCTTCGCTTCGGGAGGGGGGTGCGTCAGGGATGCCCCATGTCCGGCCAGTTATATGCCATTTGCGTGGAGCCTTTCCTGCGCCTCTTGCGGAAGAGGTTGGCGGGATTGGCTCTGCAAGGGCCGGGCGTGGAGGTGGTCCTCTCGGCTTACGCCGATGACGTGCCCCTCGTGGTCACGGATCCCGTTGACTTGCGGAGGATGCGGGAATGCCAGCAGATTTACTCGGACGCATCCTCCGCCAGGATCAACTGGGGGAAATGTTCTGGACTCCTGGTGGGTCAGTGGCAGGTGGACTCTCTGCCGGAGGAGTTCAGGCCCTTCGCCTGGAGTACTACGCACCTCCTCTACTTGGGAGTCTACCTCAGCCCGGCCGAGGACGCCTGGCCGGCGAACTGGCACGAGCTGGAGGCCAAAGTCACCGCTCGCTTAGGACGCTGGACAGGATTGCTCCGAGTGTTGTCCTACAGGGGTCGGGCGTTGGTCATAAACCAACTGGTGGCCGCCATGTTGTGGTACCGGTTGGTTACTCTGACCCCCCCCCCTGAGTTTGTCGCCAGGATACAGAAGAAGCTCGTCGACTTCTTCTGGAACAACAGGATGCACTGGGTCGCTGCCGCGGTTCTGAGTCTCCCGCTTAGGGATGGCGGTCAGGCGTTGGTGTGCCTCCGCACCCAGATTGCGACTTTCCGTCTTCGGACGCTGCAGAGATACCTGTACGTCGAGAATCCTCCAAGATGGTGTGCGCTGGCGACGTATTTTTTCCGCCAGCTGCACGGCCTCAATTACGACACGCAGCTCCTGTTTTTGGAGGGGAGCGGCAGGCGTGAGAGCCTGCGGGAGCTGCCTGTCTTTTACCAGGAACTACTATGGGTTTGGAATCACGTCGCCTCCAGGCGGAGCTCTCCCCCGTCAGGAGCGGCGGCTGTCCTCCGGGAGCCGCTGTTCAGGAATCCGCACCTCCACGTCCGTGAGTTCGGGTGGCTGGCGGAACGCAGGGCTGTGCCTGCCAGGGTGACTAGAGTCGGGGACCTACTCGATGGCGGAGGAGCGGGCTGGATGGCGCCAGAGGAGCTGGCGAGGCGCATGTCGTGGGACGACGTCCGGCTCGCGGTCAATGCCATCGGGGCGGTGAAAGCGATGCTGCCCCACGGCGCTACGAGGTGCGTCGAGGCGGCTCGGGCACGTGGGGAGATCCCGTCCGAGCTTACTCCCGTTCAGATGGAATTCCTTATCGGCGCCTTTCCCCGAGACTCCCCTCGGAGATCGGCGCCTCACAACTTGAGCCGTCTCGAGGAAATACCCTCCGTGCTTTTTCATTCTGGGCGGAGGGGTTTCCTGTACGGGCTGCTCTTGCACACCTTCCACTTTGCCATCTTCGCCTGCCGTCCGGACACGCCGTGGCGTGCCGTTTTACCTCCGGACGGAGGCGGAGTTCCCCAATGCGGGGCTCTCTATGCGGGAGTCCTCCCTTGTTCTATCGGGGATTTGGCCTGGAGGGTGTTGCACAGAGCAGTTCCGTGCAATAGATTTTTAAGTAGGTTTACGGACTCCCAGACCGCCTGTTTGTTTTGCGGTCTGGAGGAGTCCGTCTTTCACGTTTACACGGGGTGTGAGAGGTTGCAGCCCCTCTTCCATTTTTTGAGGGGGCTGCTCCTCAAATTTTGGTTGCACTTCAGTCCCACGCTCCTGATCTACGGTCACCCCGTGCGGAGGGGAGCGGGCGGGTCGGAGGACCTCCTCGTGGGCCTGCTCCTGGGCCTGGCCAAGAAAGCCATCAATTGGTCCTGGCAGCGGGCGAGCGAGGGGGTCGTCCGACCGGATTGCCTCCCCCTCTTCTGTGGCCATGTTCGCGCCCGGGTGGCCCTAGAGATGGAGCACGCGGTGTTCGCCGGCACGCTCGAGCTTTTTCGTGACCGGTGGGCGCCGCGGGGACTGGAGTGCATAGTTAATCTGGACAACCAAATTTTAATTTGATTGGTGGAGGGCTATTTAAAAAGGGTTATTGGGTTTTGTTAGTTAATTTGTGAACTTGTTTTTTTTGGTCCAATGAAAAGAGAGGGCTAACCACTCATGAAGGTGCCACCTAGGGGTTACTAGGAGAACTAACCGGCACCCTCACACAAGCTCAGCCTGTTCCTTGCAGTCAGAGGAGCAGGTTGTGTTGCCAGCTGCTCCTGCTGCTACTGTGGGGAGAGAGTGTGTGGTTGCCTTGGCCTGGGAGTAGAGTGGAAGGAAGGAGTGACCCCAGGCCACCACCACTACAACCTTCCCACACCAACCCATCTACATCATCGACAGAGGTGCCTGGAGAGGAAGGAGTGGAGGACAGAGGAGGAGGCCAGTATTAGAACGGGAGAGGCCTTTTCCAGCACTGCCTCCCAATTCGGCCTCCAGCCCAGGAGAGGGAGAGAGGGAGAGAGGATACAAACAGCTCCACTTGGAAGGAGGGGAGGAGCTGCAACTCCAACATCTGCAGGTGGGTGTCTCTGTGTATTCCCCCTAAAGACTTTTGCATTCTAGGCGGGGGGAGGAAAAGAAGACGGGCCGAAAGCCTGGCCTGGGTTGGCTGGAGCCTGCCCAGGTGAAGCTGCTTCCTGCTCACCGAAAAGACCTGGTGTGGGCTGAACCTGGGCTGTCTCCAGTCTGCCCAGGCGAAGACATCTTCCCCCCCTGCCCGAAGACCACCTGAAAAGACTTTGTTTTTACCATCGGGGGAGTACACCCTGCCGACACCCACCCACCGCCTATCATCATCGAGTGGGGACCCTGCCTTTGCGGCCCCCCCCTCCTTCCCACCCCCCTCTCTCTCTCTCTTTGTCCTCTCTCTGCCTCTCCGATAGGCACCTCCCTTCATATTTAATTTTCCAATTGAGCAGAGGGAAGAAAGGGCCCCCTCCCAATTCATACCATCAAGGGGAGAGGTGGCCCAGCGCATTTACGCTCCCTCTGCTCAGGGAAGACATTATACCGAGGCCATTTTTTGATACCTTCGGGCCTGTGACTTTTGGGGTGTGTGTGGCTCTTTTTTAAGATCCACCCCACTATGGCATCTACATCTGCGGTGGCGACGGGGCCGGCGAGAACTTATGCGGCAGTGGCGGCCAAAGCTGCGGCCGCTCCCGCTTCCGCTGCTGCCCCGTCGCCGTTCCGCCTGCTGACTGAAAAACTTGGGGTGAAGAGCTACACCCACCCCAACATGACAATCGAGGCGTGCGTTAAGGCTATGGCCGGGGTTGTCGGCCCTCCGGCCATAGTCGCCGCCTCGAAAATGTACGGGAAGGCTGTCTTTTTCCTGGAGTCCGAGCGGGTGGTGGCCCTGGCCATCGCCCAGGGGCTCACCGTGGGCGGCACCTTTCTGCCGGTGGACCCGCTGGAGGCCACCGCGCAGAGGGTGGTCTTGTCTAACATCCCACCCTATATCGCTGGTGAGCTCCTCCTCCCCCACCTATGTCAACTTGGGGAGGTGAGGTCGGGGATTTCCCCGATCCCGCTCGGGCTCTGGGAAAGCAGCCTTCGCCATGTCTTCTCCTTCCGGCGCCAAGCTTTCGTCCAGCTGGCGCGGGAGGGGGAGACGGACGGGGCTTTCACGGTCCTCCACGGGGGGACCCCGTACCGCGTCTTCTGGACGACGGACGGCGTGCGGTGCCACGCCTGTAGGGAGGTGGGGCACGTGCGCAAAAACTGCCCCACCTCCAAGGCCGCCAAGTCATCTGGCGTGGCCAAGGCTGGCGCCGCCGCCGCTCCTCCTTCCGCGTCTAGCCGCGCCCCCGCTCAATCGAACGCTACCGGGACGCGGTCGTCGTCGGAGGCCGACGACATCCAGGCCTCCGGCGGGGGGTAGGAGGGAGGTCCAGTCAGAAAGAAGGCGCGGGATAAGACCAGAAACCGTGGGGTGGGTCCCCCCGCGGAGGGCGTCCCCCTGAATTTGGAGGCCCTGACGCCCGAGCGCATAATCGCGATAATCGCGGAGTGCGGAGGTGGGGGGGACCTCGTGCCCGAGCCTGTGGCCACGACCGCCGAGGCGGTCACGCCAGAACCTGCGGCCGGGCTCGGGCCCGGGGGACCCAAAGAACTCGCTCCACCAGAGGGAGCAGGGGAGGCCCCTGAAGAAATGGAGGCCTCCCTTTACCCCTCCGCGCTCAAAAGAAGGCGCGACTCCCTGGACGAGGAGGAGGACCGGGAGGTGGCAGGTCCCTCTGGTCGGGGGGAGTCATCGCCCGCCGCGGGCGCTGCGCCCCACCCCACCGCTAACACCATCGGCGAACGGCAGGGGTCGCCTGTCCCTGGGGAGGCCGAGGCAGAAGCGTCTGCCCAGCTCGTGCCTCCCGGGGATGGGGACGAGACCCTGCCCGTGGGGGGGGTCGCGGAACAACCCGCGGCGGTTGTAGATCCACTGCTGGTGGCATTGCCCCTCGACGGGTCGGGCGGCCAGGGGACCGGGTCGGGCGAGCCGTCTGAGGACGAGCTCGCCCAGAACAACCCGGATTTTTCCCAGGTGCTGCTCGACCTCGTCGAGGTATGTAAAAATTTCACCCCGTCTGCTGGGTCAGAGGCCGGTGGCGTCGCAGAGGAGGGCCCTCGGTCTGTGTCTCCGGCGCCGGGCGACTTGGAGGAGGCCCGGTTTTCGTATTCTCCGGTCTCTCCGGCCTCTCCGGTCGTTCCGGCGCCTGGGGCGGAGGGGGTCTCCGAACCGCCGCCGTCATCTGGCCCGGCCCCCCTAGAGGAGCCCAGGGAGAAATCCTCCGCTACCAATCCTGGGGGTGGGATCCGGGCGGAGGCGGGGCCGGCCGTCACGGCCGAGCCGCCCGACGCGCACTGCGTGGCGGACGGTTTGGCCGACGGTGGCGACCCCCCGGAGGAGGACGGGGACTCGGTGGTAGGGGCGGAGGAGGATCTAGAGGCCGTCGCCGAGGAGGCGATGGATAACCTCACGCCCCTCGCCGGGACCCCCCTCGATCTCATTCCCGTCAGGGACCTCCGGGACTTTGTGGCCACGTGCCAGGGTCGCCGTACCACCCGGCGGGCCCTCGACAGATGGTCGGAGCTGGTGCTGCTCATCGGGTCGGCCCGCGTCGCCTACAGGACTATGGGCGAGGACGCGGGCGCGGACCCGCTCGAGCTGCGTCGGTCCCGGCTGTTTCTCACTGGGCTGCTGAGGAAGTGGCGGTCGACTAGCGGCCGCCCTTCCTTACCCCGTTAGTCATAAGTAGGGGTTGGTTGTGCTTCTGAAATGAAGATAACCATAGCCAGCCTCAACGTCAACGGCAGCAGGGAAGCTAGCCGCAGGTTTAATAACTTTTCGGTCCTTCGGGACGGGAAGTATGCGGTGTGCTTCCTGCAAGAAACCCACACCGTTCCGGGAGACGAGGCCACGTGGCTCCTGGAATGGCAAGGAGGGGTCAACATGAGTCACCTCTCCAGTGTTTCCAGTGGGGTGGCTATCTTGTTGGCCCCGCATTTTCAGCCGGAGATCTTGGGGGTCAAGGAGCTCGTGCCGGGCCGCTTGCTCCAGGTCACTGTTCGCCTGGGGGGCGTGCCATTCCATCTAGTGAACGTGTACGCCCCCGGGGCCGGTGCGCAGCAAGCGCGCTTCTTTGAAGAAGTGTCCACTCTTTTGGGCTCCATCGACGCGGGCGAGTGCGTCGTCCTCGGGGGGGATTTTAATTGTACCCTCGAGGCGAGGGACCGCACGGATACCCAGCCGAGCCCGGCGTCGGTGGGGAAGTTGAGGGACCTGGTCGGGTCCCTCGACTTGGTGGACGTCTGGCGTAATCTCCATCCCGACTCCAGCGCCTTCACTTTTGTGAGGTCTGGGGGAGGAGCGTCCAGGATCGACCGCCTCTACATTTCCCGGGCATAAGTCTCCTGCGTTCCGACGGCTTCCGTGCGGCCGGTGCCATGCACGGACCACCACCTGGTGTGGGCGGAGCTCGTGCCGCCGCGCGCCGGGGGGCGGTCCGCGTACTGGCACTTTAACAACCTGCTGCTGGAGGACGCGCGGTTCCGGGATTCGTTCGGTCGGTTCTGGGCCGGCTGGAGAAGGAAGCAGGGGGGCTTCCCCTCCTTGAGGCTATGGTGGGATGTGGGCAAGGCTCACATCCGTCTCTTCTGTCAGGAGTACGCGAAGGGGTCGACCAAGAGGCGGGAGGCCCGGGTCGGGCAGTTGGAGAAGGAGGTGCTCGACCTGGAGTCCCGTCTCGGTCAAGTCGCCGAGGACCCGGCCCTGCGGCTGGCGTACGAAGAGAAGAAGGGCGCGCTGAAGGACCTGCTGCTCGTCGGGTCCCGAGGCGCGTACGTGAGGTCGCGGATCCAGTTCCTGCGGGACCTGGACCGCGGCTCCCCCTTCTTCTACTCGCTGGAAAAAAGACGGGGGGTCCGTAAGCAGCTTTTGGAGCTGCTGGCCGACGACGGATCTCCGGTCTCGGATCCGGAGGGAATCCGCGCGGAGACCCGCGCCTATTACGGGGCTCTGTTCTCTCCAGATCCGTCCAGCGAGGACGCGCGCGGAGTTTTGTGGGAGGACCTGCCGAAGGTCGGCCTGGAGGGCGCCGAAAAATTGGACGCTCCTCTGAGTTTGGAGGAGCTGTCCGGCGCCCTCCGCCAGCTCTCTAGGGGGAAGTCCCCGGGGCTGGACGGGCTGACCGTGGCGTTCCACAGGGCGTTCTGGGGCGTCCTGGGGGGCGACTACGTGCGGGTCCTGGGGGAATGTTTGGCGACCGGGGAGATGCCCCTCTCGTGGCGCAGGGCGGTGATCGTCCTGCTGCCTAAGAGGGGTGATCTCCGCCTCCTTAAGAACTGGCGCCCGGTCTCCCTCCTCAGCACGGATTATAAAATCTTTGCCAGGGCCATGTCTGTTCGCCTTGGCACCGTGCTGGCCCGCATGATCCATCCCGACCAGTCCTACACGGTCCCGGGCCGGACCATTCACGATAATATCCATCTGGTCCGGGACCTGGTCCACCATTCCCAGAGGGCTGGTCTGTCGGTCGCCTTCCTTTCCCTGGATCAGGAGAAGGCGTTCGACAGGGTGGATCACGAGTATCTTTTCGGGACTCTGCGCGCTTTCGGGTTCGGGACGCATTTTGTCGCCCGGATCTGACTTCTGTACGCTGCCGCGGAGTGTCTGATTAAAGTTAACGGGTCCTTGACAGCGCCCCTTCGCTTCGGGAGGGGGGTGCGTCAGGGATGCCCCATGTCCGGCCAGTTATATGCCATTTGCGTGGAGCCTTTCCTGCGCCTCTTGCGGAAGAGGTTGGCGGGATTGGCTCTGCAAGGGCCGGGCGTGGAGGTGGTCCTCTCGGCTTACGCCGATGACGTGCTCCTCGTGGTCACGGATCCCGTTGACTTGCGGAGGATGCGGGAATGCCAGCAGATTTACTCGGACGCATCCTCCGCCAGGATCAACTGGGGGAAATGTTCTGGACTCCTGGTGGGTCAGTGGCAGGTGGACTCTCTGCCGGAGGAGTTCAGGCCCTTCGCCTGGAGTACTACGCACCTCCTCTACTTGGGAGTCTACCTCAGCCCGGCCGAGGACGCCTGGCCGGCGAACTGGCACGAGCTGGAGGCCAAAGTCACCGCTCGCTTAGGACGCTGGACAGGATTGCTCCGAGTGTTGTCCTACAGGGGTCGGGCGTTGGTCATAAACCAACTGGTGGCCGCCATGTTGTGGTACCGGTTGGTTACTCTGAACCCCCCCCCTGCGTTTGTCGCCAGGATACAGAAGAAGCTCGTCGACTTCTTCTGGAACAACAGGATGCACTGGGTCACTGCCGCGGTTCTGAGTCTCCCGCTTAGGGAGGGCGGTCAGGCGTTGGTGTGCCTCTGCACCCAGGCTGCGACTTTCCGTCTTTGGACGCTGCAGAGATACCTGTACGTCGAGAATCCTCCAAGATGGTGTGCGCTGGTGACGTATTTTTTCCGCCAGCTGCACGGCCTCAATTACGACACGCAGCTCCTGTTTTTGGAGGGGAGCGGCAGGCGTGAGAGCCTGCGGGAGCTGCCTGTCTTTTACCAGGAACTACTATGGGTTTGGAATCATGTCGCCTCCAGGCGGAGCTCTCCCCCGTCAGGAGCGGCGGCTGTCCTCCGGGAGCCGCTGTTCAGGAATCCGCACCTCCACGTCCGCGAGTTCGGGTGGCTGGCAGAACGCAGGGCTGTGCCTGGCAGGGTGACTAGAGTCGGGGACCTACTCGATGGCGGAGGAGCGGGCTGGATGGCGCCAGAGGAGCTGGCGCGGCGCATGTCGTGGGACGACGTCCGGCTCGCGGTCAATGCCATCGGGGCGGTGAAAGCGATGCTGCCCCCCGGCGCCACGAGGTGCGTCGAGGCGGCTCGGGCACGTGGGGAGATCCCGTCCGAGCTTACTCCCGTTCGGATGGAATTCCTTATCGGCGCCTTGCCCCGAAACTCCCCTCGGGGATCGGTGCTTCACAACTTGAGCCGTCTCGAGGAAATACCCTCCGTGCTTTTTCATTCTGGGCGGAGGGGTTTCCTGTACGGGCTGCTCTTGCACACCTTCCACTTTGCCATCTTCGCCTGCCGTCCGGACACGCCGTGGCGTGCCATTTTACCTCCGGACGGAGACGGAGGTCCCCAATGGGGGGCTCTCTATGCGGGAGTCCTCCCTTGTTCTATCGGGGATTTGGCCTGGAGGGTGTTGCACAGAGCAGTTCCGTGCAATAGATTTTTAAATAGGTTTACGGACTCCCAGACCGCCTGTTTGTTTTGCGGTCTGGAGGAGTCCGTCTTTCACGTTTACATGGGGTGTGAGAGGTTGCAGCCCCTGTTCCATTTTTTGAGGGGGCTGCTCCTCAAATTTTGGTTGCACTTCAGTCCCACGCTCCTGATCTACGGTCACCCCGTGCGGAGGGGGGCGGGCGGGTCGGAGGACCTCCTCGTGGGCCTGCTCCTGGGCCTGGCCAAGAAAGCCATTAATTGGTCCTGGCAGCGGGCGAGCGAGGGGGTCGTCCGACCGGATTGCCTCCCCCTCTTCCGTGGCCATGTTCGCGCCCGGGTGGCCCTAGAGATGGAGCACGCGGTGTCCGCCGGCACGCTCGAGCTTTTTCGTGACTGGTGGGCGCCGTGGGGACTGCAGTGCATAATAAATCGGGACAACCAAATTTTGATTTGATTGGTGGAGGGCTGTTTAAAAGGGTCATTGGGTTTTTGTCAGTTTAATTGTGAACTTGTTTTTTTTGGTCCAATGAAAAGAGAGGGGTAACCACTCATGAAGGTGCCACCTAGGGGTTACTAGGAGAACTAACCGGCACCCTCACACAAGCTCAGCCTGTTCCTTGCAGTCAGAGGAGCAGGTTGTGTGGCTGAGCTGCTCCTGCTGCTGTGGGGAGAGAGTGTGTGGTTGCCTTGGCCTGGGAGTAGAGTGGAAGGAAGGAGTGACCCCAGGCCACCACCACTACAACCTTCCCACACCAACCCATCTACATCATCGACAGAGGTGCCTGGAGAGGAAGGAGTGGAGGACAGAGGAGGAGGCCAGCATTAGAACGGGAGAGGCCTTTTCCAGCACTGCCTCCCAATTCGGCCTCCAGCCCAGGAGAGGGAGAGAGGGAGAGAGGATACAAACAGCTCCACTTGGAAGGAGGGGAGGAGCTGCAACTCCAACATCTGCAGGTGGGTGTCCTTGTGTATTCCCCCCGAAAGACTTTTGCATTCTAGGCGGGGGGAGGAAAAGAAGACGGGCCGAAAGCCTGGCCTGGGTTGGCTGGAGCCTGCCCAGGTGAAGCTGCTTCCCTCATCGAAAAGACCTGGTGTGGGCTGAACCTGGGCTGTCTCCAGTCTGCCCAGGCGAAGACATCTTCTCCCCCTGCCCGAAGACCACCTGAAAAGACTTTGCTTTTACCATCGGGGGAGTACACCCTGCCGACACCCACCCACCGCCTATCATCGTCGAGTGGGGACCCTGCCTTTGCGGCCCCCCCCCTCCTTCCCACCCCCCTCTCTCTCTCTCTTTGTCCTCTCTCTGCCTCTCCGATAGGCACCTCCCTTCATATTTAATTTTCCAATTGAGCAGAGGGAAGAAAGGGCCCCCTCCCAATTCATACCATCAAGGGGAGAGGTGGCCCAGCGCATTTACGCTCCCTCTGCTCAGGGAAGACCTTATTATACCGAGGCCATTTATAACACCTTCGGGCCTGTGACTTTTGGGGTGTGTGTGGCTCTTTTTTAAGATCCACCCCACTATGGCATCTACATCTGCGGCGGCGACGGGGCCGGCGAGAACTTATGCGGCAGTGGCGGCCAAGGCTGCGGCCGCTCCCGCTTCCGCTGCTGCCCCGTCGCCATTCCGCCTGCTGACCGAAAAACTTGGGGTGAAGAGCTACACCCACCCCAACATGACAATCGAGGCGTGCGTTAAGGCTATGGCCGGGGTTGTCGGCCCTCCGGCCATAGTCGCCGCCTCGAAAATGTACGGGAAGGCTGTCTTTTTCCTGGAGTCCGAGCGGGCGGTGGCCCTGGCCATCGCCCAGGGGCTCACCGTGGGCGGCACCTTTCTGCCGGTGGACCCGCTGGAGGCCACCGCGCAGAGGGTGGTCTTGTCTAACATCCCGCCCTATATCGCTGGTGAGCTCCTCCTCCCCCACCTACGTCAACTTGGGGAGGTGAGGTCGGGGATTTCCCCGATCCCGCTCGGGCTCCGGGAAAGCAGCCTTCGCCATGTCTTCTCCTTCCGGCGCCAAGCTTTCGTCCAGCTGGCGCGGGAGGGGGAGACGGACGGGGCTTTCACGGTCCTCCACGGGGGGACCCCGTACCGCGTCTTCTGGACGACGGACGGCGTGCGGTGCCACGCCTGTAGGGAGGTGGGGCACGTGCGCAAAAACTGCCCCGCCTCCAAGGCCGCCAAGTCATCTGGCGTGGCCAAGGCTGGCGCCGCCGCCGCTCCTCCCTCCGGGTCTAGCCGCGCCCCCGCTCGATCCAACGCTACCGGGGCGCGGTCGTCGTCGGAGGTCGATGCCATCCTGGCCTCCGGCGGGGGGGAGGAGGGAGGTCCGGTCAGAAAGAAGGCGCGGGACAAGACGCGAAACCGTAGGGTGGGTCCCCCCGCGGAGGGCGTCCCCCACGATATGGAGCCCCTGACGCCGGAGAGCGTCGCCGCGATAATCGCGGAGTGCGGAGGGGGGGGGGGCCCTCGTGGCCGAGCCTGTGGCCGCGACCGCCGAGGCGGTAATGCCAGAACCTGCGGCCGGGCTCGGGCCCGGAGGACCCAAAGAACTCGCTCCTCCAGAAGGAGCAGGGGAGGCCCCTGAAGAAATGGAGGCCTCCCTTTACCCCTCCGTGCTTAAAAGAAGGCGCGACCCCCTGGATGAGGAGGAGGACCGAGAGGAGGAAGGTCCCTCCGGTCAGGGGGAGTCGTCGCCCGCCGCGGGCGCTGCGCCCCACCCCACCGCTAACACCATTACGGGCGAACGGCAGGGGTCGCCTGTCCCTGGGGATGCTGAGGCAGAAGCGTCTGCCCAGCCCGTGCCTCCCGGGGATGGGGACGAGACCATGCCCGTGGGGGGGGTCGCGGAACAACCCGCGGCGGGTTTTCATCCATTACTGGTGGCATTGCCCCTCGACGGGTCGGGCGGCCAGGGGACCGGGTCGGGCGGGTCGTCTGAGGACGAGCCCGCCCAGAGCGACCCGGATTTTTCCCAGGTGCTGCTCGACCTCGTCGAGGTTTGTCACAATTTTTCCCCGTCTGATGGGTCGGAGGCCGGGGGCGTTGCGGAGGAGGGCCCTCTGTCTGTGTCTCCGGCGCCGGGCGACTTGGAGGGGGCCGGGTTTTCGTTTTCTCCGGTCTCTCCGGTCGTTCCGGCGCCTGGGGCAGAGGGGGTCTCCGAACCGCCGCCGCCTGCTGGCCCGGCCCCCCTAGAGGAGCCCGGGGGGGAATCCTCCGCTACCGATCCTGGGGGTGGGATCCGGGCGGAGGCGGGGCCGGCTGTCGCGGTCGGGCCGCCCGATGCGCATTGCGTGGCGGACGGTTCGGCCGCCGGTGGCGACCCCCCGGAGGAGGACGGGGACTCGGTGGTGGGGGCGGAGGAGGACTTGGAGTCCGTCGCCGACGAGGCGTTGGATGACCTCGCGCCCCTCGCCGGGACCCCCCTCGTTCTTATTCCCATCAGGGAGCTCCGGGAATTTGTGGCCACGAGCCAGGGTCGCCGCAGGACCCAGCAGGCCCTCGACAGATGGTCGGGGCTGGCGCTGCTCATCGGGTCGGCCCGCGTCGCCTATAAGACCATGGGTGCGGACGCGGGCGTGAGCCCGTCCGAGCTGTGTCGGTTCCGGGCATTCCTCACCGGGCTGCTAAGGGAGTGGCGGTTGGCTAGCGGCCGCCCTCCCTTCCCCGTTAGGTTTAAGTAGGGGTTGGTTGTGCTTCTGAAATGAAGATAACCATAGCCAGCCTCAACGTCAACGGCAGCAGGGAGGCTAGCCGCAGATTTAATAACTTTTCGGTCCTTCGGGATGGGAAGTATGCGGTGTGCTTCCTGCAAGAAACCCACACCGTTCCGGGAGACGAGGCCACGTGGCTCCTGGAGTGGCAAGGAGGGGTCAACATGAGTCACCTCTCCAATGTTTCCAGTGGGGTGGCTATCTTGTTGGCCCCGCATTTTCAGCCGGAGATCTTGGGGGTCAAGGAGCTCGTGCCGGGCCGCTTGCTCCAGGTCACTGCTCGCCTGGGGGGCGTGCCGTTCCATCTAGTGAACGTGTACGCCCCTCGGGCCGGTGCGCAGCAAGCGCGCTTCTTTGAAGAAGTGTCCACTCTTTTGGGCTCCATCGACGCGGGCGAGTGCGTCGTCCTCGGGGGGGATTTTAATTGTACCCTCGAGGCGAGGGACCGCACCGGTACCCAGCCGAGCCCGGCGTCGGTGGGGAAGTTGAGGGACCTGGTCGGGTCCCTCGACTTGGTGGACGTCTGGCGTAATCTCCATCCCGACTCCAGCGCCTTCACTTTTGTGAGGTCTGGGGGAGGAGCGTCCAGGATCGACCGCCTCTACATTTCCCGGGCATACGTCTCCTGCGTTCCGATGGCTTCCGTGCGGCCGGTGCCGTGCACGGACCACCACCTGGTGTGGGCGGAGCTCGTGCCGCCGCGCGCCGGGGGGCGGTCCGCGTACTGGCACTTTAACAACCTGCTGCTGGAGGACGCGCTGTTCCGGGATTCGTTCGGTCGGTTCTGTGCCGGCTGGAGAAGGAAGCAGGGGGCCTTCCCCTCCTTGAGGCTATGGTGGGATGTGGGCAAGGCTCACATCCATCTCTTCTGTCAGGAGTACGCGAAGGGGTCGACCAAGAGGCGGGAGGCCCGGGTCGGGCAGTTGGAGAAGGAGGTGCTCGACCTGGAGTCCCGTCTCGGTCAAGTCGCCGAGGACCCGGCCCTGCGGCTGGCGTACGAAGAGAAGAAGGGCGCGCTGAAGGACCTGCTGCTCGTCGGGTCCCGAGGCGTGTACGTGAGGTCGCGGATCCAGTTCCTGCGAGACCTGGACCGCGGCTCCCCCTTCTTCTACTCGCTGGAAAAAAGACGGGGGGTCCGTAAGCAGCTTTTGGAGCTGCTGGCCGACGACGGATCTCCGGTCTCGGATCTGGAGGGAATCCGCGCGGAGACCCGCGCCTATTACGGGGCTCTGTTCTCTCCGGATCCGTCCAGCGAGGACGCGCGCGGAATTTTGTGGGAGGACCTGCCGAAGGTCGGCCTGGAGGGCGCCGAAAAATTGGACCCTCCTCTGAGTTTGGAGGAGCTGTCCGGCGCCCTCCGCCAGCGCTCTAGGGGGAAGTCCCCGGGGCTGGACGGGCTGACCGTGGAGTTCCACAGGGCGTTCTGGGGCGTCCTGGGGGGCGACTACGTGCGGGTCCTGGGGGAATGTTTGGCGACCGGAGAGATGCCCCTCTCGTGGCGCAGGGCGGTGATCGTCCTGCTGCCTAAGAGGGGTGGTCTCCGCCTCCTTAAGAACTGGCGCCCGGTCTCCCTCCTCAGCACGGATTATAAAATCTTTGCCAGGGCCATGTCTGTTCGCCTTGGCACCGTGCTGGCCCGCATGATCCATCCCGACCAGTCCTACACGGTCCCGGGCCGGACCATTCACGATAATATCCATCTGGTCCGGGACCTGGTCCACCATTCCCAGAGGGCTGGTCTGTCGGTCGTCTTCCTTTCCCTGGATCAGGAGAAGGCGTTCGACAGGGTGGATCACGAGTATCTTTTCGGGACTCTGCGCGCTTTCGGGTTCGGGACGCATTTTGTCGCCCGGATCCGACTTCTGTACGCTGCCGCGGAGTGTCTGATTAAAGTTAACGGGTCCTTGACGGCGCCCCTTCGCTTCGGGAGGGGGGTGCGTCAGGGATGCCCCATGTCCGGCCAGTTATATGCCATTTGCGTGGAGCCTTTCCTGCGCCTCTTGCGGAAGAGGTTGGCGGGATTGGCTCTGCAAGGGCCGGGCGTGGAGGTGGTCCTCTCGGCTTATGCCGATGACGTGCTCCTCGTGGTCACGGATCCCGTTGACTTGCGGAGGATGCGGGAATGCCAGCAGATTTACTCGGACGCATCCTCCGCCAGGATCAACTGGGGGAAATGTTCTGGACTCCTGGTGGGTCAGTTGCGGGTGGACTCTCTGCCGGAGGAGTTCAGGCCCTTCGCCTGGAGTACTACGCACCTCCTCTACTTGGGAGTCTACCTCAGCCCGGCCGAGGACGCCTGGCCGGCGAACTGGCACGAGCTGGAGGCCAAAGTCACCGCTCGCTTAGGACGCTGGACAGGACTGCTCCGAGTGTTGTCCTACAGGGGTCGGGCGTTGGTCATAAACCAACTGGTGGCCGCCATGTTGTGGTACCGGTTGGTTACTCTGACCCCCCCCCTGCGTTTGTCGCCAGGATACAGAAGAAGCTCGTCGACTTCTTCTGGAACAACAGGATGCACTGGGTCGCTGCCGCGGTTCTGAGTCTCCCGCTTAGGGAGGGCGGTCAGGCGTTGGTGTGCCTCCGCACCCAGGTTGCGACTTTCCGTCTTCGGACGCTGCAGAGATACCTGTACGTCGAGAATCCTCCAAGATGGTGTGCGCTGGCGACGTATTTTTTCCGCCAGCTGCACGGCCTCAATTACGACACGCAGCTCCTGTTTTTGGAGGGGAGCGGCAGGCGTGAGAGCCTGCGGGAGCTGCCTGTCTTTTACCAGGAACTACTATGGGTTTGGAATCACGTCGCCTCCAGGCGGAGCTCTCCCCCGTCAGGAGCGGCGGCTGTCCTCCGGGAGCCGCTGTTCAGGAATCCGCACCTCCACGTCCGCGAGTTCGGGTGGCTGGCGGAACGCAGGGCTGTGCCTGCCAGGGTGACTAGAGTCGGGGACCTACTCGATGGCGGATGAGCGGGCTGGATGGCGCCAGAGGAGCTGGCGAGGCGCATGTCGTGGGACGACGTCCGGCTCGCGGTCAATGCCATCGAGGCGGTGAAAGCGATGCTGCCCCCCGGCGCCACGAGGTGCGCCGAGGCGGCTCGGGCACGTGGGGAGATCCCGTCCGAGCTTACTCCCGTTCGGATGTAATTCCTTATCGGCGCCTTTCCCCGAGACTCCCCTCGGCGATCGGCGCCTCACAACTTGAGCCGTCTCGAGGAAATACCCTCCGTGCTTTTTCATTCTGCGCGGAGGGGTTTCCTGTACGGGCTGCTCTTGCACACCTTCCACTTTGCCATCTTCGCCTGCCGTCCGGACACGCCGTGGCGTGCCGTTTTACCTCCGGACGGAGGCGGAGGTCCCCAATGGGGGGCTCTCTATGCGGGAGTCCTCCCTTGTTCTATCGGGGATTTGGCCTGGAGGGTGTTGCACAGAGCAGTTCCGTGCAATAGATTTTTAAGTCGGTTTACGGACTCCCAGACCGCCTGTTTGTTTTGCGGTCTGGAGGAGTCCGTCTTTCACGTTTACACGGGGTGTGAGAGGTTGCAGCCCCTCTTCCATTTTTTGAGGGGGCTGCTCCTCAAATTTTGGTTGCACTTCAGTCCCACGCTCCTGATCTACGGTCACCCCGTGCGGAGGGGAGCGGGCGGGTCGGAGGACCTCCTCGTGGGCCTGCTCCTGGGCCTGGCCAAGAAAGCCATCAATTGGTCCTGGCAGCGGGCGAGCGAGGGGGTCGTCCGACCGGATTGCCTCCCCCTCTTCCGTGGCCATGTTCGCGCCCGGGTGGCCCTAGAGATGGAGCACGCGGTGTCCGCCGGCACGCTCGAGCTCTTTCGTGACCGGTGGGCGCCGCGGGGACTGGAGTGCATTGTTAATCGGGACAACCAAATTTTAATTTGATTGGTGGAGGGCTATTTAAAAGGGTAATTGGGTTTTTGTCACCTTATTTGTGAAATTGTTTCTTTTTTTGGGTCGAATTAAAAGAGAGGGGTAACCACTCATTCCCCCTCTTCCGTGGCCATGTTCGCGCCCGGGTGGCCCTAGAGATGGAGCACGCGGTGTCCGCCGGCACGCTCGAGCTTTTTCGTGACCGGTGGGCGCCGCGGGGACTGGAGTGCATAATTAATCTGGACAACCAAATTTTAATTTGATTGGTGGAGGGCTAGTTAAAAGGGTTATTGGTTTTTTGTCAGTTTATTTGTGAACTTGTTTTTGGTCGAATAAAAAGAGAGGGGTAACCACTCATGAAGGTGCCACCTAGGGGTTACTAGGTGAACTAACCGGCACCCTGACACAAGCTCAGTCTGTTCCTTGCAGTGAGAGGAGCAGGTTGTGTGGCTGAGCTGCTCCTGCTGCTACTGTGGGGAGAAAGTGTGTGGTTGCCTTGGCCTGGGAGTAAAGTGGAAGGAAGGAGTGACCCCAGGCCACCACCACTACAACCTTCCCACACCAACCCATCTACAATCATCAACAGAGGTGCCTGGAGAGGAAGGAGTGGAGGACAGAGGAGGAGGCCAGCATTACACCTGGAGAGGCCTTTTCCAGCACTGCCTCCCAATTCGGCCTCCAGCCCAGGAGGGGGAGAGAGGGAGAGAGGATACCAACAGCTCCACTTGGAAGGAGGGGAGGAGCTGCAACTCCAACATCTGCAGGTGGGTGTCTCTGTGTATTCCCCCTAAAGACTTTTTGCATTCTAGGCGGGGGGAGGAAAAGAAGACTTTTCGAAAGCCTGGCCTGGGTTGGCTGGAGCCTGCCCAGGTGAAGCTGCTTCCTGCTCACCGAAAAGACCTGGTGTGGGCTGAACCTGGGCTGTCTCCAGTCTGCCCAGGCGAAGACATCTTCTCCCCCTGCCCGAAGACCACCTGAAAAGACTTTGCTTTACCACCGGGGGAGTACACTCTGCCGACACCCACCCACCGCCTATCATCGTCAAGTGGGGACCCTGCCTTTGCGGCCCCCCCCCTCCTTCCCACCCCCCTCTCTCTCTCTCTCTCTTTGTCCTCTCTCTGCCTCTCCGATAGGCACCTCCCTTCATATTAATTTTCCAATTGAGCAGAGGGAAGAAAGGGCCCCCTCCCAATTCATACCATCAAGGGGAGAGGTGGCCCAGTACATTTACGCTCCCTCTGCTCGGGGAAAACCTTATTATACCGAGGCCATTTTTAACACCTTCGAGCCTGTGACTTTTGGGGTGTGTGTAGCTCTTTTTTAAAATCCACCCCACTATGGCATCTACATCTGCGGCGGCGACGGGGCCGGCGAGAACTTATGCAGCAGTGGCGGCCAAAGCTTTGGCCGCTCCCGCTTCCGCTGCTGCCCCGTCGCCGTTCCGCCTGCTGACTGAGAAACTTGGGGTGAAGAGCTACACCCACCCCAACATGACTATTGAGGCGTGCGTAAAGGCTATGGCCGGGGTTGTCGGCCCTCCGGCCATAGTCGCCGCCTCAAAAATATATGGGAAGGCTGTCTTTTTCCTGGAGTCCGAGCGGGCGGTGGCCCTGGCCATCGCCCAGGGGCTCACCGTGGGCGGCACCTTTCTGCCGGTGGACCCGCTGGAGGCCACCGCGCAGAGGGTGGTCCTGTCCAACGTCCCGCCCTATATCGCCGGTGAGCTCCTCCTCCTCCACCTACGTCAACTTGGGGAGGTGAGGTCGGGGATTTCCCCGATCCCGCTCGGACTCCGGGAAGGCAGCCTTCGCCATGTCTTCTCCTCCCGGCGCCAGGCTTTTGTTCAGCTGGCGCGGGAGGGGGAGACGGACGGGGCTTTCACGGTCCTCCACGGGGGGACCCCGCATCGCGTCTTCTGGACGACGGACGGCGTGCGGTGCCACGCCTGTAGGGAGGTGGGGCACGTGCGCAAAAACTGCCCTGCCTCCAAGGCCGCCAAGTCATCTGGCGTGGCCAAGGCTGGCGCCGCCGCCGCTCCTCCCTCCGGGTCTAGCCGCGCCCCCTCCCGAACAAAAGCTAACGGGGCGCGGTCGTCTTCGGAGGCCATCGTCGTCCAGGCCTCCGGCGGGGGGGAGGAGGGAGGTCCGGTCGGAAGGAAGGCGCTGGGAAAGAATAAACACCGTAGGGTGGGTCCCCCCGTGGAGGGCGAACCCTTCGATATGGACCCCCTGACGCCCGAGAGCATCGCAGCATTGTTCGTGGAGTGCGGAGCTGGGGGGGACCCCGTGCCTGAGCCCGTGGCCGCGACCGCCGAGGCGGGACCACCAGAACCTACGGCCGGGCTTGGGTCCGGGGGACCCAAAGAACTCGCTCCTCTGGAGGGAGAAGGGGGTGCCCCTGAAGACATGGAGGCCTCCCTCTACCCCTCCGCGCTCAAGCGAAGGCGCAACTCCCGGGACGAGGGGGGGGACCGGGAGGTGGAAGGTCCCTCCGGTCAGGGGGAGTCGTCGCCCGCCGCGGGCGCTGCGCCCCACCCCACCGCTATCACCATTACGGGCGAACGGCAGGGGTCGCCTGTCCCTGAGAAGGCTGAGGCAGAAGCGTCTGCCCAGCTCGTGCCTCCCGGGGATGGGGACGAGAACCCTGCCCGTGGGGGGGGTCGCGGAACAACCCGCGGTGGGTTTTCATCCAGTACTGGTGGCATTGCCCCTCGACGGGTCGGGCGGCCAGGGGACCGGGTCGGGCGGGTCGTCTGAGGACGAGCCCGCCCAGAGCGACCCGGATTTTTCCCAGGTGCTGCTCGACCTCGTCGAGGTCTGTCAGAATTTTCCCCCGTCTGCTGGGTCAGAGGCCGGTGGCGTCGCAGAGGAGGGCCCTCGGTCTGTGTCTCCGGCGCCGGGCGACTTGGAGGAAGCCCGGTTTTTGTATTCTCCGATCTCTCCGGCCTCTCCGGTCGTTCCGGCGCCTGGGGCGGAGGGGGTCTCAGAACCGCCGCCGCTTGCTGGCCCGGCCCCCCTACAGGAGCCCGGGGGGGAATCCTCCGCTACCGATCCTGGGGGTGGGATCCGGGCGGAGGCGGGGCCGGCTGTCGCGGCCGGGCCGCCCGATGCGCATTGCGTGGTGGACGGTTCGGCCGCCGGTGGCGACCCCCCGGAGGAGGACGGGGACTCGGTGGTGGGGGCGGAGGAGGACTTAGAGTCCGTCGCCGACGAGGCGATGGATGACCTCGCGCCCCTCGCCGGGACCCCCCTCGTTCTTATTCCCATCAGGGAGCTCCGGGAATTTGTGGCCATTAGCCAGGGTCGCCGCAGGACCCAGCAGGCCCTCGACAGATGGTCGGGGCTGGCGCTGCTCATCGGGTCGGCCCGCGTCGCCTACAAGACCATGGGTGCGGACGCGGGCGTGAGCCCGTCCGAGCTGTGTCGGTTCCGGGCATTCCTCACCGGGCTGCTAAGGGAGTGGCGGTCGGCTAGCGGCCGCCCTCCCTTCCCCCGTTAGGTTTAAGTAGGGGTTGGTTGTGCTTCTGAAATGAAGATAACCATAGCCAGCCTCAACGTCAACGGCAGCAGGGAGGCTAGCCGCAGATTTAATAACTTTTCGGTCCTTCGGGACGGGAAGTATGCGGTGTGCTTCCTGCAAGAAACCCACACCGGTCCGGGAGACGAGGCCACGTGGCTCCTGGAGTGGCAAGGAGGGGTCAACATGAGTCACCTCTCCAATGTTTCCAGTGGGGTGGCTATCTTGTTGGCCCCGCATTTTCAGCCGGAGATCTTGGGGGTCAAGGAGCTCGTGCCGGGCCGCTTGCTCCAGGTCACTGTTCGCCTGGGGGGCGTGCCGTTCCATCTAGTGAACGTGTATGCCCCCGGGGCCGGTGCGCAGCAAGCGCGCTTCTTTGAAGAAGTGTCCACTCTTTTGGGCTCCATCGACGCGGGCGAGTGCGTCGTCCTCGGGGGGGATTTTAATTGTACCCTCGAGGCGAGGGACCGTACGGGTACCCAGCGGAGCCTGGCGTCGGTGGGGAAGTTGAGGGACCTGGTCGGGTCCCTCGACTTGGTGGACGTCTGGCGTAATCTCCATCCCGACTCCAGCGCCTTCACCTTTGTGAGGTCTGGGGGAGCAGCGTCCAGGATCGACCGCCTCTACATTTCCCGGGCGTACGTCTCCTGCGTTCCGACGGCTTCCGTGCGGCCGGTGCCGTGCATGGACCACCACCTGGTGTGGGCGGAGCTCGTGCCGCCGCGCGCCGGGGGTCGGTCCGCGTACTGGCACTTTAACAACCTGCTGCTGGAGGACGCGCGGTTCCGGGATTTGTTCGGTCGGTTCTGGGCCGGCTGGAGAAGGAAGCAGGGGGGCTTCCCCTCCTTGAGGCTATGGTGGGATGTGGGCAAGGCTCACATCCGTCTCTTCTGTCAGGAGTACGCGAAGGGGTCGACCAAGAGGCGGGAGGCCCGGGTCGGGCAGTTGGAGAAGGAGGTGTTCGACCTGGAGTCCCGTCTCGGTCAAGTCGCCGAGGACCCGGCCCTGCGGCTGGCGTACGAAGAGAAGAAGGGCGCGCTGAAGGACCTGCAGCTCGTCGCGTCCCGAGGCGCGTACGTGAGGTCGCGGATCCAGTTCCTGCGGGACCTGGACCGCGGCTCCCCCTTCTTCTACTCGCTGGAAAAAAGACGGCGGGTCCGTAAGCAGCTTTTGGAGCTGCTGGCCGACGACGGATCTCTGGTCTCGGATCCGGAGGGAATCCGCGCGGAGACCCGCGCCTATTACGGGGCTCTGTTCTCTCCGGATCCATCCAGCGAGGACGCGCGCGGTGTTTTGTGGGAGGACCTGCCGAAGGTCGGCCTGGAGGGCGCCGAAAAATTGGACGCTCCTCTGAGTTTGGAGGAGCTGTCCGGCGCCCTCCGCCAGCGCTCTAGGGGGAGGTCCCCGGGGCTGGACGGGCTGACCGTGGAGTTCCACAGGGCGTTCTGGGGCGTCCTGGGGGGCGACTACGTGCGGGTCCTGGGGGAATGTTTGGCGACCGGGGAGATGCCCCTCTCGTGGCGCAGGGCGGTGATCGTCCTGCTGCCTAAGAGGGGTGATCTCCACCTCCTTAAGAACTGGCGCCCGGTCTCCCTCCTCAGCACGGATTATAAAATCTTTGCCAGGGCCATGTCTGTTCGCCTTGGCACCGTGCTGGCCCGCATGATCCATCCCGACCAGTCCTACACGGTCCCGGGCCGGACCATTCATGATAATATCCATCTGGTCCGGGACCTGGTCCACCATTCCCAGAGGGCTGGTCTGTCGGTCGCCTTCCTTTCCCTGGATTAGGAGAAGGCGTTCGACAGGGTGGATCACGAGTATCTTTTCGGGACTCTGCGCGCTTTTGGGTTTGGGACGCTTTTTGTCGCCCGGATCCGACTTCTGTACGCTGCCGCGGAGTGTCTGATTAAAGTTAACGGGTCCTTGACGGCGCCCCTTCGCTTCGGGAGGGGGGTGCGTCAGGGATGCCCCATGTCCGGCCAGTTATATGCCATTTGCGTGGAGCCTTTCCTGCGCCTCTTGTGGAAGAGGTTGACGGGACTGGCTCTGCAAGGGCCGGGCGTGGAGGTGGTCCTCTCGGCTTACGCCGATGACGTGCTCCTCGTGGTCACGGATCCCGTTGACTTGCGGAGGATGCGGGAATGCCAGCAGATTTACTCGGACGCATCCTCCGCCAGGATCAACTGGGGGAAATGTTCCGGACTCCTGGTGGGTCAGTGGCAGGTGGACTCTCTGCCGGAGGAGTTCAGGCCCTTCGCCTGGAGTACTACGCACCTCCTCTACTTGGGAGTCTACCTCAGCCCGGCCGAGGACGCCTGGCCGGCGAACTGGCACGAGCTGGAGGCCAAAGTCACCGCTCGCTTAGGACGCTGGACAGGATTGCTCCGAGTGTTGTCCTACAGGGGTCGGGCGTTGGTCATAAACCAACTGGTGGCCGCCATGTTGTGGTACCGGTTGGTTACTCTGACGCCCCCCCCCTGCGTTTGTCGCCAGGATACAGAAGAAGCTCGTCGACTTCTTCTGGAACAACAGGATGCACTGGGTCGCTGCCGCGGTTCTGAGTCTCCCGCTTAGGGAGGGCGGTCAGGCGTTGGTGTGCCTCCGCACCCAGGTTGCGACTTTCCGTCTTCGGACGCTGCAGAGATACCTGTACGTCGAGAATCCTCCAAGATGGTGTGCGCTGGCGACGTATTTTTTCCGCCAGCTGCACGGCCTCAATTACGACACGCAGCTCCTGTTTTTGGAGGGGAGCGGCAGGCGTGAGAGCCTGCGGGAGCTGCCTGTCTTTTACCAGGAACTACTATGGGTTTGGAATCACGTCGCCTCCAGGCGGAGCTCTCCCCCGTCAGGAGCGGCGGCTGTCCTCCGGGAGCCGCTGTTCAGGAATCCGCACCTCCACGTCCGCGAGTTCGGGTGGCTGGCGGAACGCAGGGCTGTGCCTGCCAGGGTGACTAGAGTCGGGGACCTACTCGATGGCGGAGGAGCGGGCTGGATGGCGCCAGAGGAGCTGGCGAGGCGCATGTCGTGGGACGACGTCCGGCTCGCGGTCAATGCCATCGGGGCGGTGGAAGCGATGCTGCCCCCCGGCGCCACGAGGTGCGTCGAGGCGGCTCGGGCACGTGGGGAGATCCCGTCCGAGCTTACTCCCGTTCGGATGTAATTCCTTATCGGCGCCTTTCCCCGAGACTCCCCTCGGGGATCGGCGCCTCACAACTTGAGCCGTCTCGAGGAAATACCCTCCGTGCTTTTTCATTCTGCGCGGAGGGGTTTCCTGTACGGGCTGCTCTTGCACACCTTCCACTTTGCCATCTTCGCCTGCCGTCCGGACACGCCGTGGCGTGCCGTTTTACCTCCGGACGGAGGCGGAGGTCCCCAATGGGGGGCTCTCTATGCAGGAGTCCTCCCTTGTTCTATCGGGGATTTGGCCTGGAGGGTGTTGCACAGAGCAGTTCCGTGCAATAGATTTTTAAGTAGGTTTACGGACTCCCAGACCGCCTGTTTGTTTTGCAGTCTGGAGGAGTCCGTCTTTCACGTTTACACGGGGTGTGAGAGGTTGCAGCCCCTCTTCCATTTTTTGAGGGGGCTGCTCCTCAAATTTTGGTTGCACTTCAGTCCCACGCTCCTGATCTACGGTCACCCCGTGCGGAGGGGAGCGGGCGGGTCGGAGGACCTCCTCGTGGGCCTGCTCCTGGGCCTGGCCAAGAAAGCCATCAATTGGTCCTGGCAGCGGGCGAGCGAGGGGGTCGTCCGACCGGATTGCCTCCCCCTCTTCCGTGGCCATGTTCGCGCCCGGGTGGCCCTAGAGATGGAGCACGCGGTGTCCGCCGGCACGCTCGAGCTCTTTCGTGACCGGTGGGCGCCGCGGGGACTGGAGTGCATTGTTAATCGGGACAACCAAATTTTAATTTGATTGGTGGAGGGTTATTTAAAAGGGTAATTGGGTTTTTGTCACCTTATTTGTGAAATTGTTTCTTTTTTTTTTGGGTCGAATTAAAAGAGAGGGGTAACCACTCATTCCCCCTCTTCCGTGGCCATGTTCGCGCCCGGGTGGCCCTAGAGATGGAGCACGCGGTGTCCGCCGGCACGCTCGAGCTCTTTCGTGACCGGTGGGCGCCGCGGGGACTGGAGTGCATTGTTAATCAGGACAACCAAATTTTAATTTGATTGGTGGAGGGATATTTAAAAGGGTAATTGGGTTTTTGTCACCTTATTTGTGAAATTGTTTTTTTTTTTGGGTCGAATTAAAAGAGAGGGGTAACCACTCATTCCCCCTCTTCCGTGGCCATGTTCGCGCCCGGGTGGCCCTAGAGATGGAGCACGCGGTGTCCGCCGGCACGCTCGAGCTTTTTCGTGACCGGTGGGCGCCGCGGGGACTGGAGTGCATAATTAATATGGACAACCAAATTTTAATTTGATTGGTGGAGGGCTAGTTAAAAGGGTTATTGGTTTTTTGTCAGTTTATTTGTGAACTTGTTTTTGGTCGAATAAAAAGAGAGGGGTAACCACTCATGAAGGTGCCACCTAGGGGTTACTAGGAGAACTAACCGGCACCCTCACACTGACGAGTGTAAAAGGGGGTAGAGCGGGTATGAGGAGCTTAGAGATGCGGTTCTAGAGGCCATGGGGATGGATGAGGGAAGTCCCTTCTCCCGCGTGGAGAAGACGATCCAGCTTTCTGAGGAAACCCAGCAGGCTTTTGCGGACCGGCTGTGGCCGGTGTACCGGAAAGCTTGCCCGGGGACGCCAGGCCGGATGTTCCTGAACGGGGATTCCCTGACGCATTGGCTCCGTTGCCTGGTGGCGATCAGCTTGCCACAGGTCCGGGCCAAGTCAGAAGCCTGGTTCGACCCCAAAGATCCCCAGACCACAGAGCTCACGGTAATTAGGCAGCTAACCCTAGCCTACAAAAACAGCAGGGGAACCGATGCACACCCACCCAAGGGGAAGGTGCATGAGATAAAATCAGGAGTGCAGAATAGAAAGGAGTGGCACCAGGAAGGGAGTTACCCCCCCAACACAAAGACCAATTGTTACGGGTGTGGGAAGGATGGTCACTGGCGGAAGGAGTGCAAAAACCCTTGGAAGGATAACAAGGGAAAGCATCCCACAGCCCCAGCCCAAAAGGCGTGGGTAGGGTCCCCTTCCGCAGAGGTCGAGTCACTCTTGGACACCATGAGGTCCTGACTGACTGGCCAGGGGAGAGTAGCAGCCGCCACCGGTGCTCTCACCCCATCAGCCCCATCCAACGCACAGCCGTGACTAGAGCCAGCGCAGCCTCATTTTCTGTGTTCGCTCCGATATGATGAGTGGAGGAGACCCCTTTTGGAGATGGAGGTGGTAAAGGTGACAAGGACCTATCTGTTGGACATGGGGCCTCGTGCACCGTGATCTACTCAGCTAACCCCATCACCTCACCTCTCTCCAGCGGGGTCCCATACAGTCTATCGGGGTTCACGGGTAGAGAACAGGCCGGCTCGGTTTCCATCCCGCTCGCCATTCGGATAGGACCGCTCCGCTCCAAATGGACGTGTGTCCTGATGAAATGGGACATGGAGGGTGGAAGAGGGGTCCTGGGGGCCGACTTTATCGTAGGTCACGGGATCCTAGTGGATTTGAGGAATCACTGCCTTTGGGGGGCAGGCAAAGTAAAGAACGGAGAGATCGTAGTTATCCCGGGTAAGGAAGGGAAGGGGACCCTCTGCACCATGAAGCCCAAAGAGGATTATAACCTCGGGCTCATGGTCAGCAACACCCCACCAGAGTTCCAGGCATTTGTGCAGGCCCACCTGGCCACATTTGCCACTCACAAACACGACTGCGGGAGGGTCACAGGGTTTGAGGTCAGCGTAGACGGGGACCCCATGGCCCGACCACAGAAACAGTATAACTTCCCCAGGGATGCAGAGCCGGCCATGTCCTCGTTAGTGCAGCAAGGAGTTCTGAGACCGATAGCGACCCACGTGAATTCTCCGTTATGGCCGGTCAGAAAGCCGGACAATTCCTGGAGGGCCACGGTGGACTATCGGGTGCTCAATAGCAACATCCCAGCCTGCGCACCCACAGTAGCAGCAGTTGCCGACCTCATCGGGAGTATTCCAGCATCCGCGAGCACTTTCACGGTACTGGATATTTCAAATGGGTTTTGGTCCATCCCTGTAAGGAGGGAGGATCAGTACAAGTTTGCCTTTACGTTTAAAGGGCAACAGTACACGTGGAACTGTTTGCCACAGGGCTTCCACAACAGCCCCAGCATTTTCCATCAGTGCATGGCCGACAGTTTGAAGGATTTTAGCCAGCCTAGACAATTGGTTCAATATGTGGATGACCTGCTCCTGTTCACTGATTCGAAAGAGGAGCATGGCCCACTATTGGCCGAACTGCTGGAGCTGTTAGGACAGAAGGGTTTCAAGGTAAATCCCTAGAAGGTGCAGATCGGCCAGCAGGAGGTGAAATTCCTTGGTCTGACCGTGCGCGCTGGAGAAAGGGCCATAGATAAGGCTGGGGAAGGAGAGTCCCGGGACCCCTATCAGGCAGGTCCGGAAGCCGCAGTCCGGGACAAGGGAGGCACACGGGGGGTAGTTTTGGCCCCAGACCTAAGGCGGGTCCGGGTCCAAGACCCCGTCTGTAAGACCGTCCCGGTGAGGAAAGAGAAAGGGGAGCCCCTAGAAGGTCCGTTCGGGGCAGCAGACGAACCTTCAGCACAGGTTTTAAAACAGGCCGCTGGTTATGTTAACCAGTGCAAGATGTTTTGACCTGAATGGGGAAAACAGCCAGTTGGGGAAAGGTCTGAGGATAAAGATCCTCAGCCTGCAGCAGGAGCGAGTCCACAGACCGCGCAGGCAGGTGCTGTGGCTTGCTTGAAGGGAGGGACCATCCCACCCATCGATTGGGACACTCCCCCACTCTTCTGGGATCCAGACGAGGGGGAGGGACCTGAGGGTGAAGACCCCACCCCTAACCCAGGTGTAGAGAGGGAGGAACCCAAGGTCGAAAACCCCGCCCCGGACCCAGTCATGGGACCTGGGGGCGGAGACTCTCAGCTCGCAGCAGCAGGCTGCGAAAACTTACCTGCCCCCAGCCCAGGTTCGGGAGGGGTCAAGCCTGGGGGAGCAGTGGTTTGGGTAAAAGGCCCAGCGGCCAAGAAAGCCCCACCCGTCAAAGCCCCTAGAAGGTCCCACGGACGCCCCAGCTGAGAAAGCCATGGTCACCAGCCCTCCAGTTACCAAGGGCCGCCCCTCGAGTCAGGGAGAGGTCCAAGGACACAGGCCCTCAGCCAGCAGCCACGGGCTGCGAGGGACCAACAGTCAAGGACGGTGCGGTCACACCGGGGGTAGCAGCGAGCCGTAGTCCGACCAGGGTTTAGCCTGGCCGCCCGGAGACGGGCGGCGAATGTATATAGTTTTAGTTTATGTTAAATTTAAGTAGAGTGTAATTATTTAGCTTAAGTTTGGGTGTTTATAATTTAAGTTCAATAAGGTGATGGGTAGTTTTAAGTTAAGTAGTCTGTTAACAGTGTATATTTGGGTCGAGGTCGCGGGACCCGACCATGCTTCACCGAGTCAGAGAATCTCTTAGGGACCTGGCTGCATGTTCTTCTACATCTTTTTGCAGAAAGATTCTCGGGATGGAATGGATCGTGATCCTATTCGCCCTGATCGGGATGGGTGTGGAGAGGAGGGGCGACATCCAGGGCTCCCACATCTACGGGTGTTTGGGAGACAAGGCGCCCCTGGCGATCGATGGGAGCAGTGAACGGGATGCAGAGGAAACCGCCGTCTACTTCCATGAGGGAAGGTGGCCAGGATGGCTGGTGTCCAACTCGTCTCAGTACTCCAGCCAAACCGGATTCACGTACGGGGAAGCCTCCCTCCTGTGCCCCAGGGTACGATTCGTTACCACGAGGGTCAGCGTCACCATTGGAAAGCGAATATGTTTGATGTGTAAAGGACACATTCCACTGGATAGGTGGTGGTGGCTCAGAAAGTTGAGCAAGGACATGAGGAACCCCGAAGTCGAGTGGGAACGGTTGGGAAACAACACCCATCGGACGATTACCGGGACTCATGGAGGACTAAGTGTGTGTTGGGAGAAGTGGTGGGAGCCAGACCAAGGGATTTATATCTGTATGAATCATCTTTTTTACAACAACATGAAAGAGGATTGGATCCTTGTCCTTATCGGGTAGCTCTGCAGAGATGAAGGAATCAACTTGATTGGGGTGAATCTTTGCCTGAAGCCAGAGTAAAAGATGAACATGAGGAAGTCCTCTCTTCTGCCACTCAATGTTGTACATGTAGCAATGGTGTGCACTAAAACGTTTGCCCACAGTCAGGAGTTTGATCAGTTTTTTAACTTTGAGGTTGAAGACCCGTGCTATGAGGTCATGCCTTTCAGTACCAGCTTTGGGTGGGAACTCCTGCCATTGGGGATTGCAAGTCATAGTGATGAAGAGGTCAGGTCTGCCATAGTTTCTGACATAGGTCATGGCATCTTGTATATGCTCATGCATGCACCTAGGACCTCCAATAAAGGTGGATGGTAGGATGACCATTTGACCAATGTCTTCAGTGTTGGCATCATTGGCCACAGCATCTCGTAAGTGTATATAGTCTGTGACTCTCAACTGATTTTGGTTATTCCGGAACCAATTAAGCCGCTCTCCTTCCATTTTTGCATACATGTCAGTGAGGAACTGGTGGAGAAGTCCTCCACACTGAAGTAGGTGGTTTGAAGCAGTTTGTCGTTCCATCAGCCTGTATGAATAGAATTCCATTGCAGAAACCATCTTTTGCCTTTGGGCTGTAGGTGGCACACCTGTTTTGGGGTCAACATGTGGGATCTTGTTATACGCATCATATCCATCTTCCCCATGGCAAAACAAAAGCGGGTATTGCATAGGATCATATGAGCTGTGAAGCACAGAAATTCTTTTGAGTGGACCACGTCTCATCATAATCATAATCATAATCAACTTTATTGTCATCGTTTGTGCACAAGTGCAGTACAACGAAATGTAGGCTTGCGGCTCCCGAGAGTGTACATTTAGATTAAGACATTTAAACATTCAACATTCATTTGGCTTGTAATACATTAACATAAACAGAACCAAAATAAAGTGCATTGGCAGATGTGCAGGCTTTAGAGTTTATTTGTGGAGTTCAGTAGGATGACAGCCCTGGGAAAGAAGCTGTTCCTAAATCTGGTCATTCGGGTGCAAATGCATCTGTAGCGTCTCCCAGATGGCAGGAGGGCGAACAGACTGTGGCTGGGGTGGGTAGGGTCTTTGATGATGGTCCGTGACCTCCGTAAACATCATTTCTGGTATATGTGCTCTATGGTCGGTAGCCGGGTGCCGGTAATGCGTTGGGCAGTTTTGACTACCCGCTGCAGGGCTTTCCGGTCATAGTAGCTACAGCTGCCATACCATACTGTGATACAGTTCGTCAGGATGCTCTCTATTGTGCAGCGGTAAAAGTTAGAGAGGATCAGGGGTGACAGGTTACATCCCTTCAGCCTCCTTAGGAAATATAGGCGCTGCTGGGCCTTCTTCACCAGAGAGGAGGTATTGAGGGACCAGGAGAGGTCTTCCGTGTTGTTCAGATTCTTGTTCAAATTCTTGGCCCACAATGACAATGGCTACTTCATTGGTGGCAGGAGCATTGAAGCGTCACTCATGTTCACCTGCAGGAGTCTTGTCAGCTTTGATGACAACTTTGTGGTCTTCATTTGTAGTTTGTTCGATGGCTGTTTTGAAACTCTTAACATATGGGTTTTGCTGATGAAGCATCTCCTGTAACCCAAGCAAAGTTTGAAGCTTGATTTGGTGTTGTTGTGCGGGGTGAACAGTAGCTTCCCTGCGGCGCTTGGCTTGCTCCTCGTCATCACCCAAGAAGTAGATTTGGAGAAACTGAGGTCTTTGGTTTGGTAGAGGAAGAAGGGAGCCAGCTGTATGGTAGACCTGTCCATGAACTTTAAAGGTTGGGCAAAATCCTGATTCACGCACACTGTTTGCACCAAAAGAGGCCATTGCAAAGCAGTTGTTGTACTTCCTGATGTGAGTGAGGAATTGTCTTGAAGCTGGAGTTCGGCCCAACAGAAGTGAGTGTAGGCGTTCAGGTGGAGCTGTTAGTGTTGGAAGTTTAACCTTTCCTCCATTGCAGCATATCCCATCAATTTCCCCTTCCCACTTCAGAGTACCACAGTGAGGACAAATGATGGTCATCTTGCCAATGATGACTGTGGGGTCTTCCTCATAATTGATAGTGGGTGTATAGGAGAAGGCTGCTCCGAGCCAATGATTCAAAATGTCAGCTCTGGCAATGGTCTGGCGTCTATTGGCGGCCTGGCAACATGCCTGAGTCTGGTCAGGAGTCTCTGAGGCTCTGGCGTGTGTATGTCTCGCCTGGTCAGCAGCTTGACGTGCCTGAGTCTGGTCAGGAGTCGCTGAGGCTCTGGCTTGGGTATGTCTCATCTGGCCAACAGCTTGATGTGCCGGAGTCTGGTCAGGAGTCTCTGAGGCTCTGGCTTGGGTATGTCTCATCTGGCCAACAGCTTGACGTGCCTGAGTCTGGTCAGGAGTCTCCGAGGCTCTTGCTTGGGTATGTTTCGCCTGGTCAGCAGCTTGACGTGCGTGAGTCTGGTCAGGAGTCTCTGAGGCTTTGGCTTATGTATGACTCGCCTGGTCAGCAGCTTGACGTGCCTGAGTGTGGTCAGTAGTCTCGGAGGCTTTGGCTTGGGTATGTCGCACCTGGTCAACAGCATGATGTGCCTGAGTCTGGTCAGGAGTCTCTGAGGCTCTGGCAGTTGCAATTCTTTCTCTGTTGGCAGCTGTACGTCCCTCAGATTGTTCCGGAGTCTCAGTTGATCTAGCAGCAGCATTTCTGTCCTGGTTAGCTTGAAGGTGAGCCTGTCTCTGCTCCTCAGTTGCAGCATCTCTCCGAGCCTTTTTTCGGTGTGCATCATAAGTGCTGCGTGCAAGTCTGCTACGTTTTATTGAGGGCATGGTGTTATGAAAAAAGAAATTTTGTTTTTATATATATAAAAATGTGTCTGTCTGTCTGTCTGTATGGGAAGGAGAGAGAGGGAAAGAGAGAGGGGGAAGGAGAGAGAGAGAGAGGGGGAAGGAGCGAGTGAGGGAAGGAGATAGAGAAGAGAGGAAGACACTCCGGGGAAGGGGTAGAACTCAGAGCCCGGCCTTGGTGAACCGGAGGTGTCGCCTGGTCATCAGCTTGACGTGCCTGAGTCTGGTCAGGAGTCTCTGAGGCTCTGGCTTGGGTATGTCTCGCCTGGTCAGCAGCTTGACGTGCCTGAGTCTGGTCAGTAGTCTCTGAGGCTCTGGCTTGGGTATGTCTTGCCTGGTCAGCAGCTTCCAAGCCTGCTACGTTTTCTTGAGTGTGTGCTGTTATGAAAAAAGAAATAATAATTTTTATATATATAAAAATGAGTCAGTCTGTCTGTCTGTCTGTGTGGGAAGGAGAGAGAGAGAGAGAGAGAGAGAGACGGAAAGAGAGAGAGAGAGAGAGGGAAAGATAGAGGGGGAAGGAGAGAGAGAAAGGGGGAAGGAGAGAGAGAGAGAGAGAGTGGGAAGGAGAGAGAGAGGGAGAGGGAAGGAGAGAGAAAGAGAGAGAGAGACTGGGGGGAGAAGAGAGAGACGGGGGAGAGAGACTGGGGGAGAGAGAGACTGGGGGAAGAGAGAGAGAGAGAGAGAGAGACTGGGGGAGAGAGAGAGGACTGGGGGGGGGAGAGAGAGAGAGAGACTTGGGGGAAGAGAGAGAGAGAGAGACTGGGGGAGAAGAGAGAGACGGGGAGAGAGACTGGGGGGGGAGAGAAAGACGGGGGAGAGAGAGAGAGACTGGGGGGAGAGAGAGACTGGGGGAAGAGAGAGAGACTGGGGGAAGAGAGAGAGAGAGAGACTGGGGGGAAGAGAGAGAGAGAGACTGGGGGGAAGGAGCACCTCAGGCCGGCCGGATGGACCCCTGCCGCTCCGGTGAACCGGAGCCCCCGTGCGCAGCGTATCGTCTCAGGCCCGGCCCAAGTGAGCCCTGATGAGCTACCGCTGCGGGCCTCCGATGCCGCTCCGCTGCTGGACTTATTTCGGGATTAGCCTAGATAGACAGGGGGGGGGGAAGGAGCGCCTCAGGCCCGGCCCTATGGACCCCTGCTGCTCCGGTGAACTGGAGCCCCCGTGCGCAGCATATCGTCTCAGGCCCGGTCCGAGTGAGCCCTGATGAGCTCCCGCTTCGGGCCTCCGACGCCGCTCCGCTGCTGGATTTATTTCGGGGTTAGCCTGGAGAGAGAGGGTGGGAAGGAGCACCTCAGGCCCGGCCCGATGGACCCCTGCCGCTCCGGTGAACCGGAGCCCCCGCGCGCAGCGTATCACCTCAGGCCCGGCCCGAGTGAGCCCTGATGAGCTCCCGCTGTGGGCCTCCGACGCCGCTCCACTGCTGGATTTATTTCGGTCGAAGCTTTTCTGGCTGTTGTATGGTCGCAGTTTATCGCCACGTGGTTGTCTGTGGTTTTTCGCGCTCCCGCACTAACGGCAGTTATAAAGATTAGGCCCCGCCCACACACACCATGAAACGCCCCCCGTGACGCAGCACGCTCCCCTCAGAGGATTGGTCAACCTTCACATCACTCAATGCTAATGAGCGGATTCCCCCGTATGATTGGCCAACCGCTAATGAGCGGATTTTTGAACTTTTTTGTATACTGTCCGCCCGCACTAAAGGCAGTTTGAAAGATTAGGCCCCACCCACACATGCCATGAAACGCCCACCGTGACACAGCACGCTCCCCCCGTAGGATTGGTCAACCTTCACGTCAGTCAATGCTAATGAGCGGATTACCCCGTATGATTGGCCAACTGCTAATGAGCGGATTTCTAAAAGTTTTTTGTATACTGTCTGAACAATTTTTGCCTGACCAAAACGTAAATACACCTATGACACTCCCCTAATCATAAGCTTTCTTTTGATATAACATATGTGTAGGTACGCTCTATAACTTTTGAGTTAAGTCAGACATACACACAGACAGATAGACAGACAGACAGACGGACGGATCCTTTTATATATATATAGACTAGCTGGAGTGCCCGGCGGTGCCGAGGGTTTTTTAGGGCATGTTGTTGTTGGAAGAGAGAGAGAGAGACTGGGGGGAGAAGAGAGAGAGAGAGACTGGGGGGAGGAGAGAGAGAGAGAGACTACGGGAGAAGAGAGAGAGAGAGATTGGGGGGGAGAAGAGAGAGAGAGAGAGATTGGGGGGAGAAGAGAAAGAGATGGAGGCAGAGAGAGACTGGGGGGCAGAGAGAGACTGGGGGGCAGAGAGAGACTGGGGGGCAGAGAGAGACTGGGGGGCAGAGAGAGACTGGGGGCAGAGAGAGAGACCTGGGGGCAGAGAGAGAGACTGGGGGGCAGAGAGAGAGAGACTGGGGGCAGAGAGAGAGACTGGGAGTGTGAGAGAGAGAGAGATAGACTGGGGGAGAGAGGGAGAGAGAGAGACTGGGGGAGAGAGAGAGAGAGAGTGACTGGGAGTGTGTGAGAGAGAGAGAGGAAGGAGAGAGAGACAGAGAGAGGGAAGGCGAGAGAAGGAGAGAGAGGGAAGGAGAGAGAAGGAGAGAGAGAGAGAGAGAGAGGGAAGGAGAGAGAGAGAGAGGGAAGGAGAGAGAGAGAGGGAAGAGAGAGAGAGAGAGGGAAGGAGAGAGAGAGAGGGAAGGAGAGAGAGAGAGGGAAGGAGAGAAAGAGAGGGACTGGGGGGAGAAGAGAGAGACTGGGGGGAGAAGAGAGAGACTGGGGGGAGAAGAGAGAGACTGGGGGGAGAAGAGAGAGACTGGGGGGAGAAGAGAGAGACTGGGGGGAGAAGAGAGAGACTGGGGGGAGAAGAGAAAGACTGGGGGGAGAAGAGAAAGACTGGGGGGAGAAGAGAGAGACTGGGGGGTGAAGAGAGAGACTGGGGGGAGAAGAGAGAGACTGGGGGGAAGAGAGAGACTGGGGGGAAGAGAGAGACTGGGGGGAAGAGAGAGACTGGGGGAAGAGAGAGACTGGGGGAGAAGAGAGAGACTGGGGGGAGTAGAGAGAGACTGGGGGGAGAAGAGAGAGACTGGGGGGAGAAGAGAGAGACTGGGGGGAGAAGAGAGAGACTGGGGGGAGAAGAGAGAGACTGGGGGGAGAAGGGAGAGACTGGGGGAGAAGAGAGAGACTGGGGGGAGAAGAGAAAGACTGGGGGGAGAAGAGAAAGACTGGGGGAGAAGAGAAAGACTGGGGGAGAAGAGAGAGACTGGGGGGAGAAGAGAGAGACTGGGGGAAGAGAGAGACTGGGGGGAAGAGAGAGACTGGGGGGAGAAGAGAGACTGGGGGGAGAAGAGAGAGACTGGGGGGAGAAGAGAGAGACTGGGGGGAAGAGAGAGACTGGGGGGAGAAGAGAGACTGGGGGAGAAGAGAGAGACTGGGGGGAGAAGAGAGAGACTGGGGGGAAGAGAGAGACTGGGGGGGAGAAGAGAGAGACTGGGGGGGAGAAGAGAGAGACTGGGGGGAGAAGAGAGAGACTGGGGGGAGAAGAGAGAGACTGGGGGGAGAAGAGAGAGACTGGGGGAGAAGAGAGAGACTGGGGGGAGAAGAGAGAGACTGGGGGGAGAAGAGAGAGACTGGGGGAGAAGAGAGAGACTGGGGGGAGAAGAGAGACTGGGGGGAGAAGAGAGAGACTGGGGGGAGAAGAGAGAGACTGGGGGGAGAAGAGAGAGACTGGGAGGAGAAGAGAGAGACTGGGGGGAGAAGACAGAGACTGGGGGGAGAAGAGAGAGACTGGGGGGAGAAGACAGAGACTGGGGGGAGAAGACAGAGACTGGGGGGAGAAGAGAGAGACTGGAGGAGAAGAGAGAGACTGGGGGAGAAGAGAGAGACTGGGGGGAGAAGACAGAGACTGGGGGGAGAAGAGAGAGACTGGGAGGAGAAGACAGAGACTGGGGGGAGAAGAGAGAGACTGGGGGGAGAAGAGAGAGACTGGGGGGAGAAGAGAGAGACTGGGAGGGAGAGAGCGACTGAGTGCATGCAGAATTCTGTAAAAGTATCCTCCGGACTCAGAGGAAAAACACAAACAATGCATGCAGGGCAGAACTAGGCCAATATCCACTACTAATTAATATCCAAAAATGAGCCATCAAATTTTGGAAACACCTAAAAATGAGCAACCCCCACTGCTATCATTACGATGCCTTGAAATGCCAAGAGATGATCATAGAGAAGAGTCCCCTCAGTCAACTAGTCCTGGGACTCTGTGGAGTAACTACCAACACTAATAATAATAACCAGCCCAGGACAGTGACACCCTAGCACAGAGAATTCAACCCAACACAATTATCACTAAACAAAAGAAAAATATTTGACCTACTGGACAGAAACGACAAAAACCCAAAACAAACTCGATTGATATTTGGCCCTAAACAGACAATACACCATGGCTGAATACCTGACCATGGTAAAGGATAGCAAACTGAGAAAAACCTTGACAATGTACAGACTTAGTGAACATAGCCTGGCCATCGAAAAAGGCAGACACAGGCAGACCTGGCTGCCAAGAGAGGACAGGATATGCTCTCACTGCAGTCAGGGAGTGGTGGAGACAGAGATGCACTTCCTCACAACTTGCAGAAACTATCAGGACATGAGGGAGAATTTCTACCCAAAATTCACAAAAATATGCCCTGAATTCAAAAATTTGAATGACCTCCAAAAACTCACATATCTATTGGGGGAACAGAGAAAATGTGTAACTATAGCGGCAAACTATGTTACAGCTTGCCACAAGCAGAGGGACAACCAGTGACACATTAAATCTAAGAAAAGATTATATGCATATTATATGTGTATATATCTATGTATACATGGGTATACTTGTCTATACACTGTATGTCTAGATCAGTGTTTATGTGGTCAATCATACATGTATTTCTGTGCTTTGGCAACATAAGATGTATCTTGACATGCCAATAAAGCAATTTGAGTTGAATTGAATTGAATTGAATTGAGAGAGACTGGGGGAGAGAGAGAGAGAGAGAGAGAGACTGGGAGTGTGAGAGAGAGAGAGAGACTGGGGGAGAGAGGTAGCGAGAGAGACTGGGGGAGAGAGAGAGAGAGTGACGGGGAGTGTGTGAGAGAGAGAGAGGGAAGGAGAGAGGGAAGGAGAGAGAGACAGAGAGAGAGAGGGAGGAGAGAGAAGGAGAGAGAGAGGGAAGGAGAGAGAAGGAGAGAGAGGGAAGGAGAGAGAGGGAAGGAGAGAGAAGGAGAGAGAGAGAGGGGGGAAGGAGAGAGAGAGAGGGGGAAGGAGAGAGAGAGGGAAGGAGAGAGAGAGGGAAGGAGAGAGAGTGAAAGGGAAGGAGGGAGAGAGAGAGGGAAGGAGAGAGAGAGAGGGAAGGAGAGAGAGGGAAGGAGAAGAGAGAGACTGGGGGGGGAGAAGAGAGAGACTGGGGGGAGAAGAGAGAGACTGGGGGGAGAAGAGAGAGACTGGGGGGAGAAGAGAGATACTGGGGGGAGAAGAGAGAGACTGGGGGAGAAGAGAGAGACTGGGGGGAGAAGAGAGAGACTGGGGGGAGAAGAGAGAGACTGGGGGGAGAAGAGAGAGACTGGGGGGGAGAAGAGAGAGACTGGGGGGGAGAAGAGAGAGACTGGGGGGAGAAGAGAGAGACTGGGGGGAGAAGAGAGAGACTGGGGGGAGAAGAGAGAGACTGGGGGGAGAAGAGAGAGACTGGGGGGAGAAGAGAGAGACTGGGGGGAGAAGAGAGAGACTGGGGGGAGAAGAGAGAGACTGGGGAGAAGAGAGGGACTGGGGGGAGAAGAGAGAGAGAGACTGGGGGGGAGAAGAGAGAGACAGGGGGGAGAAGAGAGAGACTAGGGGAAGAGAGAGAAAGAGAGAGAGACTGGGGGAGAGAGAGAGAGAGAGACTGGGAGTGTGTGAGAGAGAGAGAGAGGGAAGGAGAGAGGGAAGGAGAGAAAAGGAGAGAGAGAGGGAAGGAGAGAGAAGGAGAGAGAGAGGGAAGGAGAGAGAAGGAGAGAGAGGGAGAGAGAAGGAGAGAGAGAGAGAGAGGGAAGGAGCAAGAGAGAGAGGGAAGGAGAGAGAGAGGGAAGGAGAGAGAGAGAGAGGGAAGGAGAGAGAGACAGGGAAGGAGAGAGAGGGAAGGGGAGAGAGAGAGGGAAGGGGAGAGAGAGAGAGAGTGTGAAGGAGAGAGAGAGAGAGGGGGAAGGAGAGAGAGAGAGAGAGGGAAGGAGAGAGAGAGAGGGGGAAGGAGAGAGATAGAGAGGGAAGGAGAGAGAGAGAGAGAGAGAGAGAGAAGGAGAGAGAGAGAGAGCGAGGGAAGGAGAGAGAGAGAGAGAGAGAGGGAAGGAGAGAGAGAGAGGGGGAATGAGAGAGAGAGGGAAGGAGAGAGAGAGGGGGAAGGAAGGAGAGAGAGAGAGAGAGAGAGAGAGAGAGGGGGAGGGAAGGGGAGAGAAAGAGAGGGAAGGAGAGAGAGCGAGAGAGAGAGAGAGGGAAGGAGAGAGAGAGGGGGAAGGAGAGAGAGAGAGAGAGGGAAGGAGAGAGAGAGGGAAGGAGAGAGAGGGAAGGAGAGAGTGACAGAGAGAGGGAAGGAGAGAGAGACGGAATGAGAGAGAGGCAGAGAGAGAGAGGGAAGGAGAGAGAGAGTGAGAGAGGGAAGGAGAGAGAGACAGAGAGAGAGGGAAGGAGAGGGGGGAAGGGGTTTTGGGGGGAAATGTGGTGTGTGGGGGGAAAGTGGGGTGTGTGGGGGGAAAGGGGGTGGGGTGGAGGAAAGGGGTGGGGAAAGGGGGTGAGGTAAAGGGGGAAAAGGGGGGGTGGGGGAAAGTTTGAAGTTGAAGGCACTCGATAAATGCAAGCTGTGTTAATGGCATTTCTTGGAATTCCTCTGACATAGGAGATAGGAGCAGGAGTAGGCCATTCGGCCCTTCGAGCCTGCTCCGCTTTTTTCCCCTTTTTTCCCCCCTCCTCCCCTCCT